>NC_134404.1:181585452-182185452 GCF_038048845.1 Mixophyes fleayi
GAGAGGTGGTTACCAGAGACAAGACATGGCACAGGTCAGATGTAGATTTAAGACGGCGGAAAGGAGAGTATTTTGAAATAAGATTTGAGATGTATGCAGGAGTAGGTAAAGGTGAGCAACTGGAATTTGATTCTGAAGGACACAAGGAGTCAGTGTAGGGATTTTCAAAGTGGAGCAGCAGATGTGGAGCAGTGAAAGAGGAGATCAGTCTTGTAGCAGAATTTAGAATGGATTGAAGTGTGAATATATGGGTATCAGGAATGCCAGATAGCAGGAAGTCGCAATAGTCAAGACGGGAGATGATGGGAGAATGGATAAAAGTTTTGGTAGCATGTTGAGTAAGAAAAGAGTGTATTCTGGCAATGTTTTTAAAATGGAATCGACAGGACTGTGAGAGAGTCTGGATATGAGAATCCATATCATCATCATAATCATCATCACTATTTATTTATATAGCGCCACTAATTCCGCAGTGCTGTACAGAGAACTCATTCACATTAGTCCCTGCCCCATAGGGGCTTACAGTCTTAATTCCATAACACACACACACACACACACACACACAAACACAGACAGACACACAGACGGGTCAATTTGATAGCAGCCAATTAACCTACCAGTATGTTCTTGGAGTGTGAGAGGAAACCGGAGCACCCAGAGGAAACCCACGCAAACACGGGGAGAACATACAACTCCACACAGATATGGCCATAGTCGGGAATTGAACTCATGACCCCAGTGCTGTAAGGCAGAAGTGGTAACCACTGAGCCACCGTGCTGCCCCCAAATATCCATATACAGATAGATAGATAAATAGATAGATATAGGTGGATGTACTCAATTATCTACCAAAAAAGTAACAAAAAAGTGCTTTGTATAGTATATTGCATATCCTCAATTGTTCAAATAAAATTAACAGATCAGCAGCAGCAAGAATACAAAAGATTTTTAATAGAGAAATACAAAAATACAAAAAAGTCCGGAAAAAAAAAGATACATTACAAAACATTTCCTGCCCAACAATCGTCTCAGTTCCCTTTACTCCTTTACTTTCTTTTGCATTTTTGTACTCTGGCCTGCTGGTACTGGTTTACTAATTTTATTTGAACAATTGAGGATGGACTGGTGTAGGTTCTTCTACTGCCTTCATTAAAACTATAAAAATGCATTCACTTACATTTCCTATACCACCATCTCTAAATGCCCACAACTATATATATATATATATTGTGGCAAGAGCCCGCTACTGCTAAAGCACACGCGAACAACTTCTTCCTTTTTATGTAGTTTTATTGTCAGGATGGTAAATGTTTTGACACTGTACAGATTTCACAGCAATTCTGGAGACCCTAACCGCTAGCTAGACATAGACCAGCTCTCTCAAGACCAGCCAGCTTCCCCAGCATTGGTCTCATTGAACAAATGACACAAGCAAACTTTTATACATGATACTCCTCCCCAGCCCTAGCTTGATGGGCAGGTGACACACCCACCTTCCCTTTAAGAGGAGACTCCAATCAGTGGCTCTGTTTGCACTAACAGACGCACCCTGTCTGTTTGCTGAGAGGAAGGAACTTTCAAACCATGTGAATTAACCAAACTTTAAACTATTGTTTGTCATATGTAAGTCTTTATCCTCAATCTAGGTGCATTACTGCACAAATGTTTTACTCTACTTCCATGCTTTCTCTGCATATTGCCAGCTAAATGCCTCCCTTTGTTACAATATATATATATATATATTGCTGAAATTGGGAAACATTTATTCCTTGCTATATGCTGGCAAGTGGACAAGTACCAGCATGCTATAGTGTGCTATTAGTGCCGGTTCATGTGAGAATGCATTCCACAGTTTCATGGCTCATACACCCCTTTCTGCTACACATATTTAGATCAGCAGCATATACATTGGGATCAGCAGCATATGCGCCTGATTTATGGCAGATTATGCCAGGTGTAAAAGATATTCCTCTTAACAAATGTATATGCATGTTTCAGCAGGCTTGCACATATGCATGCGCCAATTTTCTGAACATGCGCAGAGCAATGTCATCCAAAATACACTACTGAAACTGGCTTACAGCCCACTCTGTATCAGCTCTTATCTCTTTTCTTCCTGTCACAAGGGGTGGCTTGAATCCTCTATCAGACCTTAAACCTTCTCAGGCAGTGTTTACTCATAACTAAGATCTTCCATACCCTCTATTAATTTAGCTGTCCTTCTTTTTTGTAAGCTGGTTCTAGTATAAATTAAGCTAAATTTGATGAAGACATGTGGCTGTAAGCTATTTGGTCAGGGTGACTTATTCTTTGCTTTTTTACTTATTCTTTATTTATTGAATTTTGTCAGACATTTAAACACTTGGTTTGGTCATAGTAACATTTTTAGACAAAATAACTACACCAGCTTGTTGCTTCTCTGCCTTCTCATTTTCACATGCAACTAAATTGCTATTTTCATATTTTTAGGGTACCAACATGTTCATTTGTTGCTGTTTTTTTGATTCATATACCTAAAGATATTTTATTATTGTTTAGTCTTGCAGTCTTCATTAACCTATTTTTAATACTCCATTGTACCCAGTTTGATTGCAATATTGCAACTCTTGTTGCATTTCTTGTAGATCATAAATTAAGATTTTGCTCTTTATGATTTATAATTGCTCTCTTCTTTGCATGTGTTTACTTTTTTACTTTTGAATTAAGCAACAGTGGTTTTAATATTATTTCTGTGTACTTATTCCCCACAAGAATAAATTGGTAAACATATTTATTTAAAATTGTTTTAAAAGACTCCCACTTATGTTCTGTGTCTTTTCTTAAGAAGGCTTCATCCCAGTCTATGAGTTGAATTGATATCCTCAGCATGGGATAATTAGCCTTCTTGAAGTTAAGTGTTTTTGGCAAACAACTAACATGCACATTTTTTTTATAGCTTAAATCAAAGAAGGCTACACTATGAGCACTACTTCCCATGTTTTCCTTAATTTAAACATTTGAAAAAAACAAGATCCAGCTGAGCCCCTGTTCTAGTTGGGGCTTCTACTAATTGTTAGTTAATTAATTCAGCACAGGTTACAACAATTGGAAAATTAGTGGGAAAAACTAGAGGAGACAATTGTGTACTGGGTGAAGTGGGTCATGTTAGAAGGTTAAATTGCACTGAGAAAGACAAAGCAAAAATCACTGATTTCAAATGCATTGAAAAATATATATATTTTATCAATAATCAAAATTTCTGTACTGGCACAGTGCTTAGCATTGTTGAGTTGCAACTCTGTGTGAAGTTCTATTTCTATGTGCTCTGATTTTCTTTCTTCACCCAAAAAAACATACCAGTAGACTGATAAGCTTCTGATTAAAATGATCCTTAGGGTGTGTTTTTGTGCATGTAGTAGGACAATACATGGTAAACTCCACTGGTACTGGGAGTGATGCGAATACATTGTATTTAAGGGATAATAATAATATTAATAATAATAATAATAGTAATAGAAAAATCTTTTTAATTTACAATATGGAAATATGTTACTGCTAAAGTGTTTCCTCGTTCAATGTGCAATAATACACTATTTATTCATAGCCTTCCTCCCGACATGTACACATTTTTTCTTATTTTTCAAAGTTCCCCTCCCCATACTTCCAAATCACAAGTTATTTTAATAGTTCAGTACAGTTATGTTACATTTCCAACAAACTGCATCTCAAATTCTCTTTCAGAACTTCACATGTAATGTTTAATTGTCCAAATAATCCCAACCACCCGAACACATGTATATAACATAGGGCATGTAACTGTTTGGCAGTTGCTGCCTGGACTGCAAATATCAACACTAAAAACATAATGCTTGTAGCTCAAATGGAATTAAAAATGGTAAAACATCCCATGGCAGTTCCTGTTCTACTCATTCCTTAATAACACAGCTTCAGTGTGAACAGTTGAATGTGATAGGAGGGTGAAAACGAGAGGTAAGGAAGTGATGAAGAGAATCAAGAAGCAGAATAGTGGCATACAAGATATGTAAAGTTGAACAGTGCCGAGACAGGCAAGACATAAGTTCAGCTGTAATGAAGGTAAATCCTCCCCCTATATGTTGCCATGGTATAGTACATCAATTATACATTTATATTGAGTAACTGGGTCACTTTTGTAGGTTAGCAATTAAATAGAACAATTTTGTTTTGGCAGAATGGTTTATTCGTATTGGTCAGTATAAATATATGGACACGAGCTGTCAACATATTCTAAAGATGCCAATAAAGCTCCAGCACACAGATTTACATTGTATTATCTACTATTTTTCTTTTTTCACATTGCATTCATAATTAAATCCCTGCTTCGAGTCTTGCACAAGATTATTTTCTTGTGGTATTTATAAAAATACAAAGAGAAAGGGATTCATGTAGCACTTAGTATGCTGACAGTGTACACACTATTCCATATGGTGAGGCAGGACACTTCCAATCACTTTATCTACTCATTCAAACCCAGCCTGCTGCAGGAAATTAGCACTGTTCACACTTGTTTAGGCTTAATAAAAATCATTTTAGCTAAAGCTCAAAGTTAAGGTCACCATCTGCTGCACAGAAATGCCAATATCAAATGAACAACAGCAGGGAAAACACCTGTAACTCCAAGCAATATCCTATATTCAAAAAGCAAGAAAAATAATTGATTTCAGAGGCAGGGAAAGATGTTTGACAGGGGGATTCCAAATTACTTTACACCTAAATTTTTATATTGTTTATTTGTACATTAGTCTACCACTACATTGAGTACAGAATATACATATATATATATGTGTGTATATATATATATATATATATATATATATATATATAGTGGCGGAACTACCATTGGTGCAGGGCCCATGGAGTTAAGGGGGCCTGCTGCATGGGGGATTAGTCCACATCTCGCTAGTTCTGCCTATGATATATACTGAACTGTGAAACAGTACAGTACACAGTACTGTAAAAGAAAGAGTCGGAGCTAGTACTTGGTAGTAATACAAATTGCAGCAGCACAAACATATTTTTTTAATTTTATGCATAGTATAAGGTTGGATATAAATGCAGCTCAGCCTTTCATAAATTATAAGTATGTTGATCTAGAGAAATTAAAAACAAAAAACACCCAATGTGACAGTTGCCACTGTATCCTCAAAGGAGGAAAAACAATGGCAGTATCTGTGTGGAGTTTGTATGTTCTTCCTGTGTTTGCGTGGGTTTCCTCCGGGTGCTCCGGTTTCCTCCCACACTCCAAAAACATACTCGTAGGTTAATTGACTGCTATTAAATTGACACTCTCAGACTGTGTGTGTGTGTGTGTATGTTAGGGAATTTAGACTGTAAACTCCAATGGGCCAGGGACTGATGTGAGTGAGTTCTCTATAGAGCACTGTGGAATTAGTAGCACTATATAAATAGATGATGACTGTATCCTTGTTCCCACAAAACAGGACCAATTGCTTTGAAAGAATTCCAATATAATGTCTTTCAAACTATGGACATATGTGTTTAATGAGAAAGGATACAAGTTTCAAATAATGGTTATCCCACAATACAATACCAGTAATCCCCCACCACTCCCCGGTACAATTTAATAGGCTGTTATAACATCATTCCTTTGGCAATTAATGACATGTAATGTATATAACACTTCATAAAGGCTGTAGACTTTATGGAGAGTAACTTTTTCACACAAGCTGTGTTATGCCTTGTCCATAGCTGGTGGTTGGCCAGAACTTTGATTGAGCTTGGTCATATTTATTCACACTGGAAAGCAATTTAAGTTAAAGCTACATTACCACCTAGGAGGATATTTAACACATGACACATAAATAAAAAAATAAATAAAAACTTCTATGCCCAGGCTCAAAATATAAAAATGAGGCTAAAGTGACAGTAAAATGTCAGTAATAAGATATTGCTGATTTAATGAAGGTAAAGTGCATATGTCAGGCATGCTGTAGGCTGGGCTTAGAGATGGTATTCAATACTATTAAAGGTCAACTTTTCAAATTGTTACAGTTATTTATAATATATATAAATTATATTTCCCATTTTGATTTCTCATAAGAATTTTAAACAATGTAATATGCATAGAATATACAAAATGAATGAAGCAAAATCATTGCAATATATGAAAACATTTTTTGACAGAACAGACATAACAAAAATAGTTGTTAAAATAGCTTATACCATATATTTTAATAAAAATAAAAATACAATTTTGAGTAGCAGGGATGGGATGATATGCGTCTGTGAAGTTCACATCATATTTATTGAATTTCTTCAGGCAGATCTAAACCTCAGTGACCCTTGGGAGACTCAAACTTAATTAAAGGTACATTCAACTCAGGCACAGCTTGACAATTTGATTTCTATGAGTCTAAACATTAGGCATATTTTTTGTGAAGGACACTTATAATTAATGGAGTGATTTGAGAGGTGCTCTGTAAGTCATTTCACATGCTTGTTTGTCTCTCAAAACAATTTAGCTTTTCTTCTCCTTAACTTTCTTCTGTGTTTATGTTTCTTTTCAATCTCTAAGGATAATGATGTGGACTACCTCTAATGATGTGTATGACTTAGAGTGTTGCAATCAAGGTCGCGAATTCTTGTATGAGTATCATATTTCATAATCCAATTTTCATGGCTGGTGAAACCTGTTAGGGCTCATTCACAGATTTGCACTGGAAAATGTATGAAAACGTGTTAACTAATGCACACTTTTGAGTAATTTTTAATGCCTTTTTTGTGCACTTTTTATGAATTGCACTTTTACCAATGCAATGTACTGTAGTGCAAGCACACGTTACCATATGAGCAATAGATTTTGCTGCAGACGTTTAAACACAACATTAAAACGCAGTGTTAGGAAGGAGCTCATAAGAAACCCTTCTTGCTATTCTTAATACACTTTTAGTCATTAGTAAGTGGATGAAAAGCACATTAAAAGCGGATAGATGTAAACAAGATTTTAATGTTACAAATCTAATTATAATTTGCTTTGCTGTTTACAGAGAATTACATTATTTGTGTCCCTCTTATTTTCTAAGTGTTCAAAGTTATGAAGCTATGTTATTTTAATATATTTTCTCATTAAATAGATATAATACATATAGAAGAAATGCTGTTTATATGCAATGTGTACACATTATTAATACTTTATTGGTTAGTGGAGTGTATCTGGATATGCCAAATCTCAAGTGCACGGTTTCTTTCACTTGGGGTTTGCAGCTGTTTGCGATTAGGTGCAGTGACATAACTTTATCTGCAGATTAAAGTTTATCATCATCATCATTTATTTATATAGCGCCACTAATTCCGCAGCACTGTACAGAGAACTCATTCACATCAGTCCATGCCCCATTGGAGCTTACAGTCTAAATTCCCTAATATAGACACACGCTCACACACAGACAGACAGGGAGAGACTTATCATGGACTAATTCACTTCAATTTTGACAAACAAAACTGTGCTCAATTTTGGCTTGGTATGCACCAGAAACTTTTGTAAAAGGATTTTGCATTAGGACGAATCCTGAAATATGCATTTGGTGCATCCCTTGGTTTAAAATTTGCATGCTAAGTTTATATTTTTCAACTCTTAGCTTAGGAACTGTGCACATAAATACATAAAGTAAATCTGCAGTTATGGAAATGTGCAGGCAGATAAAAACCGTATTAAATACAATGATGGTGTTTCAAATAAACCTCTATCTTGCTGCACCCCATAATTACATACAACATCATGTAATTATTAAGCTGGAAAGAAATGATTTTGGGTAATGACCGGAAAATGAGTACACAGAGGTATTGTAGATTATGAGAAATGGATGTAATCAGTACCAGAAATGTATTTTCACAGCACATGAACAATCTTGTTTACCTATCAGTTTCAGATCCATTTCAGCTAGTTACCCAGAGGACCATTGTTGTCTATCATAGCCTTGCTTTCCACACTTGAGTGGAACTCTTTATTTAAAAGCAAATAATGTGTAGCAATTTGCAACAGTTTGTTAAATGGAATTTGTGACTAAGCTACTGACATGATCATTGTGGTGCTATGTTAAATACATAAAATGTTTGTGCACATCATAAAAGTTGAGTTTGAGGCATTATTAGTTAAAGTGCAGTATGTTAGCTGTTCCTTCTAAAACAAAATTACAGTTCTTCCTTCGGGATATTTAACATGGGTGTGTGTACTTGCATGCACATCACCAAGGGGCTCATGTAGAGTTTGACACATTGCATCCGAATGAAATCTGGAAGACTCAATAGTATGAAAAGAACATACAGCACTGAGAATCATCATCATCATCATTTATTTATATAGCACCACCAACTCCGCAGCGCTGTACAGAGAACTCTCTCACATCAGTCCCTGCCCCATTGGAGCTTACAGTCTAAAGTCCTTAACACACACACACACATACACACATAGACAGAGAGAGTGAGACTAGGATCAATTTTGATAGCAGCCAATTAACCTACCAGTATGTTTTTGGAGTGTGGGAGGAAACCGGAGCACCTGGAGGAAACCCACGCAAACGCAGGGAGAACATACAAACTCCACACAGATAAGGCCATGGTCGGGAATTGAACTCATGACCTCAGTGCTGTGAGGCAGAAGTGCTAACCACTTAGCCACCGTGCTGCCCAAGCTTGAATGGCCAAGCTTTAAATACTGAAGTACTAACACAGTGAAAATAAAATAAATATTTATTAAGACAAACACATTAACAATCACTTTGTGCAGTTTGCAATATCCTGAGGAAAGTTTAATAATTTTGTGAAAAGTGTTTTGAAGATACTCATGTATATTACATATAGTATTTAGGATCTTCTATCATCCAATGTATCACTCTATTCCTCTAAAAAAATGTCTCTTATAGTAGAAACCGACTGATTACTGATAGACATGTAAATAAATATCATGACCCAATATCCACCATGCTTCTCACAAAGCTTAATGTTTAGTTTATTTTTAGTCTTTAACTGATTTAGCTTGAACCTGTAACATAGAAAGAATCTCTCTTCTATATCAACCACAAAATGGACAGAAATAAACCACAAAAATGGACAGGTTTGTGGCTTGAAGTTAACCAATACACAATGAAATGCCAATCAATGTTCCTTCTTGAAAAAATATTGCAGTAATATATTATATCAAATCTTTGGTCCAGAAATATGACTGAAAGTTGCTGAGAGCAGCTGAAGTGAGCTGTCAAACGGGAATTCGGTTCCACCACAAGCAGCGGCGGGCACAGGTCCCTGCTGTAACTGACAGCCAGATATAATTTACCTCACAACTCTGCAGCACTAGCATATGTGCCAGGAGCAAAGTGTGTACACTGACCCCAATAGCATAGAGAAAGCAAAGAGATGTGGCTTGACAGTGTTAGTAGTAAATGTGAAAGCCACATCACCCTATTTGAACACAATATAATAATATAATGAAAGGCCATATACACAAAAGAGAATATTGTCTTAGCAGTGTTTTTAATTATTGCAAAGGCTGCATTTACAATATAACATATAATTAAAAAGAAGAACATATACAAAATTGAGATGCAAATTAAGTGAAATTAAACCCACTAGGATGTCCTTACGCTAGAATTATTGCAAGGCACTTGCAGAAGGACCATAAAGGACAGTCACTTTTTAAAATACTGCTGATCAAAAAAATTCTGTACACTATTTTGCAAATTTGTTTTATGATGCTAAAGCAAATGTGTATTTATTTGAAGCACTATAGGTAGCATTAGAACTATCATGTGGAAATGGCAGAGACAGTTGGTTACATAAGATAGTACACATAGATAGAGGTCAGGAGAGGTAAATTTGGATTTTAACTGTGTAGACGTGGTATTGGAGACCCAGTGAGGGAACTGGTTTAACAAGAGAAGAGGTTACAGTGCGAAAAGCAGAGAGCCAAGAACAGGGGCCAGAGGAGAGAGTGGATAATGAAACTAGAGACAGTTTAGATAGTGTTAGAGACAGTTTAGGAGCTATTTGATAAGTAGAAAGTGAACCAGGAAAGAGTTGTACCACAAAAGCCAATGGAGGGGTGTGGAAGAGAAGAGGGTGGTCAACAGTGTTGAAAAAATGCCATGTTTTGATTCATTCAACTTTCATTTTTTTTATTCCAATGTCACCATTTTAACACAATGTTTATGCTTACTTCTGCCTTGAGGTCCCTGTTTGTTGTTTTGATCACTTTTATTTAAATTTTGTCAAATACTGACATTTACTGCAACTGATCATAATTAGTTTTGTGAAACTTATATTATTAAATTATGTTTTAAACATTTGGTTACAGTATTGTGAAATATAACAGATTCAATTGTGATTTCCATAACTCAGTAGCTGTATGCATTGTCATCAAAAAAACAAATGCCATAATGCATTTTGAATGTTTCTAATGCACACCTTTTGTACTTAGCGTAATGTAGTTTCAGAAGCTTGAAGCGTAATAAGATAAATATTCACATACAGCCTGTGTGGAATATAAAAATGAATCCATTTCCCTGATACACGAAATACATTTCTGGTAAATCAAAGATCAATTTCTGATAAGTAGAAATGCTTCTCCGAATTTTGCTTAACCCATGAACTTTCTATAATTTGAGTTTGAATTAGTAATAATAACATTGCTTAACTTGTAATGCAGTACAAAAAGTAACATTGGACAGTAGTTTTGAACAACCTTATGCAAGAGTATTTTAAATTTCTTTAAGTATTGTTTTAAAAAATGTATTCAACGCATAATTGCAAAAAGACTATAAGCTAATACTGGTTATTATGACAAGGAACATTTTACATAGAAAGTAATTGCTGATGAGATGAAATATAAAATGTGTTATGTTCATATAATCTACTTACTTATTAATTTACTATTTAATAGATTGTCCCAGTTCACAGCAATTCATATTCCAAAAAGAAGGTACAATATTTTGATCTGACCGATGTAAAACACAATTGCATCTTTTACTACATCATGAAAAACTGTAGCTGAAATACACATTTATCCAATTTATAATATATATATATATATATATATATATATATATATATATATATATATATATGTATCTACTATATAAATGCCTAGTGGCATGTGTGGAAAAAAAAACCAAGCTGCAGCACCACCTGCTGGGCAGAGTTATACACTGACCTATATATTTCTTGAAGGAGAAGTGGCAGTTGGGAGTGGTTGGTGGTTGCCGGGGGTGACAGTGGGGAGTTTATAACACCTTAAGTAGCTTGATGAAGGATGTGGTGATGAAGATGAAGGATGAGGTGATGGAGAAAAATGATGAGGTGGTGACATGTGGACAAAACCACGTTAAAAAAGGGCGCTTGCATCGGGAAGTAACGCTCTTCCCCTGAGGAGGCCTGGGCTAGGTTCAAATGCATGACAAGAACCTTTTTAACACCTTAAGTAGCTTGATTTGACTAGAATGCATGAGTATCATGCACGGGTTAACTTGTTTATATATATATATATATATATAGTGATTGAAGTGGACATTTAGAAGTGACAGTATGAACAATGTAATGGGAATATAAGCAAATGGAATATTACAGTTTTATAATGAGGGCAGTTGGAGAAGTAGCAGTATGGCATACCACTATATACACCCACACTTTGACCATTGAATGTATGTACATTTTCATGCAGCATGACAAATTGTGTAATATTTTGAAAATGTGAGGGCTGTGCATCGGATGGGTTCGTTCAAAGATCACCTAGGCGAATTGATGCACTCAAACAGTGATTAATTCAACAGATGTCAAAGCAGGTAGAAAAATTCCTTAAAAGCACAGTGTAGGCATTTGATGCAAGCACAGTTCTTAGTCACCACACAAGATCCACTCGCAACATATATTATTCCCATGGTCAAGAAGCTAATGGGGATTACATTAGGGTGGTAACTCGCTAGTGATTGGTGGCAATATGACCAACACTAACACTGGGGTGTCCTTCCCTCTACTGACTGCTCACCATTGGTGCCCTGTGGAGAGGGTGCCTAGGAGTCTCGGCCAGAGTACTATCATGCAATGCCCTTGTTGACTAGAGGACAAAAGTGGATAATATAGAGTTTATTTACTCTTCTTGTTTAACCCAGATCCCTTCTCCTGTCTTATCTCTGATTAACTTTTCCATCTGGTGACATTTAAGAATAAACCCTTCTAAAACACAATCAATAATCTAAAATATGCAGGAAATATAATAGCATATTTTAGCACACGCATGTGAACAAAAAGTACAATAAATGAATGCAGCCCGATGAGAAGAGTTCAATAGGCAGAAAGAGGCAATGGAAAGAAAATGTTCTTATATTTCATATGCTCAAGTCCAAGTTCACAGTGTAGGTTCTCACATTCCTTCTTCTTCTTAAATCTGGGACATGAGTGCGTTTGCCCTACTGCTGGACAAGTGGTGGGTACCAGGCCAGGTCAGTAAAATGAAAAACATTTGGCTACTCTTGGCGGGATAGTCCATCAGCATTCATATGTTGACTGCTCTTTTTGTGTGAAATTGAAAAAAGTTATACATTTGTAGTGCCAGAATCCATTGCAGCAGCTGCCCATTGTCTCCTGCAATACGGCTGAGACAGCTGAGGGAATTATGGTCAGTAACCACTAGGAACTCTTAACCATATAAATAGGGTTGCAACTTTTTGAGTGCCCGCACTATGGCCAGACAACCCTTTTCCCTCACGACCAGCTTCCGAGACCGCTTTAGGAAGTTCTTCCCAAACTTGGCTCTGCACTGCTCCCAATCCGCAGCCAAAGTCATCAGTTTGTACTATAATTTGTTGGAAGCCTGGGACAGCTAGTATAGGGGACTGGTACAATATCTACTTCAATTGGCCAAAGGCCTGTTCACATTCGTCTGCCTATAATATCTGTTGCATGAACTTTTTGATTGTCAGGTATATCAGTGATTTGGCAATAGTACCTTAGTTCGGCATGAAATTGCGGAAATACCCTCCAGTGCCAAGGAAGGCTAGCACTTGTTTCTGGTTGGTGGGATGGGCCCAGGATAATATGGCATCTACTTTAGCCTGTTCTGGTCGTATTTAGTCTCTGTCAATTTTGTGCCCCAGTTTACTTTACCTCTGGCATTCTTACTTGGCATTTGTCAAGGCTCATGATCAGTCAGGTCGACTGCTATGCATCCAAGTACATTGGAGATATGTGTTAAATTGTCTTCCAGGTGTCACTGAAGATAGTGATGTTGTATAAGTACGCTTGTGAGAATTTCTGACAACCAGTTAGCAGATCATCTACCACCCTGTCACTGTCACTTCATTTAACTGTCTATAGTCCATGCAAAAATGGGTGGTACGGTCCTTCTTGGGCATCAAGACTACCCCAGTGGACCAGGGGATGCAGGAGGAGACTATTAAGTCCATGGCTAGCTTTTCATTTAGCTCTGACTGCATCATGGTGAGTACCTCCAGGGGTACTTGGTTCATGGCGTGTTGTAGTGGCTAAGCATTTCTGATATCAACATTGCGAGAGACTAATTGAGTACGACCAGTGGTGGTAAATTGCTCTTGCTGCTCTTCCAACACTTCTTTTTTCTGGTTGGTTTCTAACTCATGCAATTTCTTTACTGGATGTATGGCCTCCACCCCTAGGTCTATCTGGGCCTCTGTCCGCAAGTCAGGAACCGTCCACAGGGAAATGGCACCTATCTCCTGTGGACATACTCTTTTAGGTGACTAATGTGGTAATTCCTAGTATGATTAGCTGCTGCGTCTAACGCCACTACATAATCTACCTCCCCTTGTCTTTGGGCTAGTGTAAACAGGCTCACCCATTTAGCTTACTTTTCCTATCTGGTACCATTACCCAAACCTTTTGTCCTATAGTTAACTCATGGGGTCTAGCATGTCTGTCATACTGTTGTCTCTGCCTCATTTGTACCACTTCCAAGTTTGCTCTGAGGGTCATTAGTCTCTTAAGTCTGTCCTGTAACTTAAAAACCCATTTAAAACTTTACTATGTTAATTCTCTGTGAAGTTCTTCGGTAAAGTATTACTGATTCTTTGAGGGGTTTCTGTAATTTGGTGTTTAAAGGAAAGAAACCAACATTCAGCTTTAGTTTAGATTGTATCCATAGATTTTTAAAAAGCCTTTGGTAGAATGCATCATAGGTTCCCATTTAAAGTTATACATAAAATTTCAATACCATGAAGTCCAAAATAAACTTTTATACAGGTCTTGTTTTAGTCAAATTTAGTCAATTTAGTAAATTTCTTTTTAAAACAACAATCCCAGATAGGAGGGTTTTTTTTTCTTTAACTATCAAGATATGTACTTTTTAAGCAGGCATCTGATATTTTTTCTTGGCTACCCTTCTACAAATCATTCTCTTTTTCAAAATCTCTGGAGGTTATAAATATGCTACCTGTTACACAGACAAAGACTTACAGTTCTCAACATGTCGCACGAAGGCAGAGGCGGCAGGAGAAAGAGGAAGGTTTTACACTACACAGAGCAGACAGAGCTCAGCAGGGTGTTCCAAAGCCTCACTGCTCACTACATCATGTTTCAGGTGACTGTAGCTGGCAGGTAGTCCATAACACTGACCAGAATTATAAATCATTAATAGCAGCCTGAAGACACAACCCAAGGAGAAATTGTAAATACCAACATTCTTATAGCCTGCTGCAGTGATTTATAGTAAAAAAAATTACACCTCATTTTTTCAGGCATGGGATCGCTTATTTAACCATTGGTATACTCATAAAATGAGGATCTAAACCAGAGTTTATTTTGTCTCCACGGGCCTGATTAATTAAGGATCTTAGCTTAAGAAACTTCTTATTTCAGTCTCCTGGACAAAACTATGTTACAATGCAAGGGGTGCAAATTAGTATTCTGTTTTGCACATAAGTTAAATACTGACTGTTTTTTCATGTAGCACACAAATATCAACTTTAAATTTCAGTGTACAAATAAGCTATCAAGTATTTGTGTGCTGAAATAAGAAGTTTCTTAAGTTAAGATCCTTAATGAATCAGGCCCTACATTTTTATTTGTATTATATAGCCTAATATCCCTTTTAAGGAAAGATGTTTTTAGGGGCATTTGGTTTTTTCCATAGGTATTGGGATCTGATGAGCAAACAGGTAAAAGTTCTCATTTACATGGACAAGGTGACTGTACTTTGTACAACATCTGTATACTTTAAGAGAGCCTTAAGAAATAATGACTTTTTTGTCAAGCATATGGTTTTAAATTAAATGTTTGTAAATGCAATGTTGTGAGCATAGTTGCCTGAGATATTTACAAACACCTGTAATAAATAAAATTTGGAGGAAAGAGACCCTCTGCTAAAATGGGTTTGTGGCTTTAGGGACTTAACCCTGAATATATTTTATATGGTCTTTTTAATCATGCTGCTTTCAAACAGCAAATTATTTGTTACATAATTGTTAAAAAATTTTAAAAACACAATGTAAAATGGTTTTAATAGTTAATCTTTTTACAACTGTATTACTGTAAACATTTGTTTAAGAATTACTTTTAGTGAGATTAGTGAGATGCACTTTAATGGACAAGAACCACATGAACAGCGGAGAAGCTAAGTCTGCCTGATGCTTACAAATGTGGAGTAGCTTAAACATGTTTTAAACCTGTGTTTTTGATCATTTTGATCCTTGGTTTTATGATAATATACTCATATTACTTTGAAGTATTGCTTACCATTATTATATTATTTTACATATTGACCTTAAAGTTGTTACTGTACAAAGTTCTTGTTGAATCTTTATTAGGTTGAGAGTTTAGTATGAGCATGCTCAATATATATAAATATAGTTATTACATTTTATATTGTAGTCTCTTTTTACAGTTCCTAACAAGTACACTCTAGTTCTCCATTAATACTGTGCTATTAGTTGTTTCATTTTAATATACTATGGTGCTCAAATCTAGGGGCTCCAACTTTGTAAAGGTTATACTTTTCATCTAAAACTTAATCTTATCTATATAGATTTGCATAAATTTATAGCTTAGCAATTGATTATTTTTATGCTGTAATTTTCTTGTTAAAAAAAAGTTCCATTTGTTCCAATCTTAACTTGTGTGCCAAATGTTTACCACCAATTTCCTCCTGTGTCATGTAACGGTGACATACAACTAACTATACATATTACAAGAAACTGTCTTATGATGTTATGCAGCAGCACATCATACTACTTTTAGTTGCACCATTATATATCAGACAAAAGCAATTTAAAAATGGTAAGAGGCAAAGACCCTGATATTGCAATGCAATAATGTTTTGTGGGGTATTTAAAAAAAAAACAAACAAAAAAACAATTGCACATACATTTTTTATATATTAAATGTTAAGTTTATATATTAATTATTTACATTATTTAGTTGTTTTGTCCTAAAAAATGATGATACAGAAAACATATTACTTTTGTATATGCAACAATGTAGAGGTTTTTATTACACAAAAGATAAAGCTAGATTTGCATCTAACTTATTTCACAAGGCTTCGCAAATCCAGTTTGAAAGTAATTTGATCAAATATGTTAATGTAATAAGAAGAACAGAATATAATGCCTGCAGTACAATTTGGAAAAATAAGCAAAATATTTTGGGAAAGATTATTGAATAAATCCCATTACAGCAACACAATTAAATAAAGAAAATTTAAAAATGAAAAGAAAACAAATCCCCAAAAAAATTAGCATTTTCATGAATCTGTAGTATTCCAAAACTCCACATAGTAAACATGTGTACTCGCACTGCTCCTTTGTTTGCACAGATTTACCTATTCGTTTTCCAAGCGCATTGCAAGGTTGTCACCCATTTCTGTTTCCTTGAAACTGAGGGTTCACATAAAAAGCAGATGAGTTAAAATATCAAAACCTACTGACATTTTAGGACTACTCCAGTATTTCAAAGTCTGCTTAAGCGGTATATCCTGTTTGGTAAATACAATATAGAGCAATATGCAATAGGTGGATGTCAAACTGACTGCGGTGAAGGACAAACTCTAAGTATCATTCTTGACTTCTAGAAATTCTTATTTAAGTATAACTTTATTTTTTATCCATAAATTCAGTTTCTTATGTATCTTCTTACTCACACGTTCACTTCATGAACCTGGATATAGTATTATGCTATAACTGTGCAGTCCATAGACAAACTGAGGCCATTGTATTTTCCAACTCTTTGCCACTCTGTCATAATTTTAAACCTCAGAGATGTCACACATCACTTGTGGTACAAAAATACAAAATTCAGGTCTGTAGTGAGATATTATTATTGAGATATATGGGACTGGCAAATAGGTAACTGCATACCTAGTAGCGTCTGCACATTTTTTAGGATGAATATCATATGATTTTTATTTAAATTAGCAAAATCAGGCAACCCTCTTGCTTGACAAAGGAGTTTGACCAAGGTTTCCCTCCCGAAACACTCCACATCTGCTTTGTTCAACTAAAGTGATGTGATATTCACCCTCAGTGTAGGTAGGCATCAGTTACACTATTGCTGTGCACACATACCTTGACACTAGATGATGCCCCCAATCCATTGTATTGTATTGACATGACTTGATAGGAAACCACTGGGTGGAGGAGGTTATGGGGAAGAGAAAGGAAGTCCTATAGCAAGAATATTTTACAAATTTCTCTTGTTTATATGCACATTTGATACTTGCTTTTCCTTACATAAGAAGATGCGGGACAGGGGATGTAGGTGGCGTGTATAGGGGATAGTAAGTACGTGTTCTCATAATTGCAAGCAGAGGCAAATTGCAAGTAGTCACATATATGCCTGAGGGTTGGTGCAAATACATGCTAATGATGATGGCGATTGCTAGCACTAGCTAACCGTTTCTGATTTCCTGATTGTGACTTTACCTCTGAAGCTGATAGGTGATTTCTTAATTGATCATGCATATAATTTATGATTTTGAAGGCATATTTAAGATTATTGCATGTTTAACTATCAAAACAAATGTCACAAAATGTTTCTTGTTCTTATGATCTGGTTGGGTGTATCTGGGTGTATGTATGCCTAAATAAACCTATGCTACTGGTGCAGAGCTGGATGCACCTTGAGATGCCTATGCATCAGCATATGTGGGCAAATATGCTAGTTTTTGTATGGCCTTTTACAGCTTTTTCTTTGAATGCATATGGATCCAACACAGCATCAGCTACAAAACATAAAACATTTGGGGAATGACTTGTTCAGTGTCAGGATGATAAGTCTAACTCTACTGGAATTGAACCAGGACAACTACAGTACATGCCGTTTACTAAGGCCATAAAAGCCACCCCACCTTGAATTTTTTGTTCAGAAAAACAATTTATTTGATCCAAGTTCTGTCAGATCTGTTATCATACTATATATTAATATTACTTCTTAAATATGGCTATTTTTGTTCTCTCAGCCAATCAAGTTGAATGTACCAAAAAAGCAATGTTTATTAAATTATGCTTAACATAATGTAACAAACTGCAATACAGTATTCATTGTACTCTGTATGTTTATATTCCAAAAATAGAATCAGTCATTAGAGTACCTCAAAATCAATATACTAACTCATTCAATATTAATTGGTTAAATTAATTAAACATGTAATATGCAATTCCCATAACCATGGATAAATGCCAAAGTGTGCATTGTTTTGAATACAGTCGCATGTAGTTGAAGGTAGTAAATCATCCAATTTCAGATATGTCAGCAAAGGCTCTCAGTGGAGCAGACCACTTTCTGTGCCTGTATAATGAATATAGTATCCATCAATTTATTAAGGATTTATTAATTTCCAGATGAGAAGCCAACACTAAAGACTTTAACTTCATGTTCTTTTTCTGATATTCTGAATATTAATAACCTTAAAGAAGTATTTACTAGAAATATGGACCAAAATTATACTTATTTGTCCAAGTGAATCAAAAGCAAAAAGAAAGATTTACTATTTCTGAAAATGGTAAGGGAGCATAATATTATAGTTTAGAGACTTTTTTTAAAAAAAACATTGCATTTAAGATTAGTTAGCATATTTGTCAAACATAGGAGATGCCCTTGTGAACTGAGGTTTTCTCAAACCAGTGAAGCCAGCTCTTCAGTAAATCTGTTTACTTCTATTATTTCTGTTAAAGGGCCTGTCCAGTTAGGGCATATCTTCCACTTAGGCTACTTGCTGCTCCTCCATCATATAACAAATGGGCAGTACTTCCTAAAATTTAGTACTCCTAAATTTACCAGCAGTTGAGAACTAGTACAGACAGCCAGTGCAATTTACAGTGCAAGAGTACTTCTGTCCTGAACCTGGCAAGTCTTATTCCATAGAGCTGAATGGAGGACTCTAGGGGGGTAAATGTATTAAGGAGCGATTTTTGCAAAATCTTGCCTTTAAATACATTGCTGTTTTAAATTTAGCTGTCCAAGACTCCAATTTTCGGCGATTAGCAAAAATCGCTCCTTAATACATTTACCCCTAGGGATGAATGGAATGGGTCCACCTGTGCTGTGAGCTGCAGTGGATTCCTGTGCATATACAATTAAATCCAGCTCATGAGGGCCTGTAGAAACTGGGGTATAAGTAGATACATAAAGAGGAGGCATGTGCAAAAGTGGACAATCTCTTAATTATACTGTACCTTCCGTCATAGCCAAATGTACATTTCATTTATGATTTTATAATGCTATTTTGTAATTACAGTCCAGCTGTAAAAATTAACAGTGCCGTATATGTGATATTTTGCATGTACAATCACAAAAAAAAAACAGGGATCAATTTTCCAAACTTAAAATATATAATTTACTTATCTAATTTCTTTCCCACTATAATCCCTCCAAAAAACTAAAATCTCCAATCCCCTAAAAAAAAATTGGTGGTACCTCAGTGACCCCAAGATCCTCATATATTGTACTGGTACAGTCAGGGCCTGATTAAGGGTTCCAGCCGCCCTAGGCTAATACAGCGGTTGCTGCCCCCCACCCCCACCCGCCTGCCACCCATATATATGTATATATATATATATATATATACACAAGTTAACCCGTGCATGATACTCATGCATTCTAGTCAAATCAAGCTACTTAAGGTCTTAAAAAGGTTCTTGTCATGCATTTGGGCCATAGCCCAGGCCTCCTCAGGGGAAGAGCATTACTTCCCGACACAAGCGCCCTTTTTTAACGTGGTTTTGTCCACATGTCACCACCTCATCATTTTTCTCTATCACCTCATCCTTCATCTTTATCGCCACATCTATCCAGATGTCTATCCAGACACAGGGATCTCTCTCAGCGGTCCTGAGGATCACACTCCTCTCGCTCTGTCACCCCCGGGAACCACCAACCACTCCCAACTGTCACCCCCGGCAACCACCAACCACTCCCAACTGTCACTTCTCCTTCAAGAAATATATATATATTTTTTTAAAATCTTTATAAACACTTTTAACAATTAACAAATTAAATTAACAAATTAAAAACATCTTAGTATACCAAATTTCAGCCCTTTCTGAGTTTTTTTTCCACACACACTAAGAATTTAGTAGGTCAGTGTATAACTCCGCCCAGCAGGTGGCGCTGCAGCAAATTTCAGCACTTTCTGAGTTTTTTTTTCTACACACACTAAGAATTTAGTAGGTCAGTGTATAACTTCGCCCAGCAGGTGGCGCTGCAGCTTGTTTTTTTTTTTTCACACACAGACACACGCCACTAGGCTTTTATATAGTATATATATATATATATATATATATATATACACACACACACACACACACATACACATACACATACATACATACATACATACATACATACATACATACATACATACATATATATTTATAAATATACACACCACACACAAAATTGTAAAATATAAATTACTACATAAAACACAATTCTGCAAACATATTAAAATATCATTACAGTAGGATTCCACAGTGAAATTGCTCCGTTCTCTCTTACCTGATCTTGCAGCATAGACTACCTGATGTTTTTTCTTGCTTGTTCTTGGAGCGTTGTTGCTAGTTGGCTGGATTCTGGAAACTTGGAGTCCTGTATTGAAAATGTGTAAACATTTCATTATAGGGAAAAATGTTAACAAACCCTGAATGATACAAACACAACACTCCATTATGACCAAATAAAACAACCCCCTAGTACAGGCACAGATAGACAGTACAATATATAAAAATTATTTATATTCATGTACTAACATCTACCAGCCCCATCTGTCAAGTATTTAACATTCTGGTGAGTGATTGCTGAGACTACAGAGAGCATCCACGTCACAGCCACACAATACAGAGATCATGTCCCCTACAAGCTATTTCATCACCTGCCCCAGCCATTTTTGTAAACTCTCACCAGAAAGTTTGACACCCCATCCATATCTTCACCCACCCAAACACTTATTTGCTCACCCACTCCCCAGCCAATTAACCACCTCACTTTAACCAATCCATTAACCCTCCATAGCCAATCCATTAACACCCCCCCGCTAGCTAATTCATCAGTGGTTGCAGGTAATTCAGAAACCCCCCCTAGGTAAATTCATCAATCTGTTGCAGCCAATACATTGCCCCCCACCACAATTCTTCAACCCACTGCAGGCAATTCATTAACCCCCCAGGGCAAATTGATCACTCCATTACAGGCAATGCATTACACCCCCCCAATCATCAACCTACTGCAGGTAGTTAATTAACCCCCCACCCGCCCCCCACAAAATCATCAACCCATTACAGGCAACTCATTACCCCCCCCCGGCGGTTTTTCAAAACCATTGCTGCCGATTCATTCACCCCCTCCCCACACCAGTAATCCCCCTCCTCCTCAGTCGCCACCTGTATTAAATTCCCCTCCATTATATTATAGACAAAACTTACCTGGATGCTCCTCCTCTCTGCAGACATCGGCACTTCTGTCTTCTGACAGGCAGCTAACAGTAACTCCGAGGATGTTAGCTGTCCTGTCAGTGCAGGCGCACTGTCCCTGCTTAATGTGGTCACGTGAGATGTGAATCTCACATGACCACACTGAGCAGTGATAGCGCGCCCGCTCTGGTGGTAAAAGAAAGCAAACTACATACCGATTAAAGGACATTACATTATAGTAATGAAAAGTAAAATGGTAGCATATGAACAGAGCAAGACTAACAAAGAACCTTTAGACTTTCATCACTCCAAGCCTTTAACATATGGTGGGCAGCTGCTTATTTTCCAATTAATAGACACAATTTGTTTATGATAAATCTGCCAGTAATGCCTGCAACCACATTAGATTTCCAAAGGAAAAAATGACTGTTGAAGAGGTTTGAGAGGGCATATGTAACTCTAAGATAGATGCACATTTTAGAAATTTGGATAAAAATTGTAAGAGTGTATCTGGGGTTGTTATCATAAGTCCCAGAGACAAATTCGGTAGGCAGAATAGTGATGCCCATTTTGGCATTAAGTAACATTGAGAAATAAATTTGGGTCAACTCTGCATCTTATTACTGAAGATTATGTTGATATAAGCTTAAGAGACTGAATAGTAAAGATTTATGTCTGCAGATGGCTCTTTTAATTTAAATGATGGCAACTGACACTTTCCTACACACATGGTTCCAGTTCAACCACCATGGTTGATCTTGTCTAAAAAGTACACCTTAATTAAGTGTACATATTGTATACTATTCAATGTGTTTTACAAAACAAAATTGTTTCATTTTTGAGGTATTCATAAGGAATGTGTGTTTCAAACTTTGTTTAACTTAGATATATAGCTATTTCTTTGAGTCCCTGACTGTTTTGGTACAACTTAATACTTCCACTTTAATAGATAGTGTTTCTATCATTGGCTTTATTATCTCAGGAGATAATGAATGCTTAAATAGCTTTATTTTTTTCTCAACCTAGTACTCAATTGTCAGCCTAAGGCTAGCTAAATTCAAATGATTTTGATTGTTCGTCATTCAATAATAAAGTTTAAGTGTATTCTATATTGTATGTGCAATGCATGCATACATCTAGTGTACATTAGTATGTTTCAAGGCAGCATAGTGTATCAGAAGTGAGGTAGTTGTGTAAGTTGCTATGGAAACTGTACTGTAAAATGTCAATAGGTCTAGAGTTTAGAATGAATAACAATGCAATGTTTTATGATCAGAATTCCCAAAGCTGATCTTGCATGTGTATATTTTAATAAAATATTCAGTTATATCTATCTTTAAATACACTAACACATATATAGCATTATATACATTAAACTAATTTGTTTTTCCATAAAACATTGTAAATGCATTAAAGGGTAAAGGATGCTGAGTAGGAAAGCTTAATAGAATAAGCATCAAATGTATTTATATTTTAGAACAGTCCCATAGAAACACCTGATATGAAGCCAGTGAAGTAGGAGATTTCCTCAATCCCATGACATTTTATCATAAAACAAATCACTGCAATTTTTCATGGATATTGCAGAATATATTCATTTAAAGAAAAAGTTACAACTATAAGTATCATCATCAATTTATATAGCGCCAATAATTACACAGCGCTGCACAGAGAACTCACCCACATCAGTCTCTGCCCCATTGGAGCTTACAGTCTAAATTCCCTAAAATACTCACACAGAGATTAGAGTCAATTTGATAGCAGCCAATTAACCTACTAGTATGTTTTTGGAGTGTGGGAGGAAACCCACCCAAATATAGAGAGAACTTACAAACTTGACACATATAAGGTCATGGTTGGGAATCAAACTTATGACCCCAGTGCTGTGAGGTAGAAGTGCTAACCACTAAGCCACCAAGCTGTCCAGTACTCTTACTACTACTTCTACTACTACTACTACTACTACTACTACTACTACTACTACTACTGTATCACCACTACCATTCGAGGTAAACCAGTAAATAAAAATGCTTTGTTTTAGAGAGTATTTTCCTAGTGTGATATGCAAAGGGGGTAGCCCATTGGTATATAAAGGAATACTTCAGTTGACTGTGAATTTATATGATCAACATATTTTTCTAGGTTACCAAGTATACAAATTATGTAGAGTGCTGGAAAAGCCTGTGATACTCACACCATCCAATTGGCATAAACGAATACAATCAAGTAAAATATGTATATATCAATATTTAATATATTAAAATTAGGCAAACTGATTGCAAAATCTAAAAAAGATTAAAATACACAATAGCAGACAGTGGATAAATCACCATGCATATGTACATATGACTTCCAATCCAAAACGGAAATATTTGAACATGCCTGGGTAAAAAAATGTATTGCTATCAATGAGGATCACTATAAGTCAAAAAAATATCCAGAAACCAATCAAATTGAAAAATTATATGTATACATATGAAAAAACAAAATAATATTGATAGAGTCCTCAATATACGACAACTACTCCGACATGTGGATCCAAAGGCAGGTCTTAAGGGAGAATACATCCCAATGACATTTTACTGGTAATCGTCAATATGACCCACGTATTATAGGAAAGGAACTGTAACCTATTCCCCTCAGATCTGGAAATTGGCCGTTAAATATCCTTCTTCTAAAACCATGGTATATCCGGCTGGCATAGAAGGTAAATACACTGTCCAAAAGTCTTACCGCTTTGTAGACCCTCCGGAGTGGTGTTGGACATACAGCTAATCCAACTGTGCATCCAGTCCTCCCGTAGGTGCCGTGGATGCTAAGCTCCACTCACTCTGTAGAAGTCCTGCATAGACGTCCCGCCATACCGGAAGCCAGTAAGATAGAAGTATTGGTTCTGCCAACCAGCAAAAAAGGTTGAAGATAGGAGATATTTCAGTTGACTGTGAATTTATATGATCATCATATATTTCCAGGTTACCAAGTAGTTCCAAAGCATGTTAAAACAAACATAAAGCTGTGTTTACTACTTTGTTTATTTACCTTTCCAATATGAGTATATATTTGATTGAACTAAAAATTATAAATGGACATAAGTGCAGAATCTCTGATGTCCCATTATAGTTTCTTGTGAAATTATGGATATTGTTAGATAGATAGATAGATAGATAGATAACAAAAAACACTAGTATAACAAAAAGTCCTGCATTTTTAAAATCTAATAAAAAATTTCTGTATAAATGTTTAATTTTCAATTTATAGATAAAGATATATAACTATTTACCGAATATACATGTTGTGAACATAGAGAACTTGCAGTTATTTATAAGGGATAAATCATAACTGCAGTGTAAATAGGTTGTCTCAAATTAAACCATGGATCAATTGAGCTTGGTAAAGTGTAAAGTGTGAAGACAGAAAGTTAAAATCACATCTTTGGAAAAGGTATGTCACATTGTCATAATTCCATCATGTTTAGTATTTAAATGTGTAGGAGATTATGACTGGTTTATTGAAGGGGGAGTTATGTCACTGGGATATATTTGTGAAAAGCTGAGACAGCTCAAAATTTAGGAACAGTTTTGAACAGGCCTTAAGTGACACCCAGGGGACATCCCTGCCCCCTATTAGCATTAAGCACTGCCCCTGTGAAGACCATCCCATTTCATGTTGCTTAAAAACCTGTGTTGGGAAGGGGCAGGGGTCAGACTTTTTGGGGAAATTAAGTTACATTGATAAGCTGTCCATCTTCCTAGCCACTTCCCCATGGCACAGATTATGCAACTCAAGTAAGTGTTATTCTGAATGTAACCCTTTTTATTTTAAACTGTTTTGCTTGTTATGTCAGTCTATTAATTGTTCATAATTTTTTATCTGAATGCCCTGTACTTTTGTATATTAAATCTATAATTTAAGATGATGCGTCCTTGATACTTTAACGAGTCCTGTTAGAAGAGATTGCTCGACCAAGTTAACCCTTGGAATGCCAGTGTGTGATTTGTTGATACATTTGATTAACAAGCTGTGTGTGCTTGCATTTACATTTGTGTAACAGTCTAGAGGTGTGAAGAGGTAACCCTTTGTGTGCTGGTGTGGATCTTGCTAGTCTGCCAATAGCTAGAAGCCTGTGTGCCAGTGTGGGACAGTGTATTGGGGTCCTATTGCCCGTATTCAATAGGTGGTGGAAAACCTGAAGTGTCTGGGGGAGTGAGAGCGCTGTGTTTGGGGGCGATTCCGTAGGTCTATAACCTGTGTGATAGGTAGAGAGAGACAGCGGGCTGAAATCGTGTGTGACCTCACACCCCAAAGTCACGGCAGCTGGGAGCATGTTCATGACAATACACCTAAAATTGAAGTTTTAAAACAAGAGAACAAAGTTTGTAGATGTAAAAAAACAAACAAATACACTAATGTAAAGGAGAGTTACTTCTCATTACAAAAATGTGTTTTCCCATGGCAGCAAAATTTTTCAGAATTTTGTATTCATTTTAGGCCTTGGACAATCACTGTCTTAAGTTCCATTAAATACATATTTTCTATTTTTGCTATTTCTCTCATGAGACTGATCGTGTGAGCCAGGATGAGGACATTGTGAGTCTAGTGGCCATACATATTATATTAAAAAGTTTTTATGATAGACTTTTAATTTCTGGGATAGAGCCTCATAAACATATTCACATTGCTAATTTAAACATTAGTTCAAATTTCTAAACCATTTTGAAAATCAAAGTTGAAACATTTCTCCATATTGTTTGAATTTGGGGTTAGGGCCACAATATGTGATCTCCTCTGTGTTGACAACCCCTGAATATTTGGAATATAATGGTATGCTTTGTTTAATTTTTCTGGTGTCCAATTCCAAAGACTTAGGGCTAGATTTACTAAGCTGCGGGTTTGAAAAAGTGGGGATGTTGCCTATAGCAACCAATCAGATTCTAGCTTTCATTTATTTAGTGCTTTCTACAAAATGACAGCTAGAATCTGATTGGTTGCTATAGGCAACATCCCCACTTTTTCAAACCCGCAGCTTAGTAAATCTAGCCCTTAGTATTTTGATGTTCTGTTCATTTAGGATGATATTTGAAGTTTGTAATTTAGTGGTTTGAAAAATTTTATTACATGATTCTTCATCATGATTTAAATCATTTTTGAGTTTAGTGTTGTCTAATGGTATATTTTTTATTTCAAGTATTTTATCTGAGTTTATCCATCTATTGATGTAAACTAAATTGCCAACTATGGGTCTCACTTAGAGTCGGACGCAAGTCCTTCTAATCACTGCAAAATGCCCTTTTGGCCAAAGTCGTCTAAGAGTCCTTCTCAGTCGGAGTGCAAACTGAGACGGATCTCCCCATTGCACCTCTCTGCTCTTACAGAGGTGGAACAGGGAAGGTAGAGGATGAGCCTTGCAATATAAAGGCGTTCACGCTCTTTACATGCTATTTTGAGTGGAAAGCAACTGCAGATAGTTCTCTAGGAGATGTATCTTTTGCCGGTGCTTCAGCTGGTGCAAGAGATCTTGGTGTATTCAAAAACAAAGTAAAAAATAAAATAAAATAAATTAAAACATCATAACCATCCCCTGTGCTGTTTGGGGGGAAAGAACTATTTTTTTTTTACAATTTTTTTAAATTTAATTATCTACTTTAGAGGGTGCTATGCATGATACACTTGCATGCTGGCGTTAAGGCAGATAAAGAGTTAATTTGCACAGTATTCTATGGCTAGGTACATACTACACTGTTTTCAGCCAATCATTGGGCCAATCAGACGATAAACGACTGATTGGTCTGATATCACAGTAGTGTGTACCCTGGAACGATGCACGATTATTGTTTCAAAGCAAAGATAATCGGTTGGTCTGATTGGTCATTCTGCTTAAAAGATGTCGGTCAGTTTGGGACAATGTCGGTCCAATTCTACAGTGTGTATGCAGAAAGGACTGATATTGCTTGAAGCAGCACTTAACCTGTCACTGGAAGTGTCCGAGGCTCCACTGTCATCTCCCTCTGTATCCTCCTGCAGACGCAGCTGTTAATGATATCTTTCAGGCTGATAGGCTGCTAGTGCTTCAGGCTTTCACTTTCAGTGGAGACCGTTAGTACAGTGAGTGAGGGTACACAGGGTTAAGGACGCAGAGGCTGCATGTAGGGGATGGAGGGGGACGGAGGGGGTGAGTGACCTTTGTGCTGGGGGTGACCTTTGTCATGCATGCATGTGAAACTTTCCCAGTAGCAGCAGAGCTCTGTGCAGGCTGAAAGTGTCCAGAGTGCAGTGAAAGTGACAAGCCTATTGTTATGACAGCAGACATCTGAAAGTAATCGCTATAGTGTGTATACATATATCGGCATGCTGATCGGGTCTTTTTTTCTTGTCTGTTGGTGAATCGCTATCGTTACCTTTTCCTGCAGTATGTACCTAGCCTAAGTTGCACGGATCTAAAGATCAGTACAACTTAAAATCATACTTGCCTACTCTCCCGGAATTCTCGGGAGGATCCAGAATTTCGGGGAGTCCTCCCGGTCTCCCGGAAGAAAAGGCAAACTTCTCGGATTTGCCGAAATTCACGGCATTGAATGACATGGGGCGGGGCTTAATCGCATCATTAAGTCCCCTCCCCATTCAATGTCGTGAATTTCAGCAGTTTATGTGGGGCGACGTCACCACGCCCCCTCCTACCCCCTGTCACATGACTTCTCTTCCGGGGATAAGTTTTGAAAGTAGGCATGCATGCTTTAAATACTGTGTACATTACATTTTTACAAAATAGGTTTTGAGTGAATAGTAGATGGAATGAAATTGGTTAAATGGCTGCAATTTTTTTTAGAGACAATTAATCTTTTAGTGGGTCCCATAGTTTGAATCTTTTACAGATTTTATGGTGGTACAAAAGAGATGTTTTGGGATTCATTTACTATTTACCCAAAACAGATCTGATATGAATATAATTCTAAAATGATGATTCTATGATACTCCCTTTTGGCTGACTATTTGATATGTTGTGGAATTATAGCATTTGTTTTAATTGAGCTGAGATAGATAGATCAGGCATTGTTTGAAGATTCTCTTTATCATGCATGTGTGATATAATGTAACTAATTGTTTAATAATTATTCCATTTGTTTGCATACACTGAAATACTGAAACATATATCATTGAGGGCATTTAGAGAATTAAAAAAAAATCAGAAGTATGGCAATTGACCCCTCTTCTTATTTCTTTCGTTTTCAAAAGTTAAATTCTAAAATTGTGCAAAAAGTTGTTCTCTTTCCTCTATCTAGAGGTTAATGTAACACTAGGCTAAAAGTGATAATTTTTCTTTGGATTATTTTAAAATGATGAACCTTAGATCATGCAATATTTTGCAACACTTAGGGGTAAATGTATTAAGCTCCGGGTTCTTCAACACCCGCGAGTTCGGCGTCTTCGGCGTTTAAATTTAAAGCGGCGTTGCCTTGTAAAAGGAAGTTTAATACATTTACCCCTTAGGGGCATATTCAATTAGCTTTCCGGTCCGTGGGATCGCGCCGGAACGTCAATCCACGGTACCGCAATAACGTGGATTTTCATTCGCAGCCCATAGGGTTGCGTACGAAAATCCGCGTTATTGCAGTACCGTATTACCGGCAATACTGCGCACCCGGAAAGCTAATTGAATATGCCCCTTAGTGTTTTACTGGGTTCTACTCAAGACTCTCTACTTTTAATCTTCTATGCACATGACTAACTTTGGTTGGAGATAGGGTCAGTTTTCTTTTTTCAGTAGTAATTTCTTAAGTTGCTGAACAAAATCTCCTATACCCTGCAGCAAACTGGAGAGTAATGACATGAGTTATAAAATAACAACTTGTCAGTGATCTCCACACAATAACTCCTGCCAGTTTGAACAATTTTGCCTACAGTTACCATCTGGAAAAAATCCAGACTAATGGCTTTTCAAAAAAAAGCTTCATCATTACAGATAACAAATTAATTGGCATGCATTAATAATTATCACTCATGATGCATCAAAGCTAATAAAACAATTACTGAAAGTTATTTAAGGATTTTCCAGTGACATTCAAATAAAGATTCATATAATAAATTGGTGAAATGTGATTAAAAAACAAAACTCTCAATTTCTGGATTTGCTTATAGTTTAATGATAAGCAAATCTTTAGTGTGTTGGCCACACAGACATAATGTGTGCTTCATCTAATCATTTTTATAAGCTTGTAACAGCTAGCATGCAGTCTCAATCAACACTCTATTTGTCTTTGTCAATTAGTCTTAATTTTATTGTATGTTATATGGTAATTGTTTTATAATTGAAAATATTTTATTTAAACTACTTTATAATCAATTATAATATATTTAAGAATGTCAAAACTTAGCATGCATTTTTAATGTACAATAATATAATGTATGTAAAGTATTCTTCAAAATAACAGAGTTCTACCTATAATTATGTGATAGAATAATAGAAAGTACTGTTTGGATTGCATAACTTGCAACCACATAATATTAACACCATAGGTGAACCAATGTCAAACTGTGTAAAGGTCATACTTTGTTTACATCAGAAATATCAACCTGGGGAGTTCCATTATTTTATTATGTATGTAATGCAGAATACATAACTATTTTCATAGAAAAGTAATTGCATATACATTGAAGTGACTGGTGCTGTAAACTTCCATACTTTCAACCAAAGTTTGGTTGGCAATAAATCTAAAAATTCTAAGATTTCAAATGTATGAATATTCTTATCATTGAGAACATTTGTCTCTGTTATTACACAAGTAATTAATTACCCAAGAACTTGTAGAATTCTTAAAAATTAATTGAAAGACATATTTTAAGGAGGTACAAAAAGAGTACTCACAATATTAAACACAGATTTTGAGAATGTTAATTAGCAAGAGTAGCCAATGCCAGCTTACTTGAAACACAGGAATGGGGGTGCCAATATTGTTAATGTTGAATTATCTAGATTATCAATATTGGATTTTACACCCTCATTTTTTTCATCTGCCTCTAATGTATTATGAGATAATTGGTTAGTGGGTGGTGTTGCAAATGCTTTACAGGCAGATGAAATAGGTCTGCTGCAGAGTTGACCTTTCACCTGTTTGCCTAACTTGCTAGAAGTAGCTTGCTAGATTTAGCACTGCATGGTCAGAGAGTGAATCCATGTATATGTATACTTGCAGCCTTGGGCACATCAGACACCTTAAGACTGAAGAGGCAGAAACAGGGACTAAACTTAGAATTTGACATAGAAACATAAAATTTGATTGCAGATTGTCCCATCTAGTCTGCCCATTTTTTTTAACCTATGGTAACGTCCAACCCTATTTGATCCTTGGTTCTTTGTAAGGTTATCCTTATTTCTATCCCAAGCATGCTTAAATTGCTTTACCGTATTAGCCTCTACCAGCTCTGATGAGTCTATTCCACTTATAAATTATCCTCTCTGTGAAGTAATTTTTCCTTATATTTCCTCTGAACCTACTACCCTCAAGTTTCAGTGCATATCCTCGTGATCTAATTCTTCTCTTCCTTTGAAGAATGTTTTCCTCTTGTACCTTTTTAAAACCCTTGATATATTTGAAAGTTTCTATCATGCCCCCCCTTTCCCTTTTCTACAAACTATACATATTAAGATATTTTAGTCTTTTCAGGTAAGTTTTGTGCTGTAGACCATGTACCATTTTACTTGCCATTTTTTGACAGTCTCTTATCTATTTATGTCCTTCTGAAGATATGACCTCCAGAACTAGACACAGTATTCTAGATGAGGTGTTGCAGAATCTTATATGTATTCTAATTTAACATATACGTATTAAAAAAAAACCCCACATATGTGTTCAAATATATTATATCAGGCTTACAATTGGTTGGCTCATAATTAAAGGGAGAAATTACTAACTAGTCCAATCACTCATTTATATAAACTCATTTATACATATATGTTCATGTGGTTGGTTCATGTGCTTAAAGGGGAACTGCTATATATAGCTAGAGTCCAATAAATATATCTAATAATAAATATACTATATACAAAGATATATTATCTTGCCTCATTGACTATGCGGATTATGTCCAACCTTGCAGTCTGACGTTTATATTTATGCAGTTTTTAGAAACACTGAACACTTAATAAGCATATTGTTTCCTTACAAAAATATATATAAGTTGAAATATATATCTACCTTTCCTTTAGATGTCTTAGGATTCTGTCTTCTCGCTAACTGACTTCACTCCATCTCCTACTGAACTAATTTCAAAATGTCCCATATTTAAACCATACCTCCCCAACACTTCCCTGGAATTTTCCTATAATGTTTACTACAATCTTGACTTTCCCATAATGCAATCTTCCCTGAGTTATTTTTCAGAGTGTCCTTAAAAGAGTTTTACTCCAAAGTAAAAAGAAATAAGGAGTCATAAAGGATGTCTTTGATGTGTAGATAAGTTGCCTGAGTGATTTTCTAGAATTTCCTAAACAGTTCTACCGAAGGTGATAAGGAAGGATGTTGTCATAAAACACAAGATGTCTTTTCATCAATAGTTGACCTCGATAACATCTTGCTTGGGATCTTTTGGTGTGAGTACAATGGACAAACCCCATTCTATTTACACAGATGTCCTAAGTTTTGATTCTAAACACCTTGACCTTTATGGCCTAATCAATTATCTTTTAAACTGCCCCTTCTAGCATTCAATTGTTTGCTGGAAATCAGATTGTGTGTATATGTGTGTATATATATATATATATATATATATATATATATATATATATATATATTTCACACATGTATGCATAATAAACTACTGTATATTTTGACATATCTACTTACTATAATATATGTGTGTGTATGTGTATATATATATATATATATATATATATATATATATATATATATATATATATATATCAACTGTGATTAAAATAATTTTAATACCATCTGTAATTTAATTAAATAACTAATGGCCTATACAGTGACCTTATTTGTTCTGCTACTGCTAGTGATTCCTCTTCCTAAGCAACCAATCATCTGATTCTCTTGAAAATGACTCATTCTCCTGTTTTGTGTCACTCTGTGTGCTGCAGTGAGCATGGAGAAAAGAAAGAAAAACAGAGAATTGTTTGAGGAGGTCAGGTAGAAGATTTTAGTGTAATGTTCTCATTTTCATAATGTTGTTAGGACGTTTAAAGCCCATGACACTGTAGCCAACGTCCCTAGAAAGAGAAATTGTGATTGAAGATTGCAGCACAGGATTGTTTGAATGGTAGAAAAAGCACCTTGATTGTTCAAATGATGGAAAAAGCCAATCAGATTCACATTGACATTCAATTACAAGGTACCTGAACAATCCAAATTCCTGCTGGGAGAATGTCCTATTGACAGATGATATATTTGGTAAACACATAATTCTTATGTTTACAGAAAGCAAAATGAAATGAACACCTTCCTAACAGTCAAACATGGAGGAAGTTCATTGATGTTTTGGGGTTGTTGTGTTGCATCTGACACTGGATGTCTTAAAGGTATGCATGGCATCATGAAATCTGGAAATTACCATGCCATTTTGCAGTGCAATGTTGAACCAGTGTCAGAAATCTGGGCCTTCTTTTTCCCAACATACTTAAAAAAAAACCCAGAGATGGATCAAGACAAAACACCGGGCTGTCACTTTACATGCCACAATGCACGCTTTGTCAAGGTAAATAAAAACAAAAAGGGCAATTTTTTCAACCCCTTTATTGCCCTTAAATGCTTTTTCAGTTCAGAGAACTCCCCTATTACCTCGAAGTGCTTTGGTGGAATTTGTTGTTTCAGATTTCAGTGTACCGGGCTTGGAGGAAGCTTGGTCCTGCTTTAGCTCCTTAGGCCATTCTTGCTGTGGTCATATCTCCATTCTGGTTGAGATCTGTAGTAAGTAGAGGATCCTAGAGCATAAAGCAGAGACCCTTTCTCCTGATTACAAGAAGCACATCATCATCATCATTTATTTATATAGCGCCAACATATTCCGTAGTGCTTTACAATTGGGGACAAACATAATAAACTAATAAGTAAACTGGGTAAAACAAAGAGGTGAGCAGGCCCTGCTCGCAAGCTTACAAACTATGGGACAATGGGAGATTGACACATGAGGTTAAGTCTACATTTTGCATTTTGGCCCAGCCAGACTGCAAAGGTAAAAGTGACTCATAAGCTAAATGATCCTGTCACACAGCAATGTTGGTCAGGGGGTGGTTGTCTTGTGTGAAATTGTGTAACAGGCGGTAACAGGCTAAAGGCGGTGAGGTTAAGAGGGTGGTTGAGGAATATTATAAGCTTGTCTGAATAGGTAGGTTTTCAGAGAACGAATGAAAAGTTTGTAGACCACAGGAGAGTCTTATTGTGCGAGGGAGAGAATTCCATAGAGTGGGTGCAGCCCGAAAAAAAAGTCCTGCAACCGGGAATGGGAGTATGTAATGAGGGTGGATGAGAGACACAGATCTTGTGTAGAATGGAGTTGCCGAGTTGGGAGATATTTTGAGACAAGAGAGGAGATTTATGTTGGTGCAGCTTTGTTGATGGCCTTATAGGTTAGTAAAAGTATTTTATATTGGATTCGGTAGAAGACAGGCAGCCAGTGTAGAGACATACATAGTGATTCAACAGAGAAATAACGATTTGCAAGGAAAATCAGTTTTTCCGCAGCATGCAAAATAGATTGTAGGGGTTTGAGTCTGTTTTTGGGAAGACCAGTAAGGAGGGAATTGCAATAGTCAATGCGGGAGATGATAAGTGCATGGATTAAGGTTTTTGCAGTGTCTTGCGTGAGATATGTGCGAATTCTGGAAATGTTCTTTAGATGTATGTAGCATGATTTAGATATAGAGTCAATGTGGGGAACAAAGGATAGGTGTGAGTCAAGGATTACACCTAGGCAGCGAGCTTGTGGGGTGGGATTTATGGTCATGTTATCAACAGAGATAGAAATGTCAGGTATGCTCTTGTTGGTGGGTGGGAATATTATTAACTGTTTTAGAAAGATTAAGTTTGAGTTGGCGAGAGGACATCCAAGATGATATGGCAGAAAGACAGTCAGTTACACGTGACAACACAGATGTCGAGAGATCAGGAGAGGATAGATAGATTTGGGTATCATCCACATAGAGATGATACTGAAAGCCAAAGGAACTTATTTGATTTCCAAGAGAAGCGGTATAGATAAAGAACAGCAGAGGACCTAGCACTGAGCCTTGTGGTACTCCAACTGATAGGGGAAGTGGAGCAGAGGTGGCTCCAGAGAAATTAACAGTGAAAGAGCGATTAGAGAGGTAGGATGAGAACCAGGATAGAACAGTGTCTTGAATACCTAGGGATTGCAGCGTTTGTATGAGAAGAGAGTGGTCAACGGTGTCAAATGCAGCCGAGAGATCCAGGAGAATTAGGAGAGAGTAATGGAGTTCAGTTTTAGCAGTGATCAAATCATTGACAACCTTGGTCAACGCAGTCTCTGTGGAGTGTTGAGAACGAAAGCCAGACTGAAGAGAATCCAATAGGTTGTTAGCAGAAAGAAAGCGTGTGAGGTGAGTGTAGGCAAGACTCTCTAGAAGCTTGGAGGGGCAAGGGAGCTGAGAGATGGGACGGTAATTTGAGAGAGAGTTTGGGTCGGAGTTTTGTTTTTTTAGAATAGGAGTAATCACTGCGTGCTTGTATAGTGATGGAAAGATGCCAGTAGAGAGTGAGAGGTTACAGATTTGAGTTAGAGGTGAAATGAGCACAGGAGACAGGGATCTACCAATTTGCGAGGGAATAGGATCACGAGGACAGGAGGTAGAGTAGGAAGATAAGAAGAGCGTAGAAATTTCCTCTTCATTTGTGGGGTCAAATGAAGAGAGGGTGTCAGAGGGTAATGGGAAGGAATTGAGCGGATTGCTTGTCGAGGAAGAGGATATCATTTCTAGTCTGATCTTATCAATCTTGTCCTTGAAGTAGGAAGCAAGATCCTGGGCACTGATAGTAGATGGAGGGTTCGGGGTGGGAGGATTGAGAAGATGTTTAAATGTATTGAAAAGGCGTTTGGGGTTAGAAGCCTGAGCATAGATAAGAGATTGGAAGTATGTTTGTTTTGCCGTATTCAGAGCATTTCAATAGGAGTGGTAGACAGAAGTATATGTGAAGAAGTCATTAGAGGTGCGAGATTTACGCCAGTGACGTTCTGCTTTATGGGACAGTTTTTGAAGATTTTGCGTTGCTGTAGTGTGCCACGGCTGACATCGAAGTGTAGTATGTAGTGTCGCTGGAGCGACTTGATCAATGACCGTTGCTAAGGTTAGGTGAAAATGAGGTACTGCCATCTCAGGGGATGAGAATGTAGAGATAGGGAAGAGAAGGTGTTGGAGAGAGGTGGAAAATTGTTGAAGATTAATAGAATTCAGATTTCTGCGGGTATGAGGAGGCTTGGTAGAGTTAGACAGTAGAGAGGTTAGAGCAGTGGGGGTGAGTGAGTAGCTGATAAGGTGATGATCCGAGAGGGGGAAGGGTGTGTTAAGAAAATTAGAAACTGAGCATAGTCTAGAGAAAACAAGATCAAGGCAGTGGCCATCCTTATGAGTAGGTGATTCAATCCACTGGGAGAGGTCAAGTGAGGAGGTTAGAGAGAGTAGTTTGGAAGCAGCTTTGGAAGGTGGGTTAGCAATGGGGATGTTGAAATCACCCATGATGATGGTGGGGATGTCTGAAGATAAGAAGTGAGGGAGCCATGCAGAGAAATCCTCAATAAATTGTTGGTGTGCTCCAGGGGGAGGATAGATCACCGCAACACGAAGAAAGAATGGATTAAAAATGCGAATAGCATGTGCTTCAAAAGATGTGAACGTGAGTGATGGGACATTTGGTAGAACTGTAAACGTGCACTGTGGGGAGAGAAGTAGTCCAACACCACCTCCTTGTCTGCCTTCAGGTCTGGAGGTGTGGGTGAGATTGAGGCCACCATGTGAATGTGCTGCAGGTGAGGCAGTGTCTGATTGCATGAGCCATGTTTCTGTTATTGCCAGAAGGTTGAGGTTTTTTGAGAGAAAGAGATCATGAATGGAGGTAAGTTTGTTACAAACAGAGCGTGCATTCCAAAGGGCACATTTAAAGGACTTTGGAAGAGAGGGGAGAGAGGTGATGTGTTTGAGGTTTGCTATGGAGCGGCAGTGCTCTGATCTATGTGTGTGTGAGGAGTGTGGGGGACCTGGATTAGGTGATATATCACCAGCTAATAGAAGCAGAGTGAGAGAAAGATATGCAAGGGTATTGTAAGGTGTGTGACTTTTTATTTTCTGGCGACAGGTGGAGGCTGTACTTCTTAGAGATAATAAATAGGACAGCAGTTCATGTGTGTTAGCTAGTGGTGAGTGGAGTAATGCAGGTGCAATATGAACAAATGTTTGTGTTGGTGGAGGGGTGAAAGATGACACAGTCCTAAAGATCATGCCATGAAAAGAGACTAAGAAAAGCAATTTGTTAAACATTGTGATAAAAGGAGTTAAAGGCAAAAGTGTAGGGGATTAAAAGAATTACCTATTTGCTGTGTTCCATATAGATAGACAAGTAATGCAGATATAGACTGTGGCAGATGTAGCTTATTGCTGGAAGTAAAATCAAGTCCAATGTTTGTCCAACTGTGTTGTCTAACTGTGCATTTTCGTTCACTTTGTCAGAAAATCCCACTTCGTGAAGAAATCACACACGTCTGACCCCACATTCCTCTCCCCATAGACTGAAGCTAAGATGTAGTCAGTCTAATTTAGGAATATACTACAGATGTCCTAATTGGTCAACTAATCAAAGGAAGAGAAAACACTTGTGGAATAGGATAGAGGAGGCCAGATACCTATCATAAATTAGGCAGCAATAAAAGGCTGGGCCAACCTAAGTTTAAACAGATAACAATTTCCTATGACATACTTTTAAACACAGTTGCAGAGATGAGATACAGAAATTAATGTAGTTCTGAGTAGTAGAATCTGGACATACCTGGAGATGAAAAGAGAAGAGGACCAAACTTCCAATAGAACGGTGCAGGCAGCTCAACCATGGCTGTAGCAAGTGGTTGATGGCAGTTATTATGACCAAAGGCTATGCTACTAATTATTAATTCAAGGGTGTGAATAATTTTGTCATGTGGCATTTATATTCATTTTCTGAATTAAAAGCATGCACAGTATTACATTTAGAATAAAAACATAGTTTCTGTATAACAAAGAAAGAATTGTGGAGACCAAATACTGTTGTAAAGTTCACCATATGTATGGGCGAAATGTAAGTTATTTAAAAAAAGTGCAAGGGTGCCAATACTTTTTGGCTACAATTGTATGTTTTTAGACGTCACAAAAACTGTGTTTTAGGGGTTTACTGGTATTTCAAAACTTGTGAGTTCTGCACATGCTGTATGTGGTATTAATGTACTTGGAAGACTCCAAATTGTTTAAATGTATGTATACAATGATTCCCCCCACAATAAAATGGTTTGGCTTTTTAGCAGAAGAGTTGGTTTGGAATGTCTCTTCACTCCCTTTTTTGCCCTTACATAATGAATTCATGTATCTCTCTGAACAGAGTGACACTTGGGCTTATTTATCATTAGTTATAACAGTGATTGTGGTGCGAGTGCTGAGTTATTAATGAATATTTATACAGCTACCACTAGCATTGTGCATGCTATATAACTCTGATATAGGGGATTCTAAGACAATCATTACTTTATTATGATTACTACTCATTATTTACATAATATCAACATATTATGCTGTGCAGGTAACGTTTAGTTATTTGTATCGATCACATCAGGGAACCTTATAATCTAATTTTACTACCACAGACCCAGAAATTCACACATACATTAAGTGTGAAGTCAATTAGCCTACCAGTATGAGACAATGGGATGAAACAAGAGCTCCCAGAGCAACACACACAGACAAAAAGAGAATATACAAGCAACATGCAAATATCAGTCTGATTAGATTCAAACCCAAGACCCCAGTGCTGTGAGTCAGCAATGCCACCAATATTTCTATACTTTTCCCATATTCTATTTTAATGGAATGTGGCAACCAATCAGACGTCAGAAAACAGTATATATATAATTGTGCTCCAGCCAGTGCATGTGTTAGGAATTGCCTTTTATTATTTTTTGCTGGCATTCTTTTTTTTTGTACCCACATCAGAACAGCATTGGGCTAGGGTTTATTGTACTGTCCCCTCCCTATGTCCTCTCACTGACTGTCTCATGTGAGTGACTTGCATATTCACTTATATTTCCAGACTGAATGATCAGATTGCATACTCTGGGAACATCAAGTTAGTATATTGGACCTGATTCATTAAGGAAAGTAAGGCAAAAAAGTAAATGTTCTCCTGGACAAACCATGTTACAGTGCAAGGGGTGCAAAGTAGTAATCTTATTGCACATGAGATAAGTACTGGCTACTTTTTCATGTACTACCTGATAGCTTTATTTTTACACTGAAATTTAAAGTTGTTCTATTACATGCCCTACTTCGACTATAAATCTGTTCCTACATTTCCAATGCAACATGATTTTGCCAAGGTGCAAAGTTACTTTTTTTTTTGCTTTAGTGTCCTTAATGAATCAGGCATATTGTATGTTGAGCACATGGTGCATTTTCTGCACACTGTCCTGTGATGAAATACAACACAATTTCAATATGGCCGTAGCTGTCAATTTGTATTTGAAAATATAGGAATTTAACATTTGGAATATTTGAGTCTCATGTATTTTGTGTTTTGATTGAAGCTGCTTAATTTTTAGTTTCCTCTTGATATTTTTTTATTTTGATAAAAAAGCATTATATGATTGTGTACTTTGTAATCAATATTCGAATATAAACAGAATGACCTGAGTTTTTCTCTCCTATATGTTTGCATCTTTTCACAATGAATTGCAGGTGCGCAAGCAGGGGGGGGGTTTCTGATTCTCCAGAAACCCTCCCCTCCGCGATTAAACGGGCACTAAACATTGCCCTGTAATGTACAGCAGCCGCGGCGCTGTCACAGAAGCTTCCGCGGCGGTGCTGTATTGTATGCAGCACTGCCGCGGCTGCTTCTTTGACATCACCGCGGCTGCTGTACAGTATCGATAAAATAGAGCTGCTGCGCATGCTCTCTCTTTATTTTTTTTTGCGGGGGGGAGGAAACCCCCCCTTAAAAATCCTGCGTTTGCCCCTGAATTGCCTTGCTTTTTCATTGAGACAGATGTTAAATCTTGTATCACTTTACATTAAGCTTATTTCTATGTACATTGAGAATAAATGTATTTTTTCTTATTGTCATTTTAGTTCACCCACTCTTGCAACACAAATGTTACAAGATTCCATGCACTATATTTTCCAGCAATTTTTTTTTAATTTTTTCTCATACCATCATCTAGCCCTCACCGAATACACTTGCCATGTAGACAACAACAATTTGTAATATGATATTTAGTAATCCAACAATTACAACGATGGATGGTTTTAACCATATTATGAACTCCTTTACACAGCTATGGATGTACAGTATTGTAAAATAGTTATATATTGTAATATAATTGAAATGTTAAAAAAATATCTGGATTATTAATCTTATACAAAATAATTGGATCACAAAAGCAATAAAAAGATATGCACAAATACTTTATCTTACAGTTTACAGTTAATCCTGGTCTTTTTTTCTTAGCTTTAAGATTCCCCTATATGTAGCCACAGGATTTGTATTGTGTTTTTCATCCAGCAGCTTTTCTCTACTGTTTTTTTCCAACTCAGATACAATCTTTTATACGGTAAGAAAAATTAACTTCTGCATTTATCTTAATATGCCCCCTGACTGGCCAATCTCTTTCTTTGTGAACTGTAATCAATCAAATACACCACAGTCTGTGGCTTCTGTGCATTTCACAGCTACTGACTAACAAACCTGTGGCAGTCTGACACATTTCAGATGTCAATTTTATCTGTCATTTGTCTTTAATTTACAGTAATGTTATTGGAGGTTAACTGTCAGCAAGATTTTTTGCAGCATTACATTTTTATTTCTGTCTTTATTGCCGGTATATTTATTTAACTTTTTGTTTTTTTGATAGTCATCAAAACATGTATGTGAAAAATGTTGCTATGCTTTGTAAGCAAATATTAGAGCAGACTGTATTTTAAATGTAGCTTTTCTGCCATATTTCTTATTAGTAAATCACACGGTTTAATTTAAGGAGCAAATTATGGGTTTATCACCAACAATCTTTCAATAAATTCAAATATCTGTAGTGATCTAACGGGCCATAACTACTCATTTGCTGGAAAATCCATTTTTATACTAAATTATTATTGTTGCACATATCTTTTTCAAAGGATTTTTGTAGGATTTTAAAAGACATTTTGTTATAAGAAGGAACATTTCATACTCAGAAACATAACAAGCTGTATCTTAGCTAATATGGTGTGTTTAATATAATGACACATTAATGATCATACCAGGTGCAGAAATTACATTGACTGGTAATACCTACTCTTAAAAGGTTGTGCATATTTAAATTTACATAACATTTGTTAATTATCTCCATAGCTCTAATTATGAGAAAAATATGTTAATCATGTTATAATATCAGAGATGATTTGAGCTTAATACACAATTATGTTATATATTTTTTTGTTTAATATGAAATACATATGGTTTTCATCATATCATTATGCAGATTGTTGTTTGACCACTAACTATTGTAACCTCTTTGGATTCGGAGATGGCATAACATCCATTGAACTACATCAATATATGATCCTGTGTGTTCTGTTGAGTCAATTAGCACACACTATTGTTTATTCATATAGTTGTAATTATATTAAATGTTTATGTGCTGTTCACTCTGATTCTCAATGGCAACTTTCTCTCCATCATCAACATCCTCATTAGAGTGACTTGCGGAATAGATAGGTATCGTTTTAGATGAGTATTCAGCCAAGTCTTATAAACCCTATACTTGTTTTTAGGAATCTGAAAAATCCTCTACATTTTAGGACTACAACAGATTACATGCTAATTGAAATCTGAACTAAAATCATAATGACCACTCAGACATTTACTTGCAGGCTCTATCTGGAACTAGACAGATGAAAGCTAGCTGCTTGTTGGTTGCTATTGTTTTAGTGTAGATTTGCACTTCTTCTAGTGAGTACGTAAATAACTCTGATGTCTAGCAAAGTAATGGACTCCATTCTGTAACCACTGGTCAGTCATTTACGTCATCTTGCTTACCTTATGAAGCATCCCTTTTGTTTAACATAATTTATGGGGGGAGGCATTGAAATAAAATAACTGATATCACCTTGTAATAAATAACACTGATGTACTTATTCTATATATGTTACTCTGTTGGGAATTCAATTGGCTGCAAGGTGTACATTGCCAGACCATTAGTGTACATTGCTGGCCAATACGATACAGATATGAGCCAATATTTTAATAAAAACTTTGCACACATCGCAGCACCCTATGGCCAATTGAATTTCCTACTATGACTACAGATAACCAAAATGTGCAAATAGCCCTTGATTTATATTTTAAAATTATTTGCTTTAAACAGTTAATATGATTCACATAAGGCTGGGGTTCGGAATACATAGGCCTTTTGATTATCCATCATCATTTAAGGCTAACAAAATTATCATGTTGTTTTTATATTACAATGATCAGAATGAAACCGTACATAATAGCCCATAGGTAAGGAACAAAGTGCAAACTTATATTGCAGTTGGCAAATTCTATAATCTAACTGCATTTCCAGCATAAACTGGGGGGTAATGAATGGCATTCACACAATTAACAAATGTAGATTATAAAAATGGACAAGTTAAAGTTGATCAACCACCTATTTTGTAGTAGTGGTTAAATGTAGTAGCTTCAGTAGAATGCAGCTGAAGGTTTTAGTAATCATACATACCGTATATACTCGAGTATAAGTCGACCCGAATATAAGCCGAGGCACCTAATTTTACTTCATAAAACTGGGAAAACTTATTGACTCGAGTATAAGCCTAGGGTGGAAAAGAGCGCTAATTTAAAAACCTAAATAAAAATGATAGGTTCAATCTATGAAATCATTTTTAGCTAAACCATAAATAACAGTAGATGACAAGGAACATTCATAAATGATTATAAAATCATTGGCATTGGGTAGAACCTAACCTAAATAAAGGGGTAGGGATGAGAGAGAGAGAGAGAGAGAGAGAGAGAGAGAGAGAGAGAGATTTTTTTTCACTTACCCGGCAGTGGAACGCATATGCGTTCCAACTTGCGTTCCAAATGCCGAACTTCCTGTGTTGGAACGCATATGCAGAAGTTGAAGCCGAGGGACCGGACACCAGGTAAGTTCACCCGTGTATAAGCCGAGTGGCCTTTTTCAGCATACAAAAGTATGCTGAAAAACTCGGCTTATACACGAGTATATACGGTATATAACGTATAAAATATTAATAAGCATGTAAACATTTAGTTGCTGACCAAATATATGAAATAATGCTCCCAGTATTGTTAAATCAAAGGATATTAGATGCTATTAGGCCATAGACAAGCAAAAGGCCAAGTATGTTTATATTAGACACAGAACTCAGAGGTGACCACTAATATCCTTATATTTCACAGGAGGGTGTCGAAGTCAGCAAATTGGATAAAGTCATTTCAATTAATATCGAGCAAACTTGATTGTCTTTGTCTGAAATTATGCGTAGAGCACGCTACGGCGTGAAAGGGCGTATCCAACCGCAACACATTAATTTTAGTTGCAACACATAGTCATTTATGTCGAAATATAGTAGAATTCATGTTTAATAAAGAAGGTATATGCAAACTAGTGAAACCTATGGTTCAGGTTAAGGGAAATGTGTCATGTTTGATATCATATTGATCCCCTTTACATCAGCAGCTATCCGGTGCATTCGGCGAAGAGATCGCACATTGCATACTCTAGTTATTGATGTTAGGGAATAAACCTTTAATATGATTCTGACTGTAAAATGCTAATGGACTGGTTGTAATTGGAGTTATGGCGGGAAGAACAGAGCTCATCCCCTGGAGAGATGACCCCCACCTTTGGATTCCTTAGATTAAACCAGCCTATGATCTACAACCCCCTGGACCTTCCTTAAACCTGGACCAATAGAAGCAAGCCACATCATCTGCATTGTTTTACTGTATTTCTGTTTGCATATAAGCATGAGCCTCACATCCAGTGAACAGACTTCTTGTCCACAGACTTCAGGATTGAATGACTGTTTGCTGGATCCAGAGCGCCTGCGATAAGTAACGGCTGTACTTATTATTATTTCGCTTGAATTATTCTGCTACTTTTTGAGAATAAATATTTGTGCGTTGGAAACACAAATCGAGATTCGACAATCGTTATTGGATAGCGACAAAACGCTCTTAACAAGGGACTGCATGCGTAGTAGTTTTTGAAAAAATAAACAGATATTCTGGTATGATTTTTATCATTAGCATATTAGTTGTTATAATTGAAGAGGTTTATACTTGTAAAAATTAATGTATAGTTTAGGTAACTATAACTATATTTATATTTTTTACTGAAATATATAGAAATATGTATTTTGTAGATGTGAAAATATATGGGACAGTGTTTAGAAAGTAAAACTCTACATTGCAATTACTTTATAGTACTTTCCCTCTAGATATACTGAGATGCAAAGGAATATACTGCCACTGATTTCAGCTTTTCATTTTGATGCAGCTCAGAAAAATGAGCAAATACTAACAATGGGCAGAATGCTACAGATTTTCTGACCTCTTCCTCTGCTAAACACTGTCCACCTCCGTCAATTGTAAAACAATTGATATAATTAATGCTGTCAAATTCAGACATCAGAATGTACCAAAGATAACAATCCCGCTGATGCACACTCATACACATTATTGTTTACTGGTCAAATAGGGTTTGGCAACATAAAAGTACTGTGGTCAAGTGGGGTCTGGCTATATAATCTTAGGAGCTTCAATATAGTAATATACATATTTTGGCACTTTGCTATATTTAAAGATAGTACATTAAAAACCTAGCTTGTATATGGTTAGTGTGTAAATTATGTGGCATTTCTTTATTATGTTTGTATTCTATATGTGTCTCTCTGTTAGTGATACACTTCCTTCAAATATTATATTTTAGTCTGTTAATTATTTGATCACTATGTCAATTACAGAACAGGCCTATGTAAACCCCACCCCTAGGAGGAAAATTAATAACCTCCAAAGTGGATTAAACACTCCCAATTGCTGCAACTTCACAACCATTTCACCATGTCATATATCTTACCCTATTTCATCTTCCATCTCTACCTCTCTTGCCTCTTGCCCTCAGATCTCCTTACTTTGGCTCACTCCATGTTTGAATTGTTTGTCTGCCCCTTTCCCTTAGATTGTAAGCTCTAGTGAGCAGGGCCCTTTTCCCACCTGCTTTCTTTACCTGTAACGTTTTTGTTTTGTGGACTATCAGTAGCTGTGTTGTGAGTTTTAATGTTAATTGTTTACTATATTGTACTGTTATACCATGTACTGTCTTGTTGTTTGTCCTCTTTATGGAGCTGTGGACCTCATGTGTCGATCTATAAATAATGAATAATAATGTTACACTTCAATTTCTGATATGTGTTCAAGTTGTAGTGTTCACATATCAGACTTTATGAAGGATAAATTGTGATTAAACTTGTTGAACTTATTAATAGGGATTTACATTCTTATCTTTCTGTAATAAACCAGATGTAGGGCAGGTATCCCATTTACTTCCAATAGCCTTTCTTTATTTCAAAGCTGATTTTTCTCACTGATATAGCCATATGCTTCATGGTTTGGCCCTGTAATAAGCCAGGTCTATCAACATTTAAATGGTTCAAATATTTATTAAACTGGTTGAAAATTGAAAAACATGAAAATAAAATTTGTATTTTCAGCCATAAATTAATATAACTAGTTAGTTTCATTTGCATGAGGGTTCAGCTTAAACTTAGTGGTGAACAATTTTTACAAATAAGTAGTAAAAATGTGGTCAATTGAGATTGTTTTGAATTCAAATTTCATATACCTTTTATGCTGAGTTAAATTGCATAAATAATTTGCCAGATGCATTGAATTTACAATGCATTATTTCAGAAAAAGCAATGGAAAAATAAAGTGGCTACATTGGCTTTAAAAGACACGACAGGGAGTTTAATTATCTCAGTGTTCATTCAACACATCATTACCACTTCGGTCATCATTATTATAGGGGAGAAAAAACAGTTTAACATTTAGAAAATGTTTAAAAGTTTAAATGTTGGACATCAATTCTATAAATAAATGAAGTGAACGATAATTGAATTAATTTACATTATAAGACTGATGCCATTGTCACAAGGTGGCACTTGATTATCTTTGGCTTCTATTTAAATAATGAAAAGCAAGACAGATAATACAGTCCTATTATGATAAGTGTTGCTTTCAAAATTCAGAGTTATAATGGTCTCTAGTGAGCAGAATCTACAGTTTACATATAAAAGGCAAATTATATAGCACAATATTTAAAGTCAAAAGATCTGTTAAGAAAAATAACGGCAAGTTGTGAATACGCTATAGCAAACAATGTTGCAGGCAGAAAAGTCATAAAAATTTTCACTTTTCCAACTGCACCAATATTAAGGAGTTGTGGTGAGTTCCACCAAGATACACTAACACTGTTGTATGCCTATCCAGAACATTTATGTTGCTCTCTCTCAATGTTCTTTGATTTCTAGTTTTGACTTGATCAACGAATATTTGGCATGTGGCAAGTGTAAAAACGGATATAAAACATGAAGAACATATTATAATTTTTTATTTCTTACAACAACTGAGTGTAGTGGACCAAATAAGCATATAAAGTATACTCTGACTATACTAATAACTAAGGGCCTGATTCATTAAGGATCTTAACTGAAGAAACTTCTTATTTCAGTCTCCTGGACAAAACCATTTTACAATGCAAGGGGTGCAAATTAGCATTCTGATTTGCAAATAAGTTAAATATCCTACTGTTTTTTCATGTAGCACACAAATATCAACTTTAAATTTCAGTGTACAAATAAGCTATCAAGTATTTGTGTGCTACATGAAAAAACAGTCAGTATTTAACTTATGTGCAAAACAGAATACTAATTTGCACCCCTTGCATTGCAACATGGTTTTGTCCAGGAGATTTAAATAAGAAGTTTCTTCAGTTAAGATCCTTAATGAATCAGGCCCTAAGTTAGGTCAAACTTTTTCCAAGTATCTCTAGGACTTTTTAATCACATTTCATTACTCTGGGCCATATAGACATTTTCAGAGGGGCCACCTGGTAATACAAAACTTGGGTATTGACGCCCTTAACTTTTCATTAAATAATAATGATCAATAGATATTTAGCATTTTGCAAAATGTACAAAATGTACAAACTGTATAGGTTTTATAATATATTTAAAAAATAGTATATTATTGCAAATTTTGATAAGAAATGTACTTATACAGACAGATCAACTTTAACCTTATGTGAAGAAGTTAAAAAACACATCCTGTTTTGACACATTGCATTAGTGAACCAAACATCTGCAGTCACATGTAGGTGTTGTGGGTGATTATATGATTCCATCGGAAAAGGCACGAAAATGTGGTAAGGGGTGCATTAAATAATATGTAACATGTAACTTTGGCTATTGTTTATGTATGTCATGACAGAATGTGGAAGCAATAATGATAATCAGAAAATAAAAAAAATATAATTTCCATTGTACAGGTGAGAGAGTGATAAGCACACAATATTATTTTTATTTTCTTGTTTAAATATGTGCATTTTCCTCTGGAGAGCTAATTGTATTAAGAATAGGTTAGTCGACTTCTGGTGTACAAATTGGTTTGTGGAAAAAAGAATTTAATTATACTTATTGATGCCAGCAGTTGGTATTTTGCTTGTCTAATTCAATGAGAGTAAACCCCATACTGGGTCCATTCATTTAAAATACGGATTTCAAACTGAGGAATGAATAGCAGTGGGGCGTTGAATATACAATTAATGTCACCACTTGTGGTAAGTTTGCCATTTAAGTATTTGGAAAAACTGTTTGTCTTACTTTGTTTAGCTACAACAAAAGTTTTCTGTTTCTCTTTCTATTTATCAAGACAGAAACATTTTTTAAAATCAAACTTACTGCTACTGCATATGCTTTTTCCTATACAACATCATAAATATATTAGTAAAATTTTATTTACACAGTGCCTGCATATCTTTTAGCATTTTACATTAACAGTTACTTACATAGCATCTTCATATTCTGCAGTGTAGTACATAGAATATTTCATTATTATCAGTCCCTGCCTTAATGAAGCTTCCAATCTATATTCCCTGCCACACAGACACACACAGGTTAATAGTGTCAGAAGCCAGTAAACCTACCAATATGATCTGGAGTGGGGGAATAAATCAGCACCCAGAGGAAACCCACGCAAACAAAGCTACAACATACAAACTCCACAAAAATAGAGCCTAGGTTGGTATCAAACCCATAACAACAATGCTATAAGGCAGTAATACTAACCCGTGTGCCACCATGCTGTCCTTCTCTACTAATAGAGAGGCTAATAAACCATACATATTATAAAATTATTAATATTAGTGAAAAGCTATGTGCCAGACAAATGACACAACAATGAAGGTTTGGCTGTATGGACTGTGCGTATTGTGTTTAAAAGAGAATGGTAAAGAGAATTAGAATGAAAACTAGGCTATATATATATATATATATATATATATATATATTTACTATAACAGGCTAATGAACCTTATTACCTAGGTTAATTGTACTAATTACAAAAATTACTCTTTGGATCTAATTGACTTACATAAATAAAACCTACAAAAGGTGGACATATACTTTAATGAAAGTTCAAACTTATGCACTGAAAAAGTATAAAACTCACATCAAGATGAACATTAGCTTAAGACATGATGCATAGTAAAATCTTAAAGGATAATTTCACAATAAAAATGAATTATGACCTGCATATATTAATCAATCCAGTATATTAGTTATCTCGGGTCCAGCATTCAAATCTAATTCAATGTGTCCCCAAATATCTATCACAGTAAGGCAATGCTCTCCACTAATTTTGTGTAATCTTTACTATACCAAAACAGTAGGGGCTAGATTTACTAAGCTGCGGGTTTGAAAAGGTGGGGATGTTACCTATAGCAACCAATTAGATTCTAGCTTTCATTTATTTAGTACCTTCTACAAAATGACAGCTAGAATCTGATTGGTTGCCATAGGCAACATCCCCACTTTTTCAAACCCGCAGCTTAGTAAATCTAGCCCTAGGTCTCTAGTTAATGACTTAAAATGAATAAATTATTAGTGAATTAGCACACAACTCCTTTTTTAAACGGAATATCAAGAGCAAAAATCATTTTAAGTTAATATACATAATATACATGTGAAAAGTACATTAAAAAAATGCATCAACCTGTGTTAAAAACATATTAACTTTTCAAATACTTATTACTACATTGAGCATGATACAGTTCATGGAACTGAACTGAATGTGCAGATCAAACAAACAGCACTGACCTAAAACTTAATACAATATTTACTACCACCCTAGTCTGTCTGTAGGACTGTCTCTCCCATATCTGTATGTCTGTCAGTTTAGCTATCTATCATATTGTTTTTTTATCTAGCACCACTAATCTATGCAGAGGTTTACAGAGAGTACTTATCATTCACATCAGTCCATGCCTCAGTGGAGCATATATATGCAAAGGCCTCCTCTAGAACCAGTTGGTTGTCAACAGCGTATGATTTCTGGAATGACTGGGTCCCATTTTGTTCCAATCTTACAATACCACCAGTTATTGCACAGAAATGCCAGTTGCCAATGTCTGCTTTATTATGGAGGCTGATAATGCCACTGTCTAAAAATAGCCACTTGCACATTCCTGCAAATACAATGGTTATTCCGCTACCTTATGTATCATGTGTTCCCCAAACCTTTTGTAAAATCATTTGGGAAGGTCCATCTTTTTTCTGCTTCATGTCATTGTATGCAATTTATTTGTGTCATATCATAATCAGCCTAATGTACAGTGCTACTCAATATGTCAGTGCTTTATAAAAATGATGATGATGAATAATTATGTGCCAGGCAGCAGTGTGTCAAAGTGTTTAGCATTACAGCTTCACAGCACTGGAGCCATGGTTTTGATTCCAACCTGGGCAATATCTATGGTAAGCTTGCATGTTCTTTCCATGTTTGCCTCTGGTTTTCTCCCTTAGTCCAAAACATATTGGTAGGTTAATTGGCTGCTAATGAGTTGACCCCTCTATGTGTGTGTGTGGTAGAGAATTTAGACTGCAAGCTCCAATTAGACTTTGATTTTATGCAAATGATTAAACAATCCCTGTAAAATGCTACATAATATTTACTATACAAACAGTAATAGATAGATAATTTACTATTTAAAAAATATATTAAACTATTTAACATGATTCTTGCAGCAATTACAATAATTCTAAAAAAATTGATGTACATAATATTCTTCTAGCCTAATGTGGTCTGTTTGCTTCTGTAAAGCAAAGGGCAGTTAGAGGAAAAACAGACAGTAAACAATAAATTAAACATATTCAATGTGTCTAGTAAATAAATGCAGACTATATAGTCTTAAAAAAATATGCAATCTTTCACCCTATGCTGTAACTACATAACCAAGTCCAGATTTATATTTCTTCCTTAGGCTGTTGTTGCTGTGCTGCCCCCACCCTCATCTACACTTTCACAGAGCTCACTGGCCCCAATCTCCGCTACATCTTGTAAACTACATGTATAAAAGAAACAACTATATTATACCCATAATAACAACAAATGGAATCCTGTTTTCCCTGCTGCCTGATTTCCCATTTGCGCCTGGCCTGGGCTTATGTGGTGTTTCCATAAATTAGGTCATGTATATAATATGATTATAGAGAACCTAAGATAACTGCATAGTTTAACTTCTGTGAACATATCAGTTGAACTGTAGGTGAAATTAGGAACCAGTATAATAATATTTTGTATAAGAAGCATAGTAAGGGAGACATTTTACTTTTGGTTCACTCTGGAATTTTGAGTTAACTCTCCATTACATCTGGACTTTAGATTCTTAGCTTTCAGCTCACAAAAATATCCCTATCACACATAATTGTATATCAGGAAATTATCAACCATTCTGTTTAAATGAAACACACGCTTCTCAAAGGCTGGGTTATATATGGCACAACTTAAAAAATTACTCTAAAATAACCACAGAAAAAAATATTTTCAACCTTGGGAACAAGGCCATTGTTTGTATTATATAGTATTATATACAACAGTGACTGTAATTATCATCTTCCCAGAGCCAGGAACTATCACTGTATTTTAAGGGCAGAATAGCGTGAGATCCTCAACTGCTAGAGCCTCTTCAGTAGATGTTCACCTTTAGCAGCCCCCTTTCCAAGGAACCAGTTATGTCCCACAGTACTCGGTTGACCCGAGAACTTAAGCTTAGGTAGTAGCAGTTGTTGATCCAGCACTTGCCCAGTGGAGTGGATATAACATGGTAGGAGGTAGTGTTGTTAGCAGCCCTCAGAGACAGATAAGCAGGGGTTAATGCAGAGTAGTCTGGCATTTGAATGATGGAGTGAACAGCTCACGGTAGCAGGTAGTGAGCAACCATAATGTATTTGGCAGAACTCAGAGTCAGACAGGCATGGGTCAGGAGTATAGAAGACAGTGGAGTCCTTTAAATAAGCCAAGGATCAATGCAGGTAGAGATATGAGAGCAAATATATTTAGCAAAGTCAAGAGTCAGGAGTGGAGAAGACAGCAGATTTCATAGAACAGTCCAGGTCAAATACAGAAAATAGAACACGTCAGGATACAAGGCACACTAGGTCAAGTAGGAACTATCTCCAGCAATGCTATGCTGCCAAAATGAGGTTTATAAAGACAGCAGCACCATTCATAAACAGCAGAATAATTAACTGCATGGATGTGGTAAGTAAAAGCACAGCTGCCAGCCTGGGAGCTGAAGAGAAGCTTGTTGCTATATACCTGGCAACCAGCTGAATAGTGAACTGCAAGATTAATCCTATACATAGTTGCAGCAGTAATGCACACCTGAAAGATCAGACAAACAGGAGATACCCTATTTCTTAACTCTGTAATGGTAATTATCCACTCCCTAGAGCCATGAACTTTTACAATGCCTCTAATCACCAACTGGCTGGATGCAGGATCTTGCACTATACCTGTAATTATTGACTGCCTGTAGCCACAAACTAGCACAAAGTTAGGAACTAGCTAGGAAAAAAAAAAGTAAGAGTAAGAGGCACTTTGGTAAAACCATGTTACCTTGGAGGGGGAGGTAAATTTAAAATGTGGGGGGCAGATTGGTATTTGGGGTAGGGCATGTCCTAGATCAAGTTTAAATTTAGTGTAAAAATAAAGTATGAAGTATTTGTGTGCTACATGATAATACAGCCAGTGTTTGCCTTATGTGCCAAATAATAACCTAATGTGCACCCTTTGCATTATAACATGGTTTGTTCCAGAGAAAACTTAAAACTTTTTTTTGCCTTACTTTCCTTAATAAATCAGGGCCTTAATTATCAACTGCCTGGAGCAGGAACTAGTAGAGTACCTGTAATCACCAACTGCCTGGAGCAAGGAACTATCACTATCCCTGGAATTATTAACTGCCTGGAGCCAGGAACTATCACTATACCTGGAATTATTAACTGCCTGGAGCTATAAACTAGCACAGTACCACAGTGGCTGTATCCATGAACATGTATCCCCCACCATCAGCTATAGATGTTATTCATCTACCTTATTTATATAGTGTACTCCACACCTCTTAGATTGAAGTTTTGTTTGCGCCATCTGATTCCCTCAATGTACAGCATTGCATAATATGTTGGTGTTTTTTAAATAATAATAATAATAATAATAATAATAATATAGTATACATAATACAATGCTAAACTATGCTATAATAGGCATGGGTAATATTTACATTGTTTCCACCACACTTAGCCAGGAAAAGTGAGCATACCAAATTTCCAGGATAAATATATTACCATATATCCTGAGCGCATTTCTCCTCTCAGCTTGTGGAATAACAATAATTCAGATTTACATCACTTAATTACCTAAAAGAAAAACAAACAGTATCAACCCTCATTTGAAACCCCCCAAATTCCAGCCATTTAAATTGAAGCCTAACATCCTTCCCTGATCCAATTAACAGAGTAAAATATTCTTAACAGCAGAATTATAAAAGTACAGAATTAGAAAAGTATATGGATGTCCTATTGTGAAATGAATGTTGTACGCAATTCTAGAAACACAGCACTTTAAAATAAAAAAATGGTATCTCATCAATGGAACCTTTTTCTCATGAACTAACTCATGAACAGACACAAACACTTGTCTGACCAGTGATCAAAAACCTACGAATGTCCTCTTGCTACCCCAAACTTAGTCTTGCAAAAACTTAAAAAATAATTATAATATAACTAATAATAAAGAGTTAATAATATACCCACCAGTCAAGTTACCTATCTGACATCTCTTTCTGTTGACAACATGACAATAAGCCATACCCTTCAAGATCGCTGCTTAGGTGTTATGCTTGACTCATAACTGTCCTTTATTCCCCACATCGAATCTGTATCCAAACTGTTGCAGAAATCTAAGAAACATTTCTAGAATACAAACATATCTCACATAAGACACTGCAAAAACATCTACAAAACTTCACCAACATACATCTCTTCACTTGTCTCAGAATATCTTCCAAGTCGACTCCCCACTTCTGCGCAAAATCTGCATTTCTCGTATCCAGTCATTACCTGCTCCCATTCTCAGTTACAGAACTTTTTTCAGTTTGCATCCACTCTGTGGAATGCCCTCTCTTACACAAGACTTCAGAACATTAAATGTTTCCTGAAAATGCACCTCTTCGGTCAAGAATACCAAAATCCCTAACCTACCCAATTAACACCCCACTTTTTACACTTGCAATCTAGTTAGATCAATTTGCAATATGTATCATTTTATCTCATGTATCAATGTAGTATTGCCCTTTAGATTGTAAGCTTGTTATCAGAGCCCTCTTTTCTCTGTGTCTGTTTATAGCCAGTCTTGTATTATTTTTGTTTTATTGTAAAGCACTATGGTATATGCTGGCGCTATATAAATAAATGTTAACAAATAAATAAATATATCTCAGCAACTGAAAATCCTTGCTTTAATCACTATGATGCTCACAAGGAAAGAAAGTCCTGACAAACTTACCAAATTTTCTCATTGTTAGTTTAATTGACTTTAATAGCTTAAATTATCTTACATGTACAAATGAAATTAAGTCTCTCTTTTAGAAATGTTGCACTGTCACTGCTGCTCTGTGACTAGAATATTATGCAAAAATAATGCAATGTCACTTAGAAACAGTACTGTGTATGTCTCCACAAAGCTGCCATCTCAGCTCAGGAAAAAACATGTATTTTACAACCCACAGCAATGATCCCCAGTGTCACTTAATTAGGTTGGTTTTTATTACTAGTTCAGAATAGTTTTCTAACTGGTTATTTTACTGCTAAGGGACAAATATAAACTAAAAATATACTTTGGAAAACAAGGACCATAAGCTATTCATAATTGTTAATATAGCAAGCCATATATCAATGTCTTTAAGTGGAATCACGCAACTTCAGAGTCAAGGTCTATTCCCATGAAGTCAGTTGGAGTCTGCAACACATTTATCACCATAACAAAAAAAGGTTTCGTAATTAATTGTCATCCTAATTATAATTCTCATGTGCCACATGCTACCTATCAATGCAACAACAATCCAGCAATAGAATTGCCCAGGGCTTTCTGATGTACTTATGATTATCCGGTAATATTAAGTTTTAAAATGCAACTCATAAACAAATCTTTTAAAAGTTAAAGTGTATAAATATATTATAGTCTTTGAAGGATATTATACGGCACATAATGGAATGTATTATCTATGTCATAAAGGCATAGAAACAAAATACAATGTTGATGGCAGATAAAGACCAACTGAATTGTCTACTTGGCCCTTTTGACTTATTATTGAATTATTCTCAGGACAGATCTGTGCTTATTACAAGTATGTTTATTATCCTTTTTATGTTGTTGTTCATATTCATCTACTGGAATTTATAGTTTCAAATACTTCTTTGGCTAGAGATGGCACTTGTGGGGCAGCTTAACATAAATGCTGGTAAATACTGCTCTATTTATAATCATCCATTCAAAATCGCTATGTAATTCCCAAATTCCTCATGAACCTTTTCAATTTTCACTTGGCTCCTAATAAGAGTAATGGAATTACATGAATTAAATTTAAGTTTATACAAGTATAAAGTAGAACATCATTTTATAACTGCAACTGGTTACTTGGTTTACAGAAAGATTTCTGAATTTTCCTCTTGTGATTACTGCAGACTATTGTCGGCTTTATAATGACTGGAAATAAATGTTGGTCATTTATAAAACCTAAAAAAACCTAAAAAATACAGAGACTCAAGCCCAAGTGCTCCTATTGTCTACTGTGCCCACACACAGCTGTATGCCCCCATTACACTTTTCTGCAGGACTACACATTGCAGCTGTTGTGGAACTACAAGTCCTAGCATGTCCTGACAACCAGTGATAGACAAAGTCCTGAGATTAATAATTCATCAATAGAATGAAGGCGCAGGTTGCCTTTCATCTCATCAACATTTCAGCAGACCTTAAAAAAACCTATGATCCCACCATTTAACATAAGGTTTGAGGCAATGTTATCCAATCCCATACAGAGACTTCACACTTTGTTGGTGGAGCTGGGCCTCTTGAGACACCTGTGTCCCTCTACTATATGTTCCAACGTTGCTTCCCACACTATAATATAAGAAGAGATAAAATGAAGGAAGAGAAGTATCAGAACTGCTGCCACCACTCCTGGTCAATCCTTCATGACCACGCCAGCCCTTTCCATTTGTTTTACTTGGTACATCTGAGGTGAGTACCTTGTGACACAAGGGGAGCACATGAGGCAACATGGTGGCTTAAGACAACTATATTTAGGGATATATGTGGCTATAGCATACAGTCTAATATGCCTCCATATAGTATATATGGCATCTGATCTTATATACTGGTTATATTGGTACAAAGTGACATGCTGACTATGGTGGTATTTTAGCTATATAGAGGCATATGACTATAAAGTAGCTTTTGAGGCATGTAAGGCTATATGAAGGAATATTAGTAGACATGTATATGTAATATATACAGTATTTATTTTGCCATACTGCAAACATTAAATATTTACATTTTTACAATTTTGCAATATTATTATTCTGCAATAAGCACATTTATACTTTTTTTTTGTGCATGCCACGCTACATACGTGAAAATTTAATTAGTAATTATGTTTTATATGCTTCACTACTTTAGCCCAGATGCTAAAGTAGTGAAGTAGTAGCTTTGCAGATTGCAGTGCACTTAAATTTTTACCTCTTTTGCTCCAATGATTTAATTGAACTTTTTATCGTTAATTGAACATTGAAATTTTGCAGCATGCAGGGTTAATTTAATATGATCAATTTATCCCCTTAATATTGCACAGGGGTAGATAGTAAGAAAACTGTGGCCACATTTTTTAATAAGGTCCAGTTAATGTTAAAATTGACTGGTGTGCTCCTTTCCATTTACTTGAGCCCTGTGAACTTCATCCTGAAAGCGTTCTTCCCTGGGTTCCTGACTTTGCAGGGGGCCTCTATGCCAAATGATCACTCTTATATACCACCTTCTTCTCCCCAATATCTTGTCTATACCCCTTTATTTCTTCCCTTTGTTTTGTCTACAACCCCACTTCCTGCACCTATATTTTATCTATGTTCATCTTAATCCTGTTACCTTCTGTGTCTGTGTGGTGTTTATTTCCTCAACTGTGTTTGGGGTAGCTTGATTCTCCTTCATATGGATCGTGATTGATCTGTGAGACATTTGCACATGCAATGACAGTAATTTCCACTACATCCTACATGCTGACTGAGAGCTGGACTGCCTAGTTACACTGCATTGGCTCACCATGGCATGCCTTATGCCTCAATAGAATAATTTTGTCCCTAATATTACAGCATCATGGTATGCTTGATACGCTTTCCTTTATTATTCACAGCAATCACACTGTAGTAAAACTAAATGGAGGGGTCTGTTATAGCTGCACAATTTGAGTTTTGCATTATACAATACCTACCAAAATTGGAGTCTACATTATATATTTGCGTCCAGGATGGGGTCTGCACTGTACACATGCCACCAGAATGTGAACTGTTTTCTGTGCTTGCCAGCAGAATTGAGTATTGTGCCTCTGGAATGGGATCTGTCTTGAATACTGGTCACTGGAATGGAATCTGCTTTGTATAGTAGTCAACATAGAATAGGATATGCTTTGTATCCTAGACAATAGAACCTTCCTGTTTTTCTTCAATACTGACTACAGTGCACTGTCCCACTTGTATTTTTTTTTCTTGGTTTAATTATCAATATGTTTTTATGGATACGATTTTTAGGCACAATTGTAACATTAGGAGGTTCCATATTTGAGCTTTGCCTAGGTTCCCATCTCACACATTTTCACTTCATTACATGTATGACAGGGAGCAATGCCTGTGCTGCAATGCTAAAATCAAGACTAGGGGCTAGATTTACTAAGTGGCGGGTTTGAAAAAGTGGGGATGTTGCCTATAGCAACCAATCAGATTCTAGCTGTCATTTTTTAGAACGTTCTAAATAAATAAAAGCTAGAATCTGATTGGTTGCTATAGGCAACATCCCCACTTTTTCAAACCCGCAGCTTAGTAATTCTAGCCCTAGGAATTTGGAAAACAAAGAAAAGTAGGCTGGGCTTAGTGGTTGTGAGTACTACTATTTAGGATACTGGACATTATTGATACTGTGCTTATAACGGCCTTCTGATATTACTGTTCATCTTATTGATCATTACTGATATTTTTGGGGGTCACACCACTACTGCTGTGTATATACCTGGCCATTTTTATTGCTAGGCTTCTAACTGTGCATTACTGATATTGATATGTCCAATTACTATTGCTGTGCATATAACTGGGCATTAATGATATTGATTTGCACAATTACTATCACTGTGCATATAACTGGGCATTACTTTTACTGATCATCTTATTGAGCAATATTGACAGTAATGGGCATCATTATGGGCACCCTTACTGCTGTTCATATATCTCACCAATTCCACTGTTGCACATTTTAATGGCTCTTACTACTACAGCTGAACTAGCACTGCTGGCAACACTGAACATTATTACAGGTATTATATTTCTAACTGTGCAAATTAGAACTTGAGGATGATTACTGGCAAATGAAATTGTACCAATTAAAATAGCCCTGGAATATTATATCTTACTTGGCATTATCTTTGGCATAATGGACATTGCATTATTACAGAAAAAATATAAATGGAGACATTATCACAGGCATATTACATCTTGACCATTATCATACAAGTGAATTCTTAGACTGAATTTACCTTTACATGGTGCACGTTTCTACTTTGTTTTGGAATTCCAAATTAAACAGTAAAAAAGTTTTAGCATGCTGTACCCATTAACCCTGTTAATCTACATTCACACAAAATCTATTAAAATTAAATATTGAATCTTAAGCTTATGATTGTTTTTCTACTAAACAGATACTTGCCCATTTCCAAGTTGATAAGCATACCTCATTTCTAGATTTCTTAAGGTTTCTGTACAGTATATATGGGAAGTAACACTGTGCTAACCAGTCCTGCATTTACTGCATAAGGAATCCCATTCATACCCAGTGTCCCATCTAAAACTGGAACCTGGGTGCATGACATCACAAAAGTAAGAATTGCATTTGTGTTGATATACTACATGAATAAATACAATTAAATAGTCATGATACAAAACATCAATCAATGGATAATTCATGTTGCCCAGGTTTTAGTAAGATTAGAATAATTTTTAAGCTGTTTATTATAAACCAAAATCCACACACTATCGGCTCTTAGCTTTGATTTAATTTATGTTTTGGGTGCATATATGATGTGTTATGTAGAAGGTCATTATATTGTATGACATCTCTTTAGTCATGCTTTCCAATACATAGTTTTATATATGTGCCAATTAGTATTATATTATGCAAGAATCCCATATGTACAGACTAAAAATATAGTCTTAGTTTTCTGATAAGAGATATTTTCCTATGTTTAATTAACCTAATATACCTGGTTATAAAGGTATATTTTGTTGTTTTTTTACATGTAAAGAGAAAAATTATTTTAAAAATGAGGTTTCTATATAGACAGCTACTGGTTCACGTTGTTCCTAAGAATTGAAGTATTGTACCATTTTATAGTGTAAATAAACATTATCCACATAATTAAATAAAAAATATATAATTATGTCAAAAGAATTACAATCTGCATACAGTATTTTTGAAGTGATGCGTGAACAGACTCTGTATGAATTTGCTTTCCAAGTCTTCCAATTCATTAATTGCTTTGCTAATTGTTTAATGCAAATTTCTTGGCATAAAGATTTTGGTCATATTAAGTGCATAATATTTCTGGCAGATTCCTAACCATGTGAGCTAACAATTTTACAAAACAAATGAGCGCTACAGAATAATATTAGTCCAGATTCATTATGAATTATACTATAATCTTCGATGCAACCTTTGAATTTCTGGTACAGCAATACTTCAGAATAATGCAAAGCTAATACCAAGTAATCTTGAAAATTTTTTTTGGCACTATAGAATACTAGACAACTTGGCAGGCTCATGATAACATATATAGACTATTTTAGTTAAAAACAGAATCTGTTTTAAATGTAAGAATATTGTTTAAAAAAAAAGGAAACTTTTTAATAAGTTAACTTCCAAACTTATTTTACCCTAAATTTAGACACTACTGTTCAGTACTTTTTAATGAACTACAAGGGTGTGAGACTGCGTATATTACAGATGGTTCTGAGTTAGTGTGAGTCTGCAGAGTGTTTTGAGTCACACACAATGGCCACAATTTTACAATTGGAGGTGGTGATAATGGGTCGTATCTACAACTTTCAATGGAACATCATTTGCTCCATTGAGGTGCTTTCATAGTAGTACTTTAATATGTATATATAATATAAATAAGAAAATGAAAAGTCAAGATTCCAGACTTGAAATCATGGTGGTCCTGATCCCCCTAGCACCATTAGTTATTTAACACATACACAAGTTTGCTACAAATATGATATCAAACTTTGACTTCTGCTGCCATAAACTGTATTTGGCTGCAGTAATAAATATTTCCAGTTTTAGTAAGGAAAATTACTCAATGGTTAATTAATCTTTTATTAAAATACTTTCAAAGCAAAGATAGGTTTTTGTGCCAATATCTATTTAGATTGTTCCTTTTCTGTTTTTATTGATTAATCCACTCTAAACTATTGCTACTAAGTGAAATGTGTACCATTGTTCTATCCACAAGTCATGTCTTATTCTTGCAGGTAAAAACGATGAAAGAAGCAATACCACTTCATGGAATGATAAATAAAACCTATTCTATTTATATCACATAACCATTTACATATTCACTTATAAAATATCTATAAGCATTTGACACAACTATAGTCCATTTCTACAGCAACACAGTTACCAGTCTATAATGTGAGACAAAAGAGACAGCACTCGCCCAACTCTGAAAACAGCTGACGTCTTCACACAGTGAATGCTCTTAAGGGCACTTGTTTTACCAGTTCAGCAAGTGTTCGCTGATTCAATTGAAATGTGTTTTTAATAGAAAAGAAGTAAAATAATAGTCTTTATATTGCACTGTGTTTTCATGGCAGTTTGTGTTGCTATTTTTACACTAAACCATTCTCTGTCACAAATGCCTTTTCAATGACATTTTATCTAGATGTGAAGAACATGCTCTGTGCACAAAACCTAAAATATTGAAGCCTAAACTGGCATTATGCATTAAGGTTTAGACATATAGCCAGATCTTCTGGATGAGTGTCCACTTTGGCCACACACATTAGTGTGTTCAGCTGATGGTGAATATGCACACAGCAATAACAGCAGCCAGGAAACTTTCATTCAGTCAAGAATGATTCAAATCCAGATGTTTTACTTTTCTAAATCATATTTGGTGGCCAGTGGTACAACACAATCAATGATTTATGGCCAATTTGTAAAACTTTGTGAGGATCGACAGGGCAATTTTGGTATCAGTATTCTTCAATCTATAAGTGCTACTTTCTATTGCTGTGACCTTGTGTGAAACATATTCTTATGTTTTTTTATTTTTATATTTATTGTTTTATATTGTAAAACTATCTTAATACAAACATTTCATGAAACATTTCTTGTTTAATTCTGAAAATGTACCAAAGGTAAAATAAAAAGATCCTACACAAAATATGCGTAGAAGAATGCCTAGCAGAATGCCTAGCAACCAAAGCCAAAAGTCAGCGGTAGATACTGTGTCAATGCCTGTTCATAATAATTACACAATCAAAGAGCAATCCAAACATGCTCTCAACAGATATGCTGACTAGCATATTGATTCTAACTCCCAATGTCATCATTCTGATTGACTCTCTGTTAAGCTGAACAAAATATACAACCGCCGTCTACTTTTCTGTTATTGAATGTAGTCTTTGCTTCTTAAGTTGAGATAATAAGGCATTCCAAATTCCATAATACACCTTTGTTAAGTTAATGTTAAATCGATCTTGAAGCAAAAAATGCAGAAGCTTTTGGAAAAAAGGATAAAGAGCCACCCAATTCTTAAAGACAGAGATATTGGAAGCATGCTTGAACTACCATATAGATCATTAAACTGATTATGACCCGCTAAAATATTGGCAGCAGAAGCCTGACAGGTGTAAGGAATAAAAGAAAAAAATTGCCGCAGAAAAGCTTTCCTGCCCATGTTCTAGTATTTTATTTGAACATGTGTTCAATCTTTTTTCACTCCTCCCGCGCTATATCCCTTTAACTGACTCCCTTCTGTGTGCAATGTCTGTTTACCCTCTCCAAGGATGTAAGCTCTTATGAGCAGGGTTCTCTTCCCACCTGTCTTTATAGCTACTTTATAGCTCCAACTTCACTACAATAGCTATGCCCGGAGTTTATGAAGTCTTGGTATTATTGTTTATTGTTCTGTACTGTTTCACCCAGTATAGTCTATTGTTTGTATTGTGTACGGCGTTGCTGAAATCTTGTGTCGCCTAATAAATAAAGGATAAAAATAATAATAATACTGCTGATGGAATTGTATTGAAAAACCACAGTGAGTTATCAAACAAATGTGGACTGCTGAAATATCTAAAAATGTATAACCCCTGAATTAACCTCTTTAACACGCAAGATTTAAAAGTAAGTGTGCCATGTGAGACGTTTACAGTACATAGTTGTAAGATCACATTGATTTGGAAGACAGATTCAATCCACAACAAGTAGAAACTAGACTTCATAAGCTATTGATTTTCAAGCATATTTTTTTGTTGTAATTGTTTCAGATCTTGATATACTGTATGTTGATTCTAACTGGAGATACTTTATTGCACACAATCATTGCAGTGCAAAATCCTGTCTGCTGATGTTACATGCATTAATTTACACTAGTGAGCCTACTCGTCCACCAAAGTGCATGGATTTCTGGTACAAGGTGTTGGCATTTGCGTCAGCCAATGGGAAGGCATTTTTTTTTTCTAAGTGTAGACTAGGTGCACAGGTCATCGCAGATTGGTGCAGATAAGAATTCATTTTGCCGTGCTAGATTATTAAAATGAGATAGAGGAGTGGAAAGTGCATTTTGATGGGTGTGTCTTGCTTTATGAAAGGGCGACTCAGCCATTTCTACTCTGCTAAAACATTTGAATTTTGCAAACTATGGAGAGGTGAATTGCAATTCAAATCTTGCAACATTTTCAAAGTAACCTGGAAGGAAGAACATTACAGATGAAACAGAGTTTATTAAAGATGAAATAGAGTTTATTGCAGTGAATAGCATATCATGGCTAGGGATTAAGGGAAGAATTTGTGATGTCTTATGACAGATCTCTGTTTAGTTTGGCAGTGAATATCTCTAGATATGTATGTTCTTTTCAAAAATCATTTAGTGCTATGGCACACTGCTTATTGCAATGATCTTTGCTTCATCAGGGCATCATACTCCTTACATTATCGTGAGAAAGAAACTTGGAGAAATAATATAAAGATAAAATGACATTAAATATTTAATATTTAGAACTGTAACCATTATTAAAAATGTAATATTCATAAATAAATATTATTTTCATCAAAATACAGTATATACAAATGTAATTAAATTACATGTACAATTCATAGATGCAACATTGGTATTTTAAACTATATAACAATAGGATAATACTATATGTTAAGATAATTAAGGGCAAGCATATGGACTACATAATGAGTACCGTAGAAATTGAAGAGCACCTACTTGCTGTTGAAGAATCAAAGACATCCTTGGAGTGGCTTTGTTTTTCAGTAGTCTCCCAGTTAGCTATAAAACACTTGTGACTGCACTTGATGTACAATAAGCTATAAGCTATTGCAGAAGGAAAATCACCAATAGAGTTTAGCATCTAAAGATGAGGTCAACACCACCAAGCAAGACCAACATATGAACTGCATCTATATGTGGCACAAAATCTAGGACAAAGGATCTCAGAAGCAATAAGAAAACTAGATAAAGAAAAGTAATCAAGAATGACTAATTCAGCCAGATGTAAAATGCAATTATGGAAAATGACAAAGATATTTTCTAAAAAAAGCTCAGCAATAGCAGAGCTGAACAGCCTCTGTACTTCATACACACATACATGTGGACAGTGAGCATTAAAACTTCAGAAAGGAAGAAGCATTTTCTTATGTTCAGTAGTGGTCAGTCAAGATACATAATTGTCTACCTGCTTCACAACATAGATGTACTGGCAAAACTTGGGGAATACCATGCTCATTTAAGCAGCAAATTTGATTTTGATAACGACACAGGGCCTGATGCAGAGTTAGCCACAATTGTGCCCCCAAATTGCAAGCTCAAATTGTGTTCGCTAAAAAAGCCTCAGTTGTGGGCACATTCAAAGCTGCAAATATAGCTATATAAGCGCATGTCTGCACCAGTAGCATATGCACCTGGTTTACGTCAGGCATATGTCACATACACTTATTCCCATGTTAATAACCATTTGTTTTGTTTGGAAAATAAAAAATGCTATTAGGCATCAATAAAACTTTTAAAATCTCTCTCATACAGGATAAACAACTCCCCATTTTGTGTACATGATTTTTTTTTTCTTGCATAAACAAGTACACAAAGCATAATATTTGCATGTAGTACAATCAGTTTCCTATTGCTGACAACTTTTATCATCAGCTGCTATTTGCACCTGTCCTTGACCACCTGCAAATAATGTAGCTTGGATAGGCATATATGTGCCTATGTACTGGGCTGATGCTATTTGCCATTGTGCAAACACGCCCTTGCTGTACTCAGTCTACGTTAGAACAATAGAAGTTTGAGAATTTCCCACAGGTTTTTGAGCTTGTGCTTAGTTTGGATAAACTAGCTTGGAAGCATTTTCCAAATAATTTGAGCATGTCTATTGATACATAGCTAGTTTATTATTAATAAAGTGAACAAAAAATGAAGCATAGAAGACAAGAAATTAGAAATTGACAGTTAGTAAGATGTGAACTGTTGCAGTTTAAGACACAACTTATAAAATTCGCTCTATAATAAAACCTCTTAATTTCAACACGCCTGGACAATGTCCTGAATTTTCTGCTGCTAGCTATAATCTATAGCTATGTGTTTTGCTAAGAAAATACTGCTTCTGCTACCTGCTATTACTTGCTGTATTTTTCCTTCAAAAGTGACTATTTCACATTTCTCCCTAAATTGAATATGGTTGAATCATTTAATGCTCATTTATAATCCAGACTTATACATTACTCAGAGGCTTGAGATAACCATTTCCTCAAGAATGATGATATACATTAACAATAAACACTGTCTCCTCAAATATTTTTCATTAATATATTTGTTCTTAAGAGATGTCCCATTACAGTAAAAGCAAAAATGCAGCACATGATAATGTTTCATTTGATTCATGACAGTAGACATCAGTCAGGAGCATATTATGAAAGCAGATAGAGAAACAAATAATGGAACAATGCTGTGGCGACCTTCTGCACTTTCTGAAATAATTATGTATTGTTAACTAGGATATACATATCAAAAAGTGGCTATGCCAATAAAAGTATGAACATTTGTTGTAGATAATTAAACAGAGAGCAAGTGAAAATGGGGTGTTCATTGCAATCAGACATTTGTTTTTATTTTTCTAAACTACTCTATCAAATTGACTGCTGCTAGGGGTGACCAAAACTTTTATCCCCCATTGAATATGCTGTTCTGAAAAAATAGTTGAATGGTATTCTTATGTGCAATTTTTTCTGAGATCAAGAATTGAATTTGAAAAGCGTTTTTCTTATGATTGTGATGCTCTCAATTTGTATTTATTGTGGTTTAAAAATTGGCTCTTTTATGTCTACTTTCTTTAATATAATAGATGATTCTAAGGGGCGTATTCAATTGTCAGCGTTAACGCTGAAAAACGAGCACTCAAAAAATATTACCGTTTATACGGTAATATTGCGAGCGAAAACCGTTAACACGGTAGTTTACTCGCGGCGAGCTGAAATTCCTCGAGTAATTACCGTATTAACGGTAAGATTTTTTGAGCGCTCGTTTGTTAGCGTTAACGCTAACAATTGAATACGCCCCTAATTGTTTGCAAAGTATATCCAAAAAAATAATCATTATTGTTTGGTAGATGCTTCAAAACTCCTGCACCAGACAGTTAGTATAAAAATAAATGATACATAAAAACAAATCATACATAAAAACAGAACATTTGCATTTGAGGTTGATGAAGAATGTGCAGGCATGTGTACAGAGGGTAGAATATACTAGGCTGAAATACTGAAAGAACATCAGCAGGGAAAGTGCACATAGGTTAAACCTGCATTGAATTTCTTTTCTGTTGCATGGCTAATTAGCTGCCAAAAAAACAGTTCTCCACAATAGTCATCTAATTTGCTTTTATAGATGAACAAAATCCTCTGAATTAATATCAGTCATGTGTTCCACTTAATACAAGATGACGGTGTAGCAGACCAGTGCTCCTTTATATTGCATTGTTTAAAACAATAACCTTTGTGTTGGGAAAGACAGAAAAACAAAGGTATTGACATTGTCAAAAGTTCCCTAATTAAATACTTATTATGGTTGCAACATTAATATTTAAGTACCTCTCCCAGCCAGAAACACTATAACTGCACATAACACGACATTTTTTTGAGCAATTGAGGTACAGTCATTTATGTCAACGGGAAAAGCTCTACAAGATATACTTAACATTTTTTTTAATTATGATAAGAGAACTTCTACGTTTTAAAAATTCCTCAAGGTTTCATCCAAATGGTTCTCTTTATTTACTATTTTATTTCTTTATTTACTATTTTACTTTCTTATAGTAGCACAATTTTATGCAATACAGTACTCATCGTTCATGCAGCTTCCCCTACCAGCATAATTTACATTTGATGCATTGGACACTGATATACAGGGGCAGGCTGGGCTTGGGGCAGGGGGACATCTGGGTCCAGTCATTAGGCCACCTGCAATTTTTCCCCTTAAAAATAGGCTGCTGAGTCGAGTTTTGCTCCGCGGGCTAAAATTTTCCAGCCGTCCCCTATTGACATAGAACTGATTTTTCCAAGATTAGGTGGTGCCATTATAATTTAAAATAGTATCCCCAGTAAGTCTCTCAGTGTTATAAGGTCAGTGCTCTTAACCATTTAGCAACTGTTTTACCAAGTAGTATTTTCATCAGCTTGATTTTTAAACGTCTTTTCCTTTTAGAGAGAAAGTCCCTAAAAGGCTGTTTTGAGCTGTAAAAATAATAATTTATAAAGTATTTTTGTTCATGTTATATTTCAGGTTTTACTTTATATTATAGAACGTTATCCAGAAAGGAATTATTAGGAATGCATTTGTTTTTACTAATACCAATTATTTTTAAAATGAGGACAAACATGTTGCTTTTTGGTGAGTTTCCAGGGCATAACTTGTTTTGGTCCTTTCTGTATGTGATGCTTCTTCTTGATATTCTTGGTTAGAAAGTCTGCACTAGCTGATTGGACAGATGGAGTGACAGTATTCCTTGCAAACTACATAGTGGGGGCAATATTGTGCTATAGTATTGCAGAACAATGCAAAAATGAGATTTCAAATTGCTGAGCAAGATTACTGAAATGAGGTAAAGGGGTGTTCAGTGTCCATTTTTTAGGGACATCCTTTGCACTATAAAGGTCTCATGGCCATTTCAACTCTGCAAAAATAATTGATTTTTGCTCCACTCTGAGCTGAGATTGGCTCTTGTATCTTGCACCTTTCAGTTGAACTTTGGCAAGTAGCACATTCCTAGGCTTAATTAGCCCAATGTAAAGCAAAGCTATAAAACACATAGGAGTGCCACATGCAATAAAGATAATGCCAATGTCTCATCGTTCAATTTAAAACATAAATTATTAAAAAGGTTTTTCTCAAACAGTAGGAGGCTGAACTGTAGATGGGACGCTTGTACATTGTAAGTTCAGATTTTTCCACATCTCTGCAAATGCACTTCTACTTTGAAGAGCATAGAGTATGCATGCAGACCATTTATGCACACATGTGGACAATTGATGCAATTTGCTCTGTGCAAAGTGTGTGAGTGTACACTGTAACGGATGCGCTATGTGAGTTCTAAAAAAAATGTTAAATGTAAATAAATAGAATACATGTACAAAAATGTGAAATCAAGATAAATTTCTGTCCAAGGAATACACTAACTCTAAGTCCACTAGCCAATGCCCCTTCTGCCCTAAGTCTATACTTGATCCCATGTCCACAATTGATGGAATATGAATTGAGGTTGAAAACTGGGAAAAAGATCTGTGAAATCCATTTCCACAAGACTCACTGAAGCTTGGACTGATAGACGTCCCCTCTGCCCTAAGTCTATTCTGTATCCCAACTGGAATATAAAGTGGGGTTTCAGTCTAGAGAAGGATCTGTGGAATCCTTGACTCATTGAAGCCTGGACTGACAGAAGTCCCCTCTGCCCTAGGTCTAGCCTTGAGTCCAACTTGCATAATGGTAGAAGCATATACTTTTCAGAAATTAAAAACATTTAACATAGCAAGCCTTAGGAATTTAATGAATATTGCCATATACAAATTATTTACTTGAAATCTGAACTTCATTGTAAATTAATTTGCCTGTATTTAGAGGAAGAAGAAAGGATTTGTATTTACTAGTAAGCTCAGGGCCAGAGTTTTGTGTCTACCATTTTTAGTGCCACTTTTAACCGTTTCATGCATATTTGTGCTTTACACATTTATTCTCAAAGATCATAATAAAATGCATAAGCATATGCTTGACATAAAGCTGTTTAACAATCCCCAACTGTGCAGCACTGCAGTTGTTAGCAGGAAAAGATACTTTATGAAATAAATGGAAAACATTGAATATTATCAAAGGAATAATAAAGAATCATGCCATTAAAATTGATTTTTAAATGAGTAATTTTTACAGCTCCTGCTGCAAATATACCCATATCGGCAATGTATCGTCTTTACTTATTAATTGCTTAGGCTTTTTGGATGATGCTGTCTTACAGCTCAACATCTGCTTCTATTTGTTGGATGAATATAAGCATTACTGGTGTACAGACTTGTACTCTGTGCATTATGTAAGTAAACTTTTTATTTAGATGTAACCTTGAATTTATCCTTGTCTGAACTACTAAAAGTGGTGAATATTATTTAAGTGTGTTCTAGAGAAAAATCTTAGCAAGGTGATCATAATCTGGAACTGGTTACTGACGATGGAATGAATCTCAGTCTTGTCTTTTCTTGACTTTGTGATCCATAAAACCAGAGATGCACAAAGCAAAAATGTGTGTCTTTTTGTGCACAATATTGCCTCAATTACACTGTTATGTAACTATAACTATAGCTTGCTTATGCTTGTGGCTAGTCTGCAAAAGTCATGTCTATGCACTGACTGTATATATCTTTGTCTCTCACTCTCAATAAATAATTATTTGCTTAGTATAGACCTTTTACTGCTTGTTTTGTTCTAGGATTCATATTAAACAAGTTAGACAAGTAAGGAGGCTGTGTTAAGAAGTTTAATTCAAGTGCATTAAGTTATTAACTTTGCCTCTGATGAAACAATGTTGTCACTTTAGGAAATGATGATATTGTCCGATATCAAATAATATAAAATTCCATCAAATGTAGATTCTTTGTAGAATGTTGTTTTAAAATGCCAGTGTCATCCACCTGAGATGCCTAGTTCCCCTGCGAAGACGCCATGATTTAGACACTGGTTTCAAAGCCATGAAACCGTGATTTATGTAAAAATTAGAATTTGGATGGTGCATTAGATACTTAATTATAATCTCCAAATTTTAAGTATTATTGAATTTTGTTGTTGGAAAATATTTAAAACAGATACACTATTTGTTACAGAAGAGAAATCATTAAAGTTGCAAATTATAATGTTATTACTGTTCCTGCTGACAGTAAATACATCAGGAACATGTTTCTGAAATTACTCACATTTAACAGAATGTTTTATATTAATTATAATATATGTATAAATATTTCTGCTTTATAGTTGCATGTAATATAAAAAATATTTTCTGTAGAAATAATGTATGTCTTAATAGTTTTATTAAAAATGTTTATACACAATATTTGTGTAGCTGTGTAGCTCTTTTATGGAACCTGCAATGGCATTGGCAGATTCCATTAAATTCTCTTCATAGGGAATTTGTACTTAGCAACAAAATATGTTCATTAACAGCAAAATCAACAGTGCCAACATTCTGTAAGAAGTAGCCAGACACATATTAAGGGCATAGTAACAAAATAATATATATTAGAAAACAGTGTCAAGATTTTAAATGAATTAAATTGCAAACCTCTGCTATGTAGAATATAATATAATACAGGAAACATTCTCATTTAAAAAATATGTTACAATCTAAAAAAAAACTGTACTTGTAACTACTATGTCTAATCTATAACGTTTATTCTTTGTAAATGTCATGTTTTCATCTCAATTTAAAAAAAGACACCTCTCCATATCGTACCTTTTGACTAAACATTTCCACAAGCCCTTCATCATAACCACCATTCTGATAGCTTAATTGTAAAGTTTCAGCTGTAAAAATACTATACAAAAGCAGTGTTACAATGGAAAATCTCAGGGGTTTTCCAGTGATTTCATAGAAAGGTTAAGCTGTGTGAAAAGTATCAGACCTCTGGGGATCCTATTCACAGTGATATTTGACCAGCATTGAATAAAGTCAGATGAAACTTATTTCTTTCTAAAAGAGGTGCTCACAGTCTCATTAACTGCGGCGATTCTGTCAGATAATTTATAACTAACATACCTTAGCTGGTCCCAGGAGAACATGAAGGTTCTCATGTGCAACCTTTAATCTATAAAACTGAAACTGTAATACATATTTTATTTTATTCTATTCTATTTACTTGTGTTATAACTCTAAACCAGTTTAGGCTTCTGTTCCGCATTGATGAAAATGTTCATAATTTATTATTTATTTATTTTATTTCTATTTGTCTATATGATCTCTCTGACTGTCTTATTATTAATATAATATAGAAGTGATGTTAAGATATGTATAAACTCATGTAGATAATGTATGCATTACAGTATGTGATTCCTGACGTCATCATTTATCATCAGTAACTTCTGGGGTAAATGTATCAAGCTGAGAGTTTTCCGGTGGGTTTGAAAAACCAATCAGATTCTAGCTATCATTTCTTTAGTACATTCTACAATAATGCTAGCTAGAATCTGATTGGTTGCTATAGGCAACATCTCCACTTTTCAAACCCGCCGGAAATCTCTCAGCTTGATACATTTACCCCCTGATGTCATTGTTCAGTCTATCTGAATGACTTATTAGTAGAATACAAATGTGATGTTAACCCAGTGTCATTGTGGTAGAACGTTGCTACACAGATGTTGAGGTGGGTCACAATGACCCGGGTATATTTTATACCTGATATTGAAATTATAACACACTTGACATCTATTTTTGAACTCCTGGTACTTTTGCTAATGGCTCCTCTAAAGTTTCTCCAGTGAAATCTCTAAATCTTTTGTGCATTTCTGGACATACATATTTGTGGATGCTCAAGTGTTCATTTAGGAGAGTAAGACTCAAGGTTTTGATGAATCTGCATCGTTTTTGCGACACACTATTATTGTTACACTGATATATTGTAATCACCATCATCTGCAACATCTACTCAAAAAAATAGAAAAAAAACATCACTTACTAAAATGGCACAAATTTGTTACAACGACATTGAGGTTGGGTCATAATAAACTTTTGGAGTCTAGTTCTCTGCTCTGATGCTAGTGACTGAGTGGTAGCGGGAAACAGGAAGGGAGGGGTCTTAACTCCAGCTACTGAGAGGTTTGGCAACATTGCATAACTAAGTAAAAAGATACATGTAATTTTAAATGCCCTGGGTCATTATGACCCAAACTCACACCGGGTTAAGTTATAATAAACTCATGTAGATAATATATGTATTATATTATGTAAGTTCTGATGTCATCACTTATAATCAGTAACTTCTGATGTCATTATTCAGTGTTTATTTTGAAAGCAAGTACATTGTAAGGAATAATGCTATAAATTATTATCAGTCACTTTGGAATTCTATGACCTGCATAATGGCCTACAGTATTGTGTTTTTATGTGGTCACAGAAGTCCTTGGTGATTTCTAATATCCATAGAATTATTGGTAAATAACATCATAATTAATTAGAATTTGTACTTTTGTGACTGGTGAAAAGGAAAAAGTATATATTGTATGATCTACTTTAACCTAAGTAAAAAATTAAAAGATAGTGTTAAACTTTCCCTATATCCATTAAGACTTTAGTAAATGTTGGATAAAATGGTGGCATAGTGGTTAGCACTTCTGCCTTACAGCACTAGGGTCATGAGTTCAATTCCTGACCATGGCCTTATCTGTAAGGAGTTTGTATGTTCTCCCCATTCGTGGGTTTCCTCCGGGTGCTCCGGTTTCCTCCCACACTCCAAAAACAAGGTTAATTTGCTCTAACAAATTGACCCTAGTCTGTGTGTGTGTGTTAGGGAATTTGGAATGTAAGCCCGAAGGGGTTCAGGGACTGATGTGAGTGAGTTCTCTGTACAGCGCTGCGGAATTAGTGGAGCTATATAAATAAATGGTGATGATGATGATAAAACAAAATTAGGCAACTCTCTCTGGACATACAAATGTATTATTTATTTTCTGGAGCCAAATCTATTTATATGAGTAACCCATTTACTGTGACACAAAACATGTCAAAACTTTATTAATTTTTCACAGTAAATATCTCCAATTTATCACCGCTTCGAGACTCCCTCCTGCGTACCTTTCTCATGTACACATTCTACATTAGCATATAGTTTTAGCTGAAACGGAATAGTTTGTGCTAACGTGACAAAATAATATGCATATGAAAAGCAACTACTACTGCAACAGCTGTATAGTGTACAGTACAGTAATGCTTTGATGGCATAATTGTTTAAGTTTGCTAATTTTACATGAAACATGATGAGAAGTTTTCTGTTACTCTTGCAAAGTATGAAATGTTTACTTTAGATTTGATGCATTCAGCACTCTCTCAAGTAAAAGCCCTGCAGTAAGGATTTTTAAACTATAAAGAGCAATTAATCTTAGTTCAGCAACAGCCGAGGATGGAACAAAACAATGTTCAGGTTTACTTTTTTATGTTTGCTGAGTGCATATTTTTATATTGTTTAGTTAACACTCTAGAATGTAAGTTGTTAATTCTCCTTGTACATGAACAATCATGTGCACATTGTGAACGAAAATAGTAAAACATTGATATAAGAAAGGTAAGTCTACCTGATAATTTTACGCATATGTGACAACTGTGCAAATAACATCCCATATTGTTGCATTATAAATTTTAATTGTGAAATGAATCTAGTGCTTTAAATCTGCAAAATAGCTTTGCCCATGGTTCTCATGGTTTTTTCTTGGTACAGAAAATTCATCTTTTAGATGAACAGACCAATCAAGCACCTGATCACTTCACATGTTGATCACGCTGTCCACTCCTAACCATGCCACAATGTCATTGTCATGTGAGGAAGTGCACAAGATTAGTGCAGCAAGATACAATGCAACCCCTTCTCAGGTTGGACGTATAGTTTAAATGCGTTACCATGAATACATAGAAGTCCAAAGTCATCATCTAATCTACTTTTCCTATCTCACTAAATCCTTTGACAGGGTATGACTAAATTGCATTAAAAATCACAGAATTCTCCGCAGAGTGACATAATCTAAGCAGTTTTCCTATTGCATCTATTACATTGTGCTTTGTCTACTCAATGTTTGTATGTCACTTAACCTCATGTATCAAAATTCTAATTTCCTAAAGCTTGAAAGGAAGACCTTCTTACTACTTGTTTATGTACATTCTATTATTATTATTATTTTATTATTATTAGTTTGTCCCCAATTGTAAAGCACTGTAGAATATGCTGCCTTTACATAAATAGCTCTGTTCACCTCCCACAGAGACAGGTCAGGGTTGGCTACGAATAGCTTTACTGCTTTTACTTGGTACATGCATAACTTTTATCCAGTTAGTACTTCCCTATTTATGTGTTGCATTAAACTTACTATACTGCCTTATTCTGCTTCTATTTTTGATCACTGTAAATTCCTTCTTAACAAATAGGATACAATTATTTACATATATTGAAAATACTCAAAAATTTTTGGTTTAATTACTTTTGTTGCCATTACATTTTCTATATGGTAAATTCATTTTCTGTTTTCTGATGGTAAACTTAATATAACATGAAACTGACTACATTTGTAAAACAATTTTGTGTTTCTGGAAATTCAAATTCACAATCAATTAGAGAAATGTATCTAACATTTATCAATATGAGAAAACATTAAAATTATTCATAATGGCTATTTAATCATGCTCCTTTTATCATATCCTCCTTAAATTGTGATTATTTGCATACAAACATGTTGTTATTCCATCCTACACTAAATGTTACATCCTTCATACTGTGTACTCCTTAACATTCTTATAAAAGTAGTGTCTCAATTGTAGCTAGTAAAAAAAACTTTAAAGTATCTTTTAGTGTTCATCACTATAATCATCATCATCATCATCATAATGGAAACGTACAGTCCAGTGTATAATTCAGTGAATCTTCTCATTATAATGATTGTTTGCAAAATGGGCCATTCTGTCTCTCTCAGCACCATAATGTTGACAACATCCGCAGGTGCATGTGCAACAATTCATGTGGTCTGTTTAATTAGCTTCTTTGTATATTTAATGGGCCTTATTGTTGTCAGATTGGCTATTGAAGACTTAACAAAGTGTCATTTAGATTCAGCTGTTTAAAGTCAGCTAGCTGGTTTTATTGCATTTTACATTTCTTTAACAATAGTTTAGAAAAATTAAGTTGATTTAAAAATATATGCTGTGATATATTAAATTGTTCCTACCTTTGATATTCTAGTACACGTGTGATTCTTTGAAATAGACGTGGTTATGTTTTAGCACTAAAGCATGAATGATTGAGTAATAATTAATATGTGTTTTAATTCATATTAGTTCGAACAACTTTCTGTTAATTGATTTTAGCTGCTCTCACAATTCACTTACTATAAATGTGTTACATCTCCTGTTAAGATAACCTTCTCACTTTAAGACCTCACTTTAAAAGTTAAGCTAAACCAGAGTCACTCAGTTGTTCATATTACTTAGTGTCTTATATTCCTTGGATGTCAAAATAAAGTTACATGTTTATTCCCAGTAATAGAGCAAATCTTAATTGTGTGTTTGGGCGTGAGGTACGAGTGTGCAAATGACTACATTCCAACAAGACTAGAAGCGACATAAACATTGTGAATGCTGTAATTCCGACATGGAGGAAATACAGACTTTATGAAATAGTGACAGGCGACAATCTCGGCAACACAACATACTGCCACTGATATTCACGTAAATTGAAATGGCGACAGTTGCATTACTGTTAAGGGGTCAATGCGAGGACCCAGGGGCTGTTTAACGTTTTTTAAGAAGGCTTGCACATTAAACAGCTGCTGGGTGCTCCAGTTGCCCCCTTAATAGCAGTAATGTAACTGTCACCAGTTGAATTGATGTGGCTGTTGGTTGTGCTATGTTGTGTTGCTGGAATTGTTGCCTGTCAGTTTTTCATAAAGCCTGTATTTCCTCCATTTCAGAATTACAGCATTCATAATGTTTGTCACTCCTTGTCTTGTCAGAATGTAGTCAATTGCAATAATGACTACAACCGGTGTATGTGTGTGGGGGGAATCAATGTAGCAGCTTTGCAAGAAAATTGAGACTGTTCTTTTTTTGTACTCATTGTACAATAAAACCTGACACTGCATTATCATGTCACATAGAGAAGCATTTTAGCATTTCTCAGTATGCACCATAGAATGCTTGGATTTAGGGTTAATTTTGAATTTTTGATAGTTTAGACTACAGCATGTTGGATCAAAACAGACATCTTAGTGCAGGTGGAAGAATATAACAAATTACAATCAACAATTTTTGCTCCGTGCTGCTGGACTAATCAACAAGCTGCTAATATTTACTCTGTACTACATTTTTCACATGGCTGTTTTATTATATGAAATATAGACCTTGTCCATGTTCGAAAGTCAGCTAAAGTGGAGAGAAATGACCATTGCTTACAGTTGGAGCTGGTTTGTTTGAGACAAATTGCTGCACATAACGTACTACAATTGACTAAGTCTTCCACATCATGCCATATTTGTTCTGCCCACTCTCATGCTTTGTTTATTTGAGTTCCATTGCCTGCTAGATCTTGGTGCACCTTGTATATGGTTCGACTGGTGCCATGTTGTGCCATTTGTCCCAAATTTGCTCACAAAGTCTGAGTCACAACTACTGAGTCAACAACTACTTATAGCAGAATGTTTATATTTGCAAGCACTGAAGTAGACAATTTATTTGTCATCATAATATTGTGCTTTATGGATACTTTCTTACAGTTGCACTAATATTTATGAACAACATTTGATTAATATTATGATAAACATTTGGTGCAAGTTTTGCAGATTGGTACAATTTACTGGTGAATATTGTGCAATATTGTATGTGTGATTTCCGCCATATAGTTCTCAAGCACTAGCCATCTTTATTTTAAGTGTCCAAATTCTACATTTTTAGGTCATGTCTCAGCTCATTTTCTTTAAAAAGCTGTGACATTACATTAAATCTATACAACCTCTACCTCTTCCAGCTCATTGTAATATGCCAAGCTTTGACATCTGGGATCAAACATAATCTGATATATTAGTTTGAATATTCTGCATTCCATAATGGATGCGCTGTTCCTCACAGATCCAGCCAGGCTTATTCACCATCATGAGCAAATACATACATGCCCAATGCGCAACTTGTAAACACAGGTGCAAGGACCTGAACAGCAGATCCATGACATCACAACTGCACTGGCAGCTGTTGTGGCCTGTGCTCATTCACAATGACCCTGAATGTTTAACTGTATTAGTATAGAAAGGAAGAATGCAGTCTCCTGTAGGTGAGTCCCTAGCATCCCTAACATGTGAAACAAATGTATATTCAGTATTAAACATATAAAACTTTCCCTGAGCATTTATTTTCAATGCTTGACATATAAGCTTCTCATTTAAAAAGAAATATGATATTATACTAAACTCTATTATAGATATTAAACTCTACGATATTACATTAAATGCCAAAATTTATATTTTCAGATGTGAACCCTAAAGATAAAATACATTAATCAGTAACTTAAAATATCACTGCAGATCTGTTAAAAAGTAACATAATATCTTCCCAGGTCATTATTATTACTCACATATTTAGGAAAATTTCAGCTGCTTTGACACAACTTCCTTTTCCCTTATATGTGAGTCAACCATTACAGTGTATTTCTGAAAAGCAATTCTACCAAGCTGTCAGTCATTCTGTGTCTGCTCTGTTAGAGAAACACCTCTTTGGGCCATGTCAGCTTGCTGTAGGGACGTTACATAGAGCATGGTGAATATATTAAGTAAAGTATAAATACTCCTTATTTATTTTATATTATTCAGCTGAGCAATAAACAGCCTTTCATTTATATTAATGTCAAATAATGCATTGCATGCTCTTTAGACTACTTAAATGTCAATATAGTCAAAATAGTTCAGCTGTTGGTGGTCATATTGATGATGAGCATTGTATTTCTCTGTCATTACTGCCTGCGTTCCTCGCTGAATTTCCATAAACAAAACTGTGTGAACCTCATGTACTATACAAATCTGAAATGATGCCAGACAATTGTTTTTTGTGAAGTAATAGCTACAGCAAGTGTCTTCATTTCTTCCCAAAAATTAGAAAACTTTATTTCAGCACGGCAGCACAGTCAAAATGCTTGTTTTATTTTTTTCATTACTGTAAATTACTTATACTCATCTTCTATTTATTTTAATAACATAAATAATAGAAAACATCACACTTTGGATATAATGAGTCTGGTCCATAGAAAATATGTATGAAACCAGAGATCACCTTTTAGGGAGGTTAAATTTGAGGATTTGAGTGACAGGGCAGGAGGAGCCGCTGGCAGCAGGGAGTCATTCAAAAGTGCCTCAGGTGCTGAAGACTTATCACAGTAAGTTCAAGGAGCAAGTCAAGGAAATGATGTCAGAGCCCACAAAACATGGAGAGCATGGCACCAAGAGAGTTATAAAGAGAGATCGGAAGATATAGAGGAGGTAGGAGTGGCCATTGCTGGGACCATCAGCATACACTAAGGAGCGAATGAGAGACAGAGGACAGTTCTTTCATAACCACTGAGCCTGCCAAAGGAGGTATAGACCACTGTGAGAGTGAGTACAATGGGGACAAACCCTGTAGCATTGGGCAAAGACACAGAGGGCACCCACTGCATAGAGAGACTGTACGAGATGAGAAGAGCCACATATCCCTTAGACAGAGCTGCAAGTATAACAGAGAAAGCTGCATGATTGACAGAGAGAGAGCTGCTAACTTTACACAGGGCTCCCAGCTGTGTCAAAAAGCTACCACATTACTAGAGAATTTTTCAGTGCTTGTCCAAGAAACTATTCTAGCCCTTTTCTGTTTCATTTATCTACCCTTATTCTTATTACTATTAATTATTGGGAAAACAACTCATTATCTGTTCAGAGTGCAAGTTGCCTTCTTCATCATCTTTAAAACTAAGAGACTAAAGTTTTTCCAATACCATATGTTGTAACCTCATCTTCTTCAAATTCAGATTGTAAGTTATGTTCCAGAATGTACATTGAAGAAGTGTTAATTTATCCCTTTCATCTTTGTCACTTGCACTCTGTCATATTTTATTAAAGGTGTACATCTATAGATATATATATAAACCCACATTAGTTTGTGATCTTAGCAAGCAGTAACTTTTAACATGTAACTGGTACACAGACATATTCTAGATGCCTAGAGCACATTACCATTCCAGATAAAATTCCCAGCACTGTCACAATATATATACAACAGAGAATGAAATTAGGAATACTTAATTGCTGTGAATTGTAGTGCATCCACATTTCCTATGCTGCTACTTCCAGTGTAATGCAAGAATTTCTTGATTATTCTCTCTTGTATATAATATTGGGACAGTGTTGGGAGTTACTATATTTTTTATCTGTTCATGTTTTTTGAAATGTGGTGATATTCATTTAGGATAGTCTGAGCAACAGTCACTGGCGTGCTAGAGGGTATGCATTATTATTATTATTATTATTATTACTACATTACTATTCCAGTTGAGTGTTATTTAAAGGTATTGACATTGAGATCCTGCCAATCCACTGTTACTACTGTTATTCTATTAGATATTGTCACAATCATTTATTGTCTCTTTTATATCATTATCCAATGCCATTCTTTAGTTAATCCTTACCCAGATTCTTACAATTGTCATTGTAATTGTATGCTTCTCCATCTTTTGGCTACATAAATCTCTACCCCAACTAGTCTCTTCATTCTCAATAAAATACCACTAACCGGTAAGAGCTGAAGTAGAAAATGAAACACCCAAAACGAAAATTGTCTAGGATAACAAATAGTTTGTTTGATAAACTTTTGCATCATGATATGTTAAATTAGTACGACAGGTAAATGCTGACGGCACAATCATATTTCTACACTAGACATGCTGTAGCATTGCCAATTCTCACACCTCATGGTTGCTGCTATCTTTTACACTATCTAGTCCTGTTGGTTGGCTTTCTTTGTATCACAAAACTGAAATTTTAATAAATCTGAATAATGTAAGGAAAGAAATAAAAACTTAATTGGTGCTGATGACAAGAAGGATAATGATACTGGTTATTTAAAATGCTACAGTGGTTTTTCACAATTTTTAAATGTATTCTGGAAATAGGAACAACAGTGTTTTCCTTTTGATGTCAGATTACAATATTCATTATCCTCAGGCAACATCAACAACTGTTATTTGAATGGAAAAAAATAAATTCAAATAAATTCAAGTCTCCGCATAAGAAACAGTATATATAGTCTACTGTGACAGGATACCCATAATTACATGATTTGCAGAGTTTTAAAAATGCTTTGTAAATGCGGAATACAAAATAGATTACTTATTTATTAAATGTTAAAAAAGAATTCTGCCTAAATGGCTGCATATTACAAACGACAGCATGGCAGACACCTTGAACACAGTTTCAGTGGGACCCAATAGGCCAAGTTTTAATATGTGCTATACCAGCTCTATATATATATATGTGTGTGTGTGTGTGTGTAATATATATTGCATGACTTGCTAGTAATAGTATTTTATTTTAACTAGCATCACAATCTAGCTTATCAAAGGCTTTATTAACAGTGCTGTTATTTTGTATTAAGTATTAGACTGACAGCATAATATATATATATATATATATATATATATATATATATATATATATGTGTGTGTGTATATATAATATACACAATATACATATACATATACATATTAAAAAGGTATCATGGCTGAAAATAGAATAAGATGTCACATGATTTTCAAATACTGTTAGGCAAAATAGAGGTCTTGTACCTTGCACTTTGTTCATTCAATATATATGATAAAGAGGAAGCGTATAGCGAGTATATCAGTTCCTCATATAATGTGAGCAGAATGCATGATTAAAAACTCCTAGCATACCTAAGCTATTTTATTTGGGAATTTCCAGATGAAGCAATGCAAATTTTGTACATTAGATTAATGCAAAATGTCACAGAATGTCACAGTATGCCACTGCTGCATCCATTCAAAGTAAAAGCTTATATTTGAATTTATTTAAATGCTGAGACTTTGATTGTTAGTCAATTGTTGCAATAAAAATCAGCTTCATTTGTATATTAATGGCAACATCCAATTGTAGATCAAAAGTATTCAACTCATCAAATAGTGTGTCCCAGTGCTTTTTTTGTAAGAAAAAGGGTGCCGGAACTCAAATCACGTAGTCAATCACTGTGCACACACCCACACACGTCTGTTGTATAACAAAACATAACGGTCGCCACATGCAGTAAGCATTCAGTGCACATGACCAATCACAAGCTGAGCAGCGCCACAAGCCGAGCAGTGCCATCACAACCAGCGTGGACAAAGTATGCATCGGACTCGACACACAAGAAGCACGCATGCACCGTTTTAATGGCCTGTTATGCTCGACAGGGTGATTCAAGTCCACGTGGACCAAACATCAAATGTTAAAAAGTTACTTTTAAAACTTGGAAAATTAGTCGAACAAATGTGCCGGAACTCAATTCCGGTGAGTTCTATGATAAAAAAAAAGCACTGGTTTGTCCACTTTTGATCAACTGCTTTAGTCAGTGCCACTATGTATTCCGCCAGTAGATGTCTCTCTCTCTAGGATCTTCAGCTGCATTCGGTTCAGAGTCCTCCACACCTGATAGCATACAGAAGGGAAACCTGTAAGCACTGGTGGATAAAACTTGTGTTTGCTATTCAAGGAGCTAGAGTATGAATCTCCTATCCAGAAGCTATGTTAGCTTTTACCTCTGTAATCTCACAGCATTATCATCAGAATCATGAGTAGAGTAATATTGATAGTGTTGTATACTGACTACAGTTTATAGTCAAACTATACAGAGCAAACAGAAAACTGTTTATTATTTATTCATAACCAATGAACTTTTTGAGCCAATAGCAATATAAAACAATTTAAACAATAAGCAAAGTTTCTTATAAATAAGACCACTTTTAAGTTCAAATGAAGCTCAATTATCGCTTAATACAGGGAACAGAAAATAGTCTCTTATCTATACTCAACAAAAGTACATACCCTTATTTGCCTAAGGGATATAGACATTTTTATGTGTCACAAGCTTTCCATGTGCCTTCCTGACCACCATGAGTGCCTAAAAAAATCTTTTGTCGTGAATAATTTGCATGCTTAGAGTCCCCACTTAGCCAGAACCTCCCATATTTAGACATTCTTGCTGTGTTTAAAATCTGATAGTGACCAGCTACAGCTGCAAATGATTGATCTTCATTTTATTTAAAAAAGATATATGTTTATATAGTGATTTTCATAAATACTAAATTTGTCTATATGTTCATCAAAATTAGACTGAATAAATATGAATTTTAATTTAAAATGTTATTAAGCTTTTTCCTTTAGACATTAAAAATCTGTTAATCTAATTGAAAATATAGTTTTAATTACACCCTGTAAAATAAAATGTTATGCTTGCTTTTTTTCTCCATTTTAAATGTCCTTCTTGTAACTTTCTCTGTGGTATTCCCTAAAGAACTTTTAAAGTTTGGTTTAATTAAGTTTGAAATAGAAAGTATATAGCAGCCCCACAGCTTTTATGTGTGAGTTAAAAGTGTAAATATGTAAACAAACAATTATTGAGGGAAAATAAAAAGACTAATTATTTAAATGCACTAAATAGAATAAATCCCAGGGGAGAGAATCACAAGGAGCAGTAGAAAAGACTTGTGAAGTTATTGATGTGAGCTGCCGTTGACTACAAGAGGAATTAGAAAAGGACTGTGCATAGCAGTTAACTTGACAGATTTATCAATTTATCAGGTTCACAGCTTTCTTTAGACATTTTTTATAATCTCTCTGTTCCATAATAAGGGGAAAGTAGGCCACGAGAAGCATATCTATTTCTCATCTTTGTAAAACCTTGTCACAAGAAAAAATAGCAGGTCATATTTTTGCTTTTGTTTTTTGCTTGTTTATGAAGTAGGGAAAAGCACATCTTTTTATTTTACTACTCTAATTAATTATATTTTCATTTTAAAATGTATAATTTGCCATTAAAACCATAATGCACATGGTGACACAGTGGGTACTAACTATGTGGAGTTTGCATTTTGCATATTTTCTATGTGGAGTTTGAATATTTTCCCCATGTACATTGGGGTTTCTTCCAGATGTTCCAGTTCCCTCTCATGGTCCAAAAACAACTGCTTCTAAAAAAAATTGTCCCAGTGTGTTTGCGTGTGTGACAGGGAATTTAGACTGTAAATTCCACTGTGGCAGGCACTAATGTGAATAAATACAAATTCTCTGGACACATGCCTTGTTCACAGCTCTGCACACAGGGGCTGACCGGCAGACTTCAGCCCTGGAGAAAAGCACACAGTACTGGCCCATACGTTGGTAATCATATACAACGACAACAACTAATCCTGCAAAAAAAATTTGATTGTTAGAATGCCTAAGAAAATAAAATAATGACTTACAAGAAAAATTACAGTTTTCGTAGCCGGCCAATTGCGGACCTCCTTACGTTACATCCCGAGTGCTGTAAATTCCGGCACTTCAAATTCACTTCACTGCTCAAAGCCGCAGTGATATCAAAATAGCCTTCTATCAAAATATAGATGTTCCAAAAACAAAATATTTGCAGCCCCTAAAAACGGTGGAATACTCAGTCTCCAATTCTGTAATATAACTTTTTGGCTATAGGAAGGATAAGTACAAGAATTGGGATAACATTGTTACCCTGTAAAGTCCGGTTGACAGATATCTAGGTTAAAGCATAACAAGTGAATCACCTCTTTGCTTAATTTAAGAGAGAAGGTAGAATTAATAAAACGTAGCACTTTATCTCAAATCCTACATATTTTTCGACATTCCCACATATTATAAAAAAAATTGAGGCATCAGCCCTATGACACTTTATACAATGACCAGATTCATTTGGGACCATATATTTCCTTTGGTTTTGGGCAATGTATGTTCTGTTAATCACTCATAAGTGGACCTCTTGTAACATTTCAGAGTCTAATGTCCACATTGTTTTCTGTCACACGCCGGGTGATCCGGCGGCGAACCCGACCTCCGTAAGACTTACCTTCTCCCACCGGCGGTCCGCTCCGTCTTGGGCACCACCATCTTGCATTCCTCTCTAAAATCATCTGCTGCTCCCCTATTGGCCAGACAAATTGGCTCCAACTTTAAAAGGCACCTCCCCTGGATATCCGGTGTCTGTTCTTTGAATTACGTTTTGGTGCTAGACACGGCTCCTTCCTTGTGTATCTTTTTGTCCACAGGGCTGATCCTCTACAGTTCTCCGCAGAGCTGACTCTTTCCACTCCATTCCTGTGTGTTAACTGGCTTGACTGCAGAGCTAACGCTCCATCCTTTGTTCCAGTAAATTTATCTATTGGTCCACTGTGCTGGCTACAAGCCTGACGCTTCCCAGCACTACTGCCGCTATCCCAGTGGTAACCAGATCATCCACAGAGCTGACCATCCTCTCTTCCCATCCCAGCAGACCCTCCAAAGGGGCTTTGTGTGCTTAGTAGGGGCCGTGACCTGCGAGATAGACGCAGCTGAGTCCAAACAGCCTTGCGGCAGTCACTGGTGAATACCGTCTCCTCGCTAGACTTGCGCTCTACAGGAGTAGCACAAAACTGGGCAAACCCTAGGATTCGCATTGTGAGACCGTGACAGAAATTGAGAAACCGTGACATTTTCATAGTATTTAAGTAATACATCAGGTTCATTAACACATGGGATATTCGACTCCCAACTCTTACAAATTCTTTTCCAAATGTAAATATTTGTAGATTGCATTAGGTCCATATGTAAATAGTTCATTTTATATTTGTAACTATGTAGAAAATGGTTTAAAGTAACAAGATCATCCACCAGTTTCCAATTTGCATTCAACTTTATAGGGCAAGACAATGATTGAATATAATGTCGGACCTAAAGAAACAATTAGAAATGTATATTTGGTGGACCATATTTTTCTTTTAATTGTTTAAATAAACTCATTCTGCCTCCCGGTCAAACATTACCTTAATAGCCTAAATAACTTTTTTCTTGCAAAAATATGAAGGTTGTATTATCCATGCTGTGGAAAAAACCTGCATTATCCCATACTGGGATATATTTGGAATTCCTGGCTTTGCGTCTATAGACCTTATTGATAAATGTCCATGCTCTATGTGTCTCCAGGAACAAAAGATTTGACATAAATTGTGGGGGAATTAGATTCCTAGGCAGATGTATCAATGTTGCGCAAGTATATGGATGAAACAATGCACTTTCTAGTTTTTTATTTGTGAAAGTTTATTTGTCATGTAGCCATTCAAGTATGTAGCGAAACATGGCTGCTTGCATAAAAACATTTACATTGGGAACTCCTATTCCATCCTGGCAAGTTGCAAGCAGGCTCTTGCTATTCTAGGTTTCTTGTTTCGCCATATACATTTTGAAATTGCAGATATACATTTGTTAATGTCCAATATGTTAATGCTAATGGTAACATTTGGACGGAGAGGGAGACATCTAGGAAAAACTTGGGCAAAACTTTTCACTGAAGCTACGATCCCAACCAATCACAAGTTCAGGAACTACCAATTATCCATTAGTTTAATTATCTTCCCCGAGACAGGAGCGAAGTTCGCCTGATACAGAGACCCAAGTAAGGGTGGAATGATTATTCCCAAGAATCTAATATAGGCATACTATATTTCAATGTAAATTGTGATATCAAAGTGGATTTTTTTCTTAGTTCTGCCTTTCCAGGCAGTGGCATTATTTCTGACTTATGATAATTTACTTTGTAGCCTGCAAAGGATCCAAAAATATAAATTCTATCTATTATCACGGGAATTGATGATTGTGGATTCGAAACCAGAAGATTCATGTCATCCGCGTAATCTCGAGATACTCTCAAGGCAATGGCAAGGGCCTCTAGGGCCATAGCAAATAGTAGTGGGGATAGCAGACACCCCTGTCTTGTTCCTCTTTCGACTTGGAAAAAGAATGAAAAAAATCCATTACATGCTATTTGAGTCAGCGGATTGTTGTACAATGCCTTCAGGATATTAATGGACAGCTCTGGGAATCCAAATACCTCTAAACAAATAGATGATCCCATGTCACCATATCAAATGTTTTTTCTGCATCCAACGATAGGATAAGGTTGAGATTTAATGTCCTAGATAACTCCAAATATAGCATTATGGAAATTATTTTCCTTATGTTAACTACAGAGTGGCTCCCCCAGACAAAACCTGTTTAGTCAGTGTCTACAGTGAAAGGGAGAATTATCTTAACTATTTCAGTCAATATTTTCATAAATGTTTTATAATCTACATACAAAAGCGATATTGGACGGTAGAAACCTGGTAAAGTTGGGTCTTGGCCTGGTTTTCACAAGACTTTGATTATTGCTAAGTTGAAATATATCGTCACCAATTGTTTTGAGATTATGTATTAAACACTTCTGCCATTAGGTCACACAGTCTAGGGGATAAGATTTTATAAAATTCACCGCTAAGACCGCTCAGACCGCTCGGTCCTTGCGCCTTGCCTGTCTTAAGATCTGTATAGCTTTACAAATTCTTCACCTGTGATGGGTGAAGACAATAAATCAACATGATTCCAAAATGTTTGCTTCCTTTCCACATCTATTGGGTCTGGTGCATATAGTGTAAAATTGCAAAATTAGATCCGCATTTTGTTCTCCTTTGTAAACTAATTCTCCTGTACCATCTTGTAAGGCTCTAATGGAGATATGTGTCTGTTCCCTTCTCAACAAGTTAAGGAGAAGTATGTCCAATTTATTTATCAATTTCTGAAATTGATATTTCCTATGTGAGATATAGTGATCTCCCAGGTGTTTAACTGTATTGTTATATTGTACATTTATCAGTGATAATTCAACTTTAATTTGGGTGATAGGGTATGCAAGAAATGTTGATATGCCTTGGTTAAATCAGCCTGTACCTTACTGAACAGAGTAGGGTATTTTTCTTTCTGCTGGCTAACAAATTACAGAATGTCCTCGCGTATCACAGCTTTTGCTTTTTTAAAGAAAAAATATTTATTTTTCCTATAATCAAGAGTCCAGCCTCAAAAAGAAAGTGGATGACGCCCAAAAAATTTGTGAGCATCATAAAAAATGATTTAGGCGAAAAAAAAATGTATGAAAAGGTGAACAATTAGCCTTAAAACAATTGCAATGAAATTGTTCCCTTCTTAAGCTGGCCAATAAAGGCGGTGAAATCTAAGGAAGAAATCTTTTCTTTTTCCTAAGCACACACCAGTTTTTTTATTGTTTACCAAAAATTCATAAGTTGCTCACTAATCCACCAGGGAGACCTATTATTTCTGGGATTGGTTCTGTCGAAGTCAGCAAATTGTATAAAGTAATTTCAATTAATATTGAGTAAACTTGGTTGTCTTTGTCTGAAAATATGCGTAGAGCACGCTATGGCGTGGAAGGACGTATCCAGCCGCAACACGTGGCAATAACACTTTTTACACTTTTACATACATTCGCACACACACACATTTGTAATTAGTGCACATTAATTGTTGTTGCAACACAGTTATTTATGTCAAAATATAGTAGTATTTATGTTTAATATAAGTTATATGCATGTTAGTAAAACATAAGGTTCAGGTTATAAGAAATGTGTCATGTCCGGTATCATTTTAATCCCCTATTCATCAGCAGTTGTCTGGTTCTTTTGCCGAAGAGATCGCACATTGCATACTCTAGTTGGCGACGTTAGGGAAAAAATGTTTAAAGTGATACTGACTATAAAATTCTAATAGATTAGTTGAAACTGGATTCTTGGCGGGAAATTCGGAGCACATCCCCTGATGAGATGACCCCCACCTTTGGATATTTTGGTTTGAACTGGCTTATGATCTGCAACATCCTTGACCTTCCTGAAACCTGGACCAATAGAAGCAAGCCACATCATCTGCATTGTTTTACTGTATTTCTGACTGCATATAAACAGGGGCTCTTGAGCTAGTGACCAGTCTTCTTTGACCACAGACTTCAGACCTGAATGACTGTTCACTGGATCCAGAGCACCTGCGATAAGTAACGGCTGTACTTATTTTATTTCGCTTTAATTATTCTGCTACTTTTGGATAATAAATATTTTTGTGCGTTGGAAAGTCAAATCGAAGTTCGACAATCGATATTAGATAGCGACAAAACATGCATAACAGTTCTCTAACCTGAAATCTGTCTTTTTATGTTAATCACTTTCTACAATATCATGTACTGACCCTGAGATCATATATATATATGCAGTACTATTTTTTTTATCACACCTGGGTATTCTTTTTTGGGAGCCAGGATTGGCTTTCCTCACCTTGAATGTACAAACCTTGTACACCCATATATCACATCTTGAGGGTGTTTAGGCAGTGCATTAAAAACTTTCAGATGTTATGATATCAGAATCCCATTGTTTTTTACTTGATTGCACATATTATTTACAGACTCTTGGTATGGCCATGGGCACCAGATTTGCCCTTAATTTTGCCAAACTTTATATGGGGAAATTGAAAGAGCAGATGATTTGGAATGGCTCATATGGGAAAAATCTGGTGTACTGTAGCCAATATAGATGATCTTTTTATTATTTGGAAAGGCGGTATTTATTTGGCATTTGATTTTGTTTCATACTTAAACACACACTCATTTAATCTCACTTTTACACATACATTTGATTGGGTTTTGCCAAATTTCCTTGATGCCTCCCTCTCTGTCCAGGGCAATAAGATTGTATATAAAATTTATAAGAAAACTAGTGCATGAAAGTAATTTTCTTCACTATTCAAACAGCCACTATAAGCCATAGATTAAGAATATACCTAAGAAATAATTGAATCGCCTTAAGCGGAATTGTACTATGGAAGAGGATTTTTGGCTACAGGCAGACACCACCAAGAATTTTTACAGAGAGGTTACCCTAGTGATCTGTTGCAAGAAGTGAAACTAGGAACTCTGAAAAATAGGACTTAGCTGTTAAAACCTAAATTGTGTCCACCTTATTTTACTCAGATACCTTTTAAGGAAAATAGTACCCCTCTGTTTTTATTGAAATTTAAGACGATTAGAAAAATCATGAAATACTTAAACAAGATAATGTGTTAGAGCCCCTTTTGGGAGAGAAACCAAAGTAGTATTTCAAAAAAACAGAAATTTGAAAAATATATTGCACCAAGTTTTTTCAAACAGGCGAGTGTTTGGAGTTCTAGTATATAAGGATGGTTATCATCTTTTTGATGTTACAGATGCAATAAAAACATATGTATGACATATACATTTATTAGGAATAAAACTAAGGAAATTACATTAACAGTTTCAAAAAACTGTTATTCTATAAAGCAGTTTATAAACTGTGAGTCCAGTTTTGTTTACATCTTAGCGTCCATGTTGCCTACAATATGTGGGCAGGACCACCAGAACTCTGAAGACTCATTTTTAGGGAACACTAGCGTAACATTACTTTGGGAGTACAGAAACCTAGTGGTATATTTACTAAACTGGTTTGAAAAGTGGAGATGTTGCCTATAGCAACAAATAAGATTATAGCTGTCATTTTGTAGAATGTACTAAATAAATGCTAGCTAGAATCTGATTGGTTGCTATAGACAACATCTCCAATTTTTTATACCTGCAGTTTAGTAAATATACCCTTTAGTGTCTCCAGACACTTTTTTCAGAGCCATAAAAAAAGCGGTGGTTGGTTTAAAACCTTTTGACATCGAACAAATTGAAAAAACGCAGAGAAGAGGGGATATATTCCGGTGCCTCTGTGATGCAGAAACCCTCTGTATTTTTAAATTACATAAATTTATTCACTAAGAATGTTAACATCTTTTTGCGATGGTTATTTTTTTAGTCTATGTGTATATTTAAAGTAAGCAAAGTAAGGAACCACATTTGCTTACAAATATTCTTTTCGAGTTAGAAAGCAGCAAGTATCAACTGTGGTTAGATTTTAAGATTAATGTTAAGGGCTGAACTAATAGTGATATTCTTTTCGCTGCTTGTACTATTATTTATCATTTTAGTGCTGCAACACTTACTATTGGCGAGTTGCGTGCTGCAGGCAATATAAACTCTTCTTTTAGTAGAGCATGAACTGAGATATAGATTGGCTCGATGTTGGTTTCGGTTGTTTTGGGCAAAATACTATCAGCTGTCAAGAAATAGTCTATGTGAGAGAGTGAACTGTGTGCAGCTGAAAGGCAATGTGACAAAACAAGTTTGATAACACCTTAACCAGCCTGTCCCTCGTTTCTCACAAAATGTGGATTATGACATGTACTTTTTATAGCACTGATTTTGTTCTCCAGCTCACCAGAGTACAACTGCAGTGTATAATTACATGTGGATAAAGGGACATTGTAGCTCATTGTAAATATGTATATTGTTTATTGTATATTGTTGATATTGCAGTGAAGCTGTTATTCATTGTTCTTAAAGTGAAGCCAGGTGGGTTATGGGTAAGGATGAGATTCCAGGATATAGATGGGGCCGTAGCTAAATTCATTCTCCCCCTCCTCTCTCTAAAGGAATCAAGGAACAGCTAAGAGCCCTGTGACATCACAAAGGGGTTCAATTTAGGAGGGGCTGATTGCTACCCTATCTTTGGAGGTGGGAGAGGCCAATTTTCTCCATAGGACTAGTCTAAACATTTTGTTTGCAACCCACAGGGGGCTTCTGTGGAATCCCAGCTCATCTTCACTCCCTCCTCCAACCCTCTGATCCAGCACCCACCAATGTTTAAGAAGGAGAGAGCCAGGAGTTTGCCCAGGGAGGGTAAAAACACTATTTAAATTTAACCCTAGATTTAAGGAGCCACTCCAGGGTGCTAGGTGGTGGTCATTCTGAGAATTGATGGCTGGAAACTTCAGGGTGGCTGGTTTCTGAGTTGCCTTTCTCTACTGTTGGAATACATAGGGAGATCCATGGGTCATCAAGTCAGGATATTCAGGTGACTAACTCCTTAAACTAGTGGTGTAAGGGACAGATAATGTGGTGAACCTGCCTGGCATTTATTTACTGTGTGTATATAATATTCTACTGATTGTTTTTATTACAATACATGTATTGTTTTACTTTCTAACTGCATTTGCCTGAGTGACTATTTGAACCTTAGAAGGTACTGGGTAGGCTTCCCTGGCATACTAAGGCACTCGTGGGTAGCCAGCGTGAAGTAGGTAGAATTGGGCCAAAAAACCTAGTATCTTCACAGGCAGGTATACGTTTTTTCCAATGGATGGTGTGCTCTCCATATATCTGCAAGGTGCAGTTTGGTGACAAAATCATTTATGCCTAGTTTTGGTAATTCCTTACAGAAGGGTACAGAAGTTTTTATCCTAGCCATATTTTGAGAGGCTGCCACAGTCAATTCCCCTCAAATTATCAATTTAGTGTCTGCAAAGGGGTACATTTTGGCAAATAGAGATTGGTTAAAAGACTTCATGTATTTGTTTTAAGCATATAAATTGCATAAGGTAAATCTAGTCTGGTCTATAGTGATATCTACAATGACATATCTACGTTCTGGATCTATTATGGTAGTATGTATAATAAATGTAATATTCTTTATGGTGAAACTAGTTTGATAACACCTTAACCAGCCTGTCCCTCATTTCTCACAAACTGTGGAGTATAACCAGTATACTTTTTACAGCTCTGTTTTTGTTCCCCAACTCACCAGAGTACAGCTGCAGTGTCTAATTACATGTGGATAAGGGGACATTGTATGTCATTCTAAATATGTATATTGTCTATTGTATACTGTTGATATTGCAGTGAAGCTGTTTTTAATTGTTCTTAAAGTGAAGCCAGGTTGGTTATGGGTAAAGATCAGGTTCCAGGATAAAGGTGAGGGAGCAGTAGCTACATTCATTCTCCCATTCCTTTCTCTACAGGAATATCCATTGAACAGACAAATCTGTGAATTAGCAGCTTCACCATTTTGTGAGTGACAGCAATCTAACTCCATGATCAGGGGAGAGCTGGCAGACTTTAGACCTGTGGGCAAGCACACAGCACTGGCCCATAAGTAGCAGCCCATCCTTAAAGGGAGGTTTTTGATACACTGTATATATTTATCTATATAAAATGAGGCTATTTTAGTGTTGCTTAATCCATATATATGCCTTAATCCAACTCCACAAATTCAGGACTGTCCCACTAGATTCAGGACAGTTGGCAGACCGTCCTGCTCTCTCCTACCTGTTCTTGTCACTTTCACCACTTGTGGCTACTGGTTACTTTAGCTCATTTGCTGGTTGTCTGGATCCTGGAATATTGGAGGCCCTATTTGCAAACAATATGGGTACATAAAATTTAGAAAACTCCAACCAGTCCCAGTGTTAAATCAATTGCACCCTTGTTTTATAATTAGGCCTCCCTTCAGACACAACATTAAAATAATAATATTCACATTTGCTATATAGATCTATTTCCCTCCAACCAACCCTGACATTTAGATAGCAAACACATTTAAAATATAAACCTATTTCCCTCCCTCCAAACAGCCCCAGCAATAATTTAAATAGCATTTACATTTAACAAAATATTACCATTTCCCACAACAATTACAGGCATTAAATAATACATAATCACATTTAATAAATAGATCTCATTTTCCACAAACAGCCCACAATCAATAAATAGCTCCCAAACCACCTCAGCATTAAATTAAAGGTCCAATTACACCATTATAAATTTACATGCCCCACTTTTAACTTAAATTGTCCCACCATCACCCCACAAATAAAATAGCACTCATTAAAAAATTAGCCCCCACCTGCACTCCACCATTAAATAGCCTACCTCCCATACTATATTTAGACCTCTCCTTCCCTCACATATATTAACATACTGCCCTCACACGCACTATATTTATATACTGGTCCCCCACTCACACTAAATTTATATACTGCCCTCCCCACACTCACACACTATATTTATATACTGCCCTCCCCACACTCACACACTATATTTATATACTGCCCCCCCCCTACACTCACACACTATATTTATATACTGCCCCCCCTACACTCACACACTATATTTATATACTGCCCCCCTCACACTCACACACTATATTTATATACTGCCCCCCCCACACTCACACACTATATTTATATACTGCCCCCGCACACAATATATACACTGCCCACACACACACAATATATACACTACCCACACACACACACACACACTATATATACTGCCCACACACACACACACACTATATACTACACACACACACACACTATATATAATGCCCACACGCACACTATATATACTGACCACACTATATATACTGCTCACACACACACACACACACACACACACACACACACACACACACATACACACTATATACTGCCCCCCCACACACACAATATATATACTGCCCACACACACACAATATATACTGCCCACACACACAATATATACTATACACACACACACACACACTCACTCACTTACCTTATTCCACCCGCGCATCTGCGGCAGTTCACAAATGGGACGGCACCTGTCACATGGTGCATTTCCCATGTGACAAGCCCGAAGAGAGGGGACGAGGGGTCGCGGCCAATGATGAAGGTTGGTTGGTCCCGGAAGAGTGGCCAGCCACCAAATAATACAGACTTGTATTTTCGGTCCGGCCCGTGAGGCATGTGCCCCGTTACCCCCCGGCCCAGCTCGCTCCTGTACATTATTGTGTTGAATCGGCAGCTATCCACAGGATGTGATGGCATACCATGTCTGTAATACACAAGGAACACGTCCATTAAGGTTTCTGCCTTACTTGTTGTAATTTCATTGCTTTTTGGAGTTTGAGTGGAAGAGTTTCAATCGTTTTCTTACATTTTAGATGGTGTGTAAGCGTAAGAAACCTAAAATGGACATATTAACCCGTAAGGTTTTTTGTCTATGGGATTTCATAGCTTTTTTTAAAGTTAATATGTTTCTGAAATCAAATTCAGAAATATGAAGACAAAAATTTGACGGCAGATTAGAACCACTTGGCTTATCTTCTTTCCACAAGTATTTTTAATCCATAATAAACAAGTGTGTTTACGTTGCTCTATTATATTAACCTCTACTATCTCTGTTGGATGCCTGTCCCACCTATCCATTAATGTTTTGGCAAAGTACTTTTTCCTCAGATTTCCTCTATACCTAGTACCCTCCATTTCCAGTGCATGTCCACTGCCCACTAGATATTTGTTCACATGCACACATGTCACTGCCAAGTGCAGCAGCTTTTCTCACGTCATTTCCTATGTGTCAGCCTCTCTCACATGACACCCCATTATCACTGTTATTCTTTTACATGTTACCTCCCTGTGCACCAGCTTCACTTTCAACTGTCACCCCGTTTGCACCAAAGTTTGTTTCAAATAGCACACCATTCACGCCAGATTTTGTCACACGTCAACCCTTTTGCCCACCAACATTCTCAAACATGCCATCAAATATGCCCACCAGCTTTTCTGTCATATGCCACCCCATATGCCCGTGAGCTTTTTTCTCACATGCAACCCTGTATGCCCACAATCTTAGTGAGGTGCAGTATGCTGTATGTCCTGGCAGTATTGAGGTGCAGTATGTATGTCCTGGCAGTGGTGAGGTGCAGTATGTATGTCCTGGCAGTGGTGAGGTGCAGTATGTATGTCCTGGCAGTGGTGAGGTGCAGTATGTGTGTCCTGGCAGCGGTGAGGTGCAGTATGTATGTCCTGGCAGCGGTGAGGTGCAGTATGTATGTCCTGGCAGTGGTGAGGTGCAGTATGTATGTCCTGGCAGTTGTGAGGTGCAGTATGTATGTCCTGACAGTGGTGAGGTGCAGTATGTATGTCCTGACAGTGGTGAGGTGCAGTATGTATGTCCTGGGAGTAGTGAGGTGCAGTATGTATGTCCTGGGAGTAGTGAGGTGCAGTATGTATGTCCTGGCAGTGGTGAGGTGCAGTATGTATGTCCTGACAGTAGTGAGGTGCAGTATGTATGTCCTGGCAGTGGTGAGGTGCAGTATGTATGTCCTGGGAGTAGTGAGGTGCAGTATGTATGTCCTGGCAGTGGTGAGGTGCGGTATGTATTTCCTGACAGTAGTGAGGTGCTGTATGTTCTGACAGTGGTGAGGTGCAGTATATTTCATGTGTCCTTTGTGTACTTACATTTTCCCTGATATCTCATGTCCCTTCAATAATGCATGATGTCTACTCTGTTTCTTCAATTCTCCCTCTGTCATCTATGTGACTACTCTCCCCGTCTGCCTCTATCTTCATCTCAGGTAACCCCTTCTCTACGTATTCACCTGCTTTCCTCAGTCTCTTACTCACACTCTGCCCCTGGCTATAACAGTTCCAGCTTCTATTTTCATGGTGGACACATGCTAAAATGCATATGAGTTGCTGATTTGATTATTTTTTATTATCTATCATCACAATGCTGGCATTTGCAATAAAGATTACAAAAGCATAATGTTTAAAAAAAAATACTTTTGAGACCTTAAAAGGCAATCTCCATGGATCTCTTATGTTTCACTGTCTGCAGAATATTTCTTACTGAGCAGTGATCTGTGGGAGTGATCTAAACATGGAACTCTGCCCTCTGTGTTAGGGTTGCAGCCTGTGATTAGTTAAAACACACAGATAGAGAACAAGCACCAATCAAAGTAATGTGGTGTGTGCTTTTTAACCAATGAGAGGCTGCAAAAAACAATCAATGGACAACACTGAAATCATGAAGATTATTTCCCCTCTACTAACTCATTCCCTCTTCCAGCTAGTCCGAGAGTATGTCAGTACCCTCAGTTTAGTGTCACTGCCACTACAGGGACCAGCCAGACTCTGCCTTCTGCCCAAGGGACAGCCTCGGTGCAGCATCCAGGAGGATAAGTCTTCTAGCTACAGATGTATAGTGCAATCTTGTTCTATACAGATTATATATTTATTTGGATTGTTGTTAACATTATGCCCAGTGTGTAGTGAGCACAGTTCTATATGTTGCCTGTGCTCTGTCTGCACAGCAACCCTAAGCTCAGTAAAGCAGATACAGGCATGATGTTGCTTGTAATGAGTTATTGCAGCACATCTGTGCCCTTTCCACAGCCTCCTGCACTGACAAGTTAGAAAAGATAGAGAAGATTTTGTCTGCAGATACATTAGCTACTAAATCCCTCTTCTCCGTTCCTACTGTCATCCGCTCCCCCCTCTCCTTCTGTCATCTGCTCCCCCCTCTCCTCCTGTCATCCGCTCCCCTCTCTCCTCCTGTCATCCGCTCCCCTCTCTCCTCCTGTCATCTGCTCCCCCCTCTCCTCCTGTCATCCGCTCCCCCCTCTCTCCTCCTGTCATCCGCTCCCTCCTCTCCTCCTGTCATCTGCTCCCTCCTCTCCTCTTGTCATCCGCTCCCTCCTCTCCTTTTGTCATCCGCTCCCCCCTCTCCTCCTGTCATCCGCTCCCCCCTCTCCAACTTGCATGCGCCCCCTCTTAAAACATTGTGTGCTCCCCAAATACAGATTCCGAGGCAGACAGGAGGGATGTGTGTAGGCTGCTATAAGGAGAGCTGTTCTGTTACTCGCTCTTATTCACTGCATATCTCGTTGGCTTTGGGCACAGAACACAGACAATAGGTAGGTGATCACTGCAGAACTACAGAGCACTTTTAAATCTCCTGCCAATGGCCAATTTCTTCTGCTAACAGAAGGAAAATTCTTAGCGAGAGAGAGTTCAGCCATATTTGTACTCAAGTGAAGCCATTCTGAGTACACCTAGCACACACCTCTATTTGACATGTGAAACATTATGAAAATTCTATAAAATCCCCTATCTTTAAAATGGGGCATATTTTTCCAAATTGTAAAAAAACTGTAACTTTGTTAACTTTTAAACTCTCAAAGGCACTCCTCAGCCCTAATAGCTTTCTAACAAAACCTTCCCCAAGTCTTAAAACCTCCTGTACTCTGAGTTACGCTCTCTAAAAAAAACAGAAAAACGTTGACATTATGTGAAACAAAAAGTGGGAAAAAAACAGCGAGATTTTAGATTATTCTTAATTTGTCATTTTTTATTCTTTTTTTCTGCAATTTGGCATGAGGCACCAATGGACGGTTCTCCATTCACATGCCAAATTTCAGCTTAATAGCTTTAAAACTTTTTAAAATGTAGCCCCTCAAACACCATGGCCCCTCTCACAGAATTAACATTGCGGAATGCCGTTTACTAGGTGCAACCTTAATATAAGGGCACGACTGTCCCCTATAATTAACGTATGGAAAGGTAGCAATGTCACAGATTGAACTTTTGTAGAGAAAACCTTTGTTTAAATGCTGCATTGAGAAACAAACACTTTTGTTATATTAGTAGCGTTAGTTTGCTACTGATTTGCCTGTCAGTACTGATGCTGTTTCCTTTACTGACTCCTTTCACCATCTGTTGGGGGAATCTTACACTCTTGATGACTTCCTACAAAATGTGAATTGATCCTGTTCTTGTAGCATTAATTCTAGCCAAGAAAAGTTATTTCACTATAAATGCAGATGTGATGTAACCGCTTATTACACCCAGAGGTGCACTGTAGCAATTTTGTTAAAAGGCCAACTCCACCCAGTTTATATATGCCAGAATCTTTTGAATGGAGAATTGTCGTACTAAAAAATTATGCATGCATACTGCAGTGTGCCAGCAGACGTAATAGCATGTGCTAAATCTACATCAACACTCACAGATCAAACTGTGTCCCATTCTCCATCTGTCCTTGGCATTTTTCTAGCTACTTCAAAGACTAGGTATACTCTCTTGCATGAGAGATCCAGCCATATCTATTTTCTTGAATTCCCTTTTATCTACTCTAGATAGCCTGTCCTGAAAAAGGAACAGGATATAATTTACTTTTCAGAGTATAAAACAACATCTTCTATAATTATATTTCACCCCTTTATACTCTGAAATAGACAACAGTTGGTCATATTTGCAAGAATTGTTAACATATATGAGATAAAAAAGTACATATTTAATTAATTTATCCTGAGCATTTATGAAATGTATATTATGTTGTTTGTTGTTTATGTTTAATTAAAGATAACGTAGTCTCTTGAAATTTTGATGCAAAAAAACTGATGTCACATAAGGTAATACTGTTTGATTGGCTATCCATTTTGCATTAAATTATACAATATTCTCTACACATGTTTTATTATAAAAAATAGACCATGCATTGACATTTTCTGAGTGGAGATCAATATGTCTGCAAATCCTAGTAACATTTGTAGTCCTGTGCCGATGACAGTCTGACAGGAGTTAAGTACGACATGAAATGAACTGCAGGGTGAAACGCGTACACATCTTGGCAACGCACTGAAGAGTATGGAATTAAATGAGCTGGATGTAGCAACTTGACATCAGATTTTCTAAATTCAGAGCATATTGGAAAAGAAACATCCATTGGTTAAAGTGATCCTGACTGTCATATGAGAGTGTTAATAATAATTTCTATGCTGTGTAGCTTGCTGGATTTAAACACAACATTCACAAGTTTGAATGATTTGTTTTTACTTCTCTTTAGTATTGTGCTATCAAACATGTTAAAACAGTTTGTCAAGTTGCATATGCATGTACAATGTCTTATATTTGCATTTAAATTATTTTGTAAAGTCCAGCTGTGAACAAGCAGCAACAACCTACTGCTGATAACTCATTTCAATAAAGGAAAAAGTTCAGTGGAAAGATATATTTGAAAAAGCAAATGTGCACAAGTATTGTAATGCATATAATCACAATATTGCAACAGTCTTATTCAAGAAAATACAAACAGCATTAGTCAAAATACAATACAGGTAATACTTCAAATGCTACTGATATATATATATATATATATATATATATATATATATATATATATATATATATATATATATATATATCTATATCCTGCTGTCACATGCAGGTTGTAGGGTCAGAATTTGATGTAATCGACCAGAATCTATGCGTGATGCAGATAAGAAACTTGCATTTATTTTTTTATGCACAATATGATGTTCCCATTATTTTGCTTTAAACATTTTATAATAGATTGCATTGATTACTTATTGCACCAATTTACTTAACACAACATGATATGAAAGTGTAGATTAGACATGAGAGTGATATGTACAGCACTTGATAAACCGTACAAAAAGAGAAGCTGAATGCAGTAAATGTTCAGGTCTCACATGGATTCCTGTGGACAATTCCCTGGTCTAGCACAACCTCATTCCATGGATGAATACACATAAGTCTATTACAGTTTGCTAGCTATAGCATGTTTATCCTCTAAATGTTAAAACACCTTTGGGATTGCTGGGGTGAATCTTACGTTTTGTACATTTGATCACTTAAGTTAAAATCTTCCTTACAAATATAAAGCCGTATATCTCAAAAACTGTAATTATTAACCTTGAACACAACATCAGCTAAGGTATGTTTAGATTTATCTAATATCATAGGTACATTAGCACTGTATACATAGGGAGAAATTCATTTTCCGGATGTGTGGTAGGCGGACATCGCACTGTGCACATTGCTGCCAACTACGGTTGGAACCTTTATGGGGTGCGAGGAAAAGTGAGCGGCGATTTCTGCCAAATCTCCGCTGCAAGGTGGATCCTGGACGTTCTCGATACAATTTGCATCTAATTGAATCTCCCTCATAATCATTTAATCATTTATGCCTTCAAATAGAGTTGTAGTAAATGTGTTTCAGTATGGTGACATTTAAAATGTATTTTTGATTACAATTCCCTGAAATTACCAATTACTTCCTATATTATTGGTTTGTGTTACATAGATTACCTTTATTTGAAAGATCAGGGAGAAAGTATATTGCAAGTTTGAAAACTTACTCATACACTCTTAAACTGAAAAACATCATTCACTGGAAAAGAGCTGTCATGAACAGAGATGAAAGTTCCACTTGGGAAATCAAGCAGAGAGAGTTACTTTAAGACATATGTACCTTGTTGTGATAAAATGTTTGAGCACTGTGCCATTGTAAGAGAAATAGAAATATTTAAAATTACTCTACAATGTGTTTAATAGTCTGTAAATCACGGAGCAATCGAGTTTTTCATTATAGAAATTGAGAATTGTAAAATATCCCTTGCAGATTACCTATTGGTTTCACAATTCTGGAAATTAATTTTATTGAGGGACTCACTGAGCAAAGTTAAATAACTAGTAGAGTCTATAGTACACTTATAAAGTATTCATCACAACTATCCCACTTTTGACGGGACAGTCCCAAATTATGTTACTGTTCCTCAGTCACAACGTTTGTCCTGACTCACAGGAAGTTGGGAGATATGAAGCAGGCCCTTAAGGAAGGGAAAGATGGTTGTGGGCAGTCTAGAACTTCAGAAGCACTAGGCATGCCCACTGCGACATAGACACACCCCTAACATGATGTAGTCATGCCACCCTTTTGGAAGCCATGTCCTGATTTGGAAATTTTACATGTTGGAGATATAAGGCTTTAAGTGATATAAACTATATAATTAACCATAGGGCTAACTTATATGAATGTGAGCAGAAGTCAACCAAATACTTAAAAGGACCACTAAACCCCATAACTGAAATTTTCAGATATGAATCATGAAATGCTTTGCTGAGATGGTACTGCAGCACTCTGTAATATTATCTCTACCCTCCATTACAGACGGTTAAAGCTCCTTCAACATATTTAGTATATTGCCCTGGTGGGATCTGGCGAGGTTAAAAAGCTAATTCTGTAGGCATTTGAGTAGTTGTGACATCATTTGCCTTGTCCCTGTATTAGAAACAACCAACCCACCCTATAAAGCAAGTTACCAAGCTGTCACTCACTGCTTTAGAATATATATGGAGTATGAATGTTCTAAATACATTACATGACTAAGCATCTGTCAATTATGCCATTCACTTCTAACAGTGACACACTTCAATGGTGTTTCCATTGAGTGGGCAGATTTAGTACAGGGTAAATTGAGCACATGTCCTGCAGCTCAGTAGACATTAAGTCATGCAGTTTGTCTTGAACAATCATGCTCCATCTATAAGTTTACATAAATAATAAACATGTTCCCACAACACAGGTATATCACTTACCTATGCAGAGGACCATTTCAGCTTCTTAGGTGTCCAGAGCATCCTCTGCACTGTCCCCGGAGCTTCTCAGCTCTGCCAAAACATACATCCTCCCCAGGACATCCACTGTAGTGCTTCTCATGTAGTCACTGATGGAGGAAGGTCACAGCATTAAGTGATGACTTTACATGTGCTTTTTGTCCTTTAGGGATTGTAGGAGTTGCCAGTAATTCACAGCAAATTGAAAAGGTTCAGGGGATATAAAGATTAACAATATATAGGTAAAGTAATGATGTTTAAGCACTTTGTAGAATAGATTTACATTTTAAAAGATAATATTCCATATCATTTACATATCTTTACCTCAAGCTTTGTAAGCAATGTACAATATGAAATATTATTAAATGAGTAATTGACATAATTTATTTAACCTATCAAGTTCTATTCAACATAAAACTGATACAGCAAAAAATTCACAACTTGACAGAATGAACTGGAGCTGATTGGAGATTCAGATATGCCAAACTTTCATCTGAGATGATTATAGAAGGCAAAACAGATTGCCTTTCCCTCTTCTCTCAGCTTAGTCTGGGAAAATGTTTAAAATTATTTTGTTCTGTTAAGGAGTGGATAGCACAAGATGATATTCTTCAGATGTCTAGAATGGGCCGTGAACTAACAATTATGAAAAAAGTAATGAAACCATTCTGGAAAAAAGTACATGCCAAACATTTATAGGTTGATATATCTGAAGCTTTAAAGAAAATTGATTTTTAGCCTTTAATATAGATATGCTTTATTTATGGGTGCATTGCTTGTGTGCTATGTGTAAGTCTATATAAGGGGGGGGGGGAGAAATGGAAATCAAGAATTTTATGTACACTCTTGTTACACACATAACTAAGTCCTCAAATGTAAGCATAATGGGCCTGATTCATTAAGGAAAGGAAAGCACACAAAATTTGTAACTTTGTACCTTGGCAAAACCATGTTGCATTGGAGGGAGGGGGGGGGGTGTAAGTTTAAAATGTGATGGCAGATTTATAGTTGGGGTAGGTCATGTCCTAGATCAACTTTAAATTTCAGTGTAAAAATAAAACTAACAAGTATTTGTGTGCTACATGAAAAAACAGCCAATATTTAACTTACGTGCAAAATAATAAACTACTTTGCACCCCTTGCATTGTAACATAATTACAAGGCAAGGATATAATGCCTTTATTTGCATTACTTTCCTTAATGAATCAGGCTCAATGTTTTTAGATTTTCATCAAACCTCATTCATTGCAGATTGATTGTCTAGAGTTGTCAGTAGTCATGTGTTCCGGTTGTTAGAATGTTGAAATTCAGATATGCATGCCCAGATTTGGGCTTTGGATTGTGATTGCAGCTTTAATAATTCATGAAATGTGTTCTAATCTATGAGACTTTGGTGTACTTTCTAGCAAAGATTTTGCAGCTCTCACTAGTTCCCAGTTTAGCAGTTACCACAATAGTTTTGTTCTGTACTATAAGCAACATGCTACCATTTGAGTAAATATGAAAATGATTTCCAGGACGACTGCAATACGCAACTTGACCCAGTCTCTGTGTAGATTTGACGCATCATTAAATTGTTCTTAGTTTAGGAAACACACCTACAAATGGTAAGTAGTTCAATAAAATCTTTTTGTGCACTTTGTCATCCTACTTGTCATGGAAAAAAACTAGCTTGAAGGAGATTAATGAAATACTTACCATCTCTAGGCATGTTGCCTAAACTGAGAACTTTCCAAGGATTTGTGTGTATAGGGGGTGGTACCCAAAGCAGTTTGGTGCACAACTATTTTTTTTATATAATACATGGAGGATATAAATTTATATTTATGTGCTGAATTAACACATCAGGCAAGGGAACCAAGCGCTTATAAGGAGATCATGACCTTTGTTGGCTTGTGCCACAAACATTTATTTGCTATGCTTGATTTCAACATATATTTGCGTGACAATCAACACAGAATGCAATTATCAATTGTATAACAGTCAACAATCAACCATGGCATGATTTACCTAAGGTACAAACACAATGGCTGAACTGCAGTGGATGTGGCTGAAATAGTCATTGGCATTGCCTGGTCCCCCCCCCCCCTATTCTGAGGTTCCTGCTCCCTTCAAAATCCCGCTCTGTTCTCAAAAGAGCAGAGCTGAGGACTCCTCTACCGGTCTAAAGTGGACACATTCCAAATATGCATCATGGTATCTTTTGCCTACCTGCACTGTCTTCAGGTATATGGTACCGCTACATCTCTGTGTTGCATGTATCAAAGCATATCAAGTCAAGAGTGTAAATCCTAATGGCAAGGGTGGGGCAACTATACTGAAAAGTGTTAGGTATTTAGCATTATTTCAGCAAGACACAAAAGGCTATAAATAGAATATACTAAGGGCAAATACATACAAGTAGAACACTAGGATTGTGTTCCAAATAGAATGATGCAATTATATCACCAGGTAAAACTCCCTGTGCAGCATAAGCTGGTGTCAACATACTTTTTTTACTGTTACTTTCATGCATATTATTACATTTATGTCTGTGTATATACGACAATGCAGTTATTACCCAATTGTATAGCTGTGTTATATACTGTTTGTAACACAACTCTACTGAGCAGATAGCATGGCAAGTAGGTTAAGTATACTGTGATATGTGTTCTATGATATGTGTCTTATTAGCTTGTTTAGCCCTTTAGGCAGTATATGACATATTGCTATTAATGAGGATATATAACTTTTTATGAGCTCTAGATCCGGTGTGGAAAATATAAGATAAATATAAGATAAATAACTTACATCACTAAATCTAAATAGCTATTAAATGTTACAGAGTTTATATATTTTGTGTTAGAATCACACACCATGTAATCATACATATAATATAAACATTATACACCAAACCAATGGTAATCTTTACATTTATATGAAATTATGTTTCAAACTATTTCAAATGATTAACATGCTCTAATGGCAGATATTGAAAAACAACAGCATAGTATATGCTGGTTTGTCCTCTGAAAAGGGAAACTATGAGGAACAAATGCTAGCAGTGCAGTATAGCATCATTAGAAAAAAATATTACCGCTATATAACCTGCAATGTATCAATATATCTGTGACCTTTATATAGCTATAGAAGGTCTAGTGCTATTGCGGAAGTTTGATATTATAGCCTGGTTGAACATAAAGAGGCTTTAAAGAACATGGAAAGAAAATATTTAATATTTATGAGCCTAAGAAAAGTACTCTAATCTTCCAAACAATGCCGAGCTCATCCCCTAAGCATATGAGGTGAAAGTGAAAAGAGCAGTTTCAATCTAAACCGGGCTGTTTGTTCGTAACGCACATATTGTTTATGAGATAGCAATAGAACATTGTGTATCTGCCTTCAAAGTAGACTAGATTAATTTCATGTGAAGGATCCTATCACAATTGATTGTTTGCAGAAATATATGTCTTCTTTTAAATTCTCCATGGAGGCAGTGTTGGAAAATTGCTTTCCAAAGACAAAACAAAGGTCTGCTTCCTATCTTACAAGGAGCTGAATTTGCCCATCACGAGCACATTAACTGCGTCTATCATTTCTGTTTAGAATTCCATTGTCACTTGAGAAACAATCTTCCACTTCACCAGCATGCCAGCTTACATGCTTTATATTTTTTGTATTCATATTCCTCATGTAACAATTTTCCAGTTGCCTTAACAAAATCTATCAAATATATTGCTATTTTCCTTTTACTTGAGCCAGAATTTTCTACTTTGCCTGACAGTTTCTTTCTTACCGATTGCCCAGCCTTCATTTATATTCAGAAAAGATTTTGCTTTCCTCAGTTCTATCTACCATACCATAACAACGTCCTTACTGTGACCTTCATGTTATCATTCTCTCAATGCAAGACAAATTATTCCAGTCATTAGTTTGCATTTCAAACACAGAGTCATGTATGTGTGAGTGCACTAACTCAAGACAATGGTTGAATATAAAGATTTTTGTTACAACTTTTATTGGTAATCTCAAACTCCATTGTAAAATGTCATATGGGTCTGTATTTTAAGCTACTATGGGCATTTTTTTTAACATATGGTAATGCCAATGTGGACATAAAAATTTAAAAAAATTGTACATTCATTTTAATCATATACCCTAATGGCGGATTTACTGCTTGAAGTTAACTTGTCTTTTTAAACAGCAGTTAAAGATTTGTTTATTAGTTAATAATAACATTAAGTTGTTATAATTACCATCTATTTTTTCTACAAAGTTCATTAGCTGTTTCTCTGTTTAAACTACTAAACCTGCTCAGCCTCTCATCTTCCTCTTTGTACATAGATGCCACTGACAGAAACACAAATCACAACGGGCCTGAGTCATTAAGGAGAGCAAAGCATAAAAAAGGAGTAACATTTGCCCCTGGACAAAACCATGTTGCATTGGAGGGGGAGGTAAATTTAAAATGTGGGGACAGATTTATAGTTGGGGTAGGACATGTCCTAGATCAACTTTAAATTTCAGTGTAATAATAAAGCTAGCAAGTATTTGTGTGCTAGACGAAAAAACAGACAGTATTTAACTTATGTGCAAAATAATAAACTAATTTAAACCCCTTGCATTGTACATGGTTTGTCCCAGAGAACATTTACTCCTTTTTTGCCTTAATGACTCATGCCCAACATGTCTAAACAGGCTATACATTTATGTAATACATTGTGTTGGCAGGTAGATTAAAATACATGTAATCCTCCTAATTCTCAACTTCCTATTACCTTCACGCCTGAAGAGCTGCTTACATAAATCAATGAAATACTATTTTAAAACTAGTCCATAGTTCCTGGCTGACAGGGCATGCTTGCACTTGTAGTTTCACAAATCCAAGTAATTACTGGGTCTTGTAGTACCACACATGCCATCATGCCCAAACAGTCAATGGCTGTCAGTGCTTATTTTGACTTGTAGCTTTACAATACTTTGTCATATTTTGTTTTACTTTAACATTTTTATTTATTTAATGGATCATTTTCCTATTTTTTTCAGTTGACAATGCATTTCAATCGGCTGTCAGTGATCATTCAAATGCATTGTTCATTGAAACAAATGGGAAACCTCACTTCTGTCACTGGTTTTGAGGTAATCTCAACTGTTTGAAATCAGTGAGTTAATTTTTAGAGATTTCCATAGTAATTTTACAAATACCCATTTAGTAGATATCTTTGTTTAATTTTTCACAATCCATAAATTAAGCATTTTTGTGATTGTGACATGCATGGAGATTGTTTCTGGAGATTTGGAAAAGTAGAGATCTACATGGCGATTTTATTTGGTAGATTAGATACATTGAAAATTGCCATCTAAATCACGAAAGAAAAGGAAGTTTATCAAAATAGTATTTTCATAGATTCCTTCATAGGGTTAAGCTGTACAATGTTTAAAAGTATGTATTTATGTAATATAGCTGGTTACTTCCTATTAAGAAGGAAACTGTCTTATTACTAAAAGGTTGACTGTTAAAACATACTAGTAGATTAGTTGGCTGCTGACAAAAATGGAACCTAATGTGTTTGTGCCTGTATGGTAGAGAATTTAGATGGTGAGCTTCAAAGGGGTAAAGTCTGATATGAATAACTAAATATTTATTCATTAAGGAACAAAAATCTTATTTTATTTAAACAAATATACAGCTTATGGAGCTAAGTGACACCAACACAGTAATCATGAAAATGAAAGATATAAACAGACATACAGTAGGGCTGCTTCTTAACTTATGCACCTGTTGAGAATGCATTACCTTGAAAATAAAACAAAAAATAGAAGCACCAAACATAATATAGCATGCAAGCATCAGTGGCCCATAAAAAAGGTAGTGCGTAACTGCGTACCCAAATATGTAATATGTGAGAGCTTATGAATATGGATTTCAGAGTAAAGGACCTCCATTTCAACCTTGCAATGTCAAATCCCCACACCAAAAACTTAGTTCCACAGAGGAGGACGAAAACTCCACAATATAAGGAAAAGTAAGTCTCAGATAGGTAGAGACGCGTTTCGTCTCCCTGACTTCCTTATTAAGGGGATCTAAGGAATGTTCATAACAAGGCAGTTTCAACAGTCCTCTTATTTATCAAGATGTCAAAGAAACACTGAGATATATAACAAGTGCTGAAAAGTATGAGAATTTTCACCATCATTATTACGTCACTTCTGCCCATATGTATGAGGAAAAAAGAACATATAAAACGTATACTTGTTAAAAGCAATACTTAATAAAAAACAAAAAACATCAGTTTATCTCAAATTGGACCTCATATACAGAAGCTTACTAATCCCAATCGTATATCATAACAGGATAACAGCGACAAGTTAGAAAGCAAGAAAGCAAATCAATTTAGCGAGCGTCGTGTTTTATGTTGTTAAAAAGATGTCCGCAACACTTTATGACCGGAATACCAAATTGTTAAGTAAAACAAAGAAAACCTATTACTGGACTGAGAGCTGCAAAGAGTAGTGGAGGAATAAGCAAAAACACTATACTCCAAAAATAACATGATCAGCACCATTTTGTTAAAGATCAAACATAGAGCAATGCCATCTTCTGAAATATAATATTAGTATTTAAATTTTAGATAGTACATGAAATGGCACTCAATTCAGAATGACCATAACAAGCTTGCAATAAAACAATAAAAACACAATAAAATGGTTCTCAATAATTATAATAATTACTAAGCATAGTTATTACAACAGAGGGAATACAAAAGGAGCCAACCTACAAAAAAAGGGCAAAACCGAAAGATACTCAGAATTTATTGGCACTCAATATAAAGTGCTAGTTGAAAAGCCTCTTTCACCCCACCTGGTGCCAATGTACCCAATTTATATATCCAAAACATTTCTCTGCATGTAAATTAATTGGCCATATTGTCATCTCTACGACTCATACCACTTGGGTTTGCATTATATTTTACAAAGCTTCTTGAGACTGAAAGAGTTTCCAATTAATTTGTGATGTCTCTTACATGTTCCTGCACATGAGGTCTACTTTTGTTTTTCATATTGTATTTACATTTACATCCCTAAACTGAAGGGCTTTGACCAACTTTTTTTAAAATATATATTTACTGCTGCTAGAATGCAAATGATTGTCTTTTACTAAACACAAGAATGTAGTGATATTTCTTTGCATCTACAAGTGGTTTAGAATGCAATATGTAGTTAGAATATTTTTTAATAAATACAAAAGCAAAGTATTGATCTGAATGTAGTGGAAGCAGTAGTAGACTGCAACAGCGGAAAATAGTCTTTGTAGTTAAAACTCCAAAACTTTGAGCAAGAAATGTCTCATTATTTAAAAGATATTGAGTTTCTAAATAGAAAGTGTACACATTTTAGTCTAAATGTTTTCTTCTGTTTATAGAAATATAGACATGCTTTGGGGAAACTGATTTGATGTCAATCAAATATAAATATTTTATGGAGTACAAAAAAACAAAATTGTGCATCTGTGTGCAAAGATTTCAGCTTTGTGTTTGACTGGCATGTATATGTCAATATAGGATGCTGTGGCACTGCTGCTGATAATCTCACCATCTAAGTTCTCTCCACCCCTATTAACCTTTCATTCATATGAAAGATTCCCTATTTTTTTACAGAGTCTAATAATAAAAAGAAGTGATTCATCCAAGTGTCAGTTATGTATGTAGACTTACATATACATGTGTGGTGTTTATTCTCAATGCAGTTGATTTTCTATTGTGATTGCCTAGGAGAGGTTTGATGAGGCATAGTGGATGTCATCTGATTGGTTTTGAGCTGCTTAGATGCCCCTTTAAGGCATTAAACTACCCTCGTCATACCTCTCCAAGTTAGTCGCAGTGAAAAACAAGCATTCCGATTGTATGCCAGGTACCGTATGTGTATAACCACTTTATCAAGTGCTGACTTATATGTGCTTTGAAGCTTCTTTAAACCACAGGTTAAGAACCAGAGATGCTTCATAAACCTCTGGAAGTATATTTCCCCATTAAACTTTAAAAATGCAATGCATGTTAGCTACTAAAAAGTTCAGAAAATGAATCTTCTATGTAGATATAGCCTCTGGCCTTTTATGAAATGTATGTTTCTCAAAAAAATCTTTAATTCATGGATATTAACATTATTTCCACAATTAACACAGTTCTTGTAGAGGGAGACATAAATTCTGTGCAAGTGGTTCCAAAATGTCTGTCTCGAGTTTGCATTGATTTAATCTGTTCCTCTTTCTCTATATTCATTTTATAAATTGGCTTTAGAAAATAATAAAGCAGAGTTAAGTTGAAAACCTTCCTTTTTACATCAAATTTTTATCTCCAGGATACAATACACTTGAAAATATTTTGAGTACATTTAAGAAAGACAGTTTTTCATCCAGTTTACAAGAAACCTCATAAGTCAGAAAGTGCTTTCAATTTATAGGGAAAGTGATCTTTACTAAATATGTTAAACAATGCAGTGTTTCTATAATTGCAATTTCAAATGTGGCTCTTTGGTAACAATGAGGACAGCGTGTGGTTTTCTCGGCATGAAACCACATTTTGTGTTGTATTTTTTTCTTGTTCTTTATCTTATAGTGACAGTGATGTAAATGTTCTTCTTTTACAAAGCACTGAATGATGTCCCACTAATTCCTTACATATGATATGTGCTTACCTCCTAGGGATAGTATAATTCAGCTTTAATAGAGAAGCTTTTGTTAAGAAAATTAATAATAACCATGAATGTCTTTTATCCCAAATGTATTATATTGTATGATAACTAACATGTCACCACCTTCATTGTGATACCCCATCGTTATACAGAAGTTGCTGCCACAGTTCCATGAAGAAGCATATTATTTATGTAAAATAAAGTTGTTAACTCAACCGTATTATAGTTTCTAATGGTAATGTTGTAAATGTTAGATTTCCAGTATGTTGACATTTATCTTGGATAAATCCTCCATAACAATAGCTATGTTAAACTGAGCTGAAATTGCGTTCGTGGGGTGTAATATGTTTTTTTACTTCTAGTTCTGAAAATCGTAATGTATATCATGCTCAGTTGTAATAAGGCGTATTATACGCCAGAAGCGCAATTTGCGTTCAACTTAACATAATTTTGTCATATACTGTAATTCACCATGTATAAGGTGCTCCCATGTATAAGACGCACCTTAATTTTGGCCCCGAAATTTGAAAAAAAAAATATTATGGTAGCTGTCAAAAAAGGCAGGGACAGTGTAATGGCCAGCTGCTCTGACTGTGATCAGAACAGCCAGGCAGGACACTCTCCCTGCAATCACTGCCACTGTGCCTCTGTCCCCCTCCTTCTGGATCCCCGCTGCCACTCTGCCTGTCCCCGCCTGCATGATCTCCGCTGCCACTCTCTGCCTGTCACCGTCTGCATGATCCCCGCTGCCGCTCTCTGCCTGTCTTCCACCTGCAGGATCACCGCTGCCACTCTGCCTGTCTTCCACCTGCAGGATCCTTGCGGCCACTCTGCCTGCCCCACTCCCCCCCCCGCTGCTCCTGTAACGCTTCCCCCCCTGCATCCCCGCTACCCCTGTATAAGACGCACCCAGGTTTTAGACCCAAAATTTTCGGGAAAAAGGTGCGTCTTATACATGGGAAAATACGGTAAGTTGATTTTGTCATATAAATCACTCAGTTGCATATACAGCTTAAAGAAAAATCTACATCCCTCTCCCATACTGCTCTGGCCTCAAGTTTAGTAAATCAAACCCTTAACCTAGAATCTAATATAAAGCCATTATTTTATTATAATTTATGTCTGTAGACCAGATATTAAACTAAAGTTTTGACAACTATGGAAACTGTTGTTTGCCAATGCTGTTTTTATATTATCTGTCAAGAACTAACGAGAACCTTACATAGTACATAACAATGAAATGTTGTATTTCTAAAACACTCTCTGTTCCATTTTTTAGGGGGAATTTTTGAATATGTTGAGTCTGGACCATTTGGAGCAGAAGAACTAGCCTTTAGATTTGCAGTGAATACAATTAACAGAAACCGAACATTACTTCCAAACACAACTTTAACATATGATACTCAAAGAATAAACCTCTACGACAGCTTTGAAGCATCCAGAAAAGGTAATGTTCTAGTTTACAATCTGCACAGTCACCGTAAAACAAGCTAAACAGGTAGATGGGCAAAATAAGAACTATGGTAATTGTAATCTTAATTCAAAGAAGTGTTATCATTTAATTTTGATATAAAAATTTGAGCACTAAACCTATACCCATTTGAAAGCTTTAAAATTTATGCTATGGTGCTATTTCAATAAATGAATGTCATAATTTACAAGAAAGACATAGGGGTATATTTACTAAACTGCGGGTTTGAAACAGTGGAGATGTTGCCTATAGAAACCAATCAGATTCTAGGTGTCATTTTCTAGAATGTACCAAATAAATTATAACTAGAATCTGATTGGTTGCTATAGGCAACATCTCCACTTTTTCAAACCCGTTGCTTAGTAAATCTAGCCCATAATGTTCTCAACATCTATTTATGTGTCTGTACATAATGGAAATGCATAGTATGTGCCAATCAACCTTTATATTAGAGATACAATACTGAATATATATATATATATATATATATATATATATATATATATATATATATATAATTAAAATAAATCACAGAAATGCCCTTTTCCCACCCACACGACGGTGCATGTTACATAGGAAATTATTTTCAGGAACTAAATAAATAAAGTTTCCAAAAGTTCAAAATGGACATCATATTCAAGACTATTAATATATGACATAGTATGCAATATAAGAAAAAAAAAAAATTTTTTTTAAAAATATTTAAGTGTTTTGTTATAGTTTAAGTATAACAAACAGGTTTAAGAGGGAAAAACTGGAAAAAAAGCTAGCAGTAAGTACTATGACACAGATTAGTTATGCAGAGAAACAGACAAGTTTAAGTTGACAAAAACAATAAAATCCATACATTGTTTTTCAAGCAAAATAGCTTATATTAAAGGTATTCAGTTATGAATACATCTAGAATGTGTTAATTAGCAGCTTGCAGCAAAAAATACACATTGCTATTTTTATTTATCCAAATGATCAATTTTGATTATAATATGGGAAAACGTTATTCGACATAAAAATATCACTTTGCTTTTAAATTAGATATATATTTTATATGGAGGCATGCTGAGAATTGTAGTCTGCCCTCAGTCTTGTATGCACCAATCAGTAACCTACAATTAACAGTCCTAGTATATACCTGGAATCTCCACATCATTCCATATGTGTATTAATAGCAAAAGAAGTAATTCCTGCCCATCAGAAGTAGTCAACACTGGGGAGAATAGATGACTGTAAGTTTAATTCTAAATTATTTTAATGCCTTGCTGGGTATACAGCTTATAAGTATATATTGTGTATGGAAAAGCTTTTGTATCAAGTTTGGAGATGGAGTTATAGAATTTGTGTAAAAGGTTTGGTTGTTTGTAGGACTTATTATTATTAACACTGATTTGTAAGGTGGCACAGTACTCTGCAGCTTCAGACAGTAGTGAAAGCATGACATACATAAAACACAATACAAGGTTGTCAAAGGACTGGAATAGAGACTGGATGTGAGTAATAAAGTAGAGGGCAGAGTGTGACACTAAGGCCTCTGGTTTGGGAGAAATTGTGGTGTTAGTGATGGGGAGGGAGATTTGAGGGGAAGTGGTGACTCTGGGTGCACTGAATCTGATAAGCTCTGTTGTGGGCCTGTTGAGCATAGGTAGCATAGAGACATCCATGTGGAGATAGCAAAGAGGCAATCGGTTACCAAGATAATACATAAGAAAACAGGTCAGGTGTGGTGATGTATATGAAGGTGTATGCTAGAAGTATATTAAAGTGTCAGTTTAGAGGTTGTACTGGAGGCCAAATGATTATTTCTTCAAAAAAAGAGGTACACAATGAGAAAAGCAAGTGTTTAGAAAAGAGCATTGTATGACCCTAATAGATGATGGGAGTGGAGGGGGAAAGGCACCAAAGGAATATACATTAAAAGAACGGTTTGATTGGTAAGAAGTGAACCAGAAAAAAAACCTGTATCATGAAGGACAATGGAGTGAAGAATGTGCAGTAGGAGAAGGGGATCAACAATGTTCAAAGCATGCAGAGGATGGAGTGTGAGTATAGAGAAGTAACCTTTAGACCTTGCAATGTTGGGGGTAGAAGTCTGATTGCAGAGACATGAGAAGGGAGGGAGAGGAGATAAAATAGGATAGGCGGTTCCCTTAAGTTGTTTGGAGCCAAAGTCAGGACTGATATGTGGCTGAAGCTGGAGAGAGAGGACGGGTTGAGTGATGGTTTCCTTAGGACTGTTGAGGTGACTGTATGTTTAGTTAGATTGGAAGATAATAGTGTCAGGGGAGTAGGTTGTAGGGTGAGATGATGAGATGAATGCATTGACTTTGTGCTTGGCTACCTGTGAGAATGTGGAATGGGAGTGTAGTAGAAGGATGGTGAGTGGGTGTTATTTGGCATGAGGAAATATTTTGTTTAATAATGTGGATTTTGACTTTGAGGTAAGTAGCAAAATTATGGGCTGTGAGGGAGGAAGGGAGAGTAGGTGCAAGTCAACATAGAAGTGAGTTGAAGGTGGGAATGAAGCATCAGGTTTATAAGACTGAATGGATATTAAAGAAGTGAAGTATGTTTGCTTGGCAAGTGAAACGACAGTGTTGGAAGATGTAAAGATGAATTTATAGTAGAGGAAGTTTACTATGAAGTACTCAGCAGTGCTGGGCATTTTTGTCATGTAGCTGATTTGTTCGGCATGCATGTGGTGCCTGGAACCGTATTTGCAAGATCAAGTTGGAGAACTATATATGGAGCAGAAGCAGAACAACAAGGTCAAGGAACTGTCCATCCCAGTGGATAGGAGATGATGTCCACTAGGAGAGCCCAAAGATGAAGTAAGAGAAAGAAGTTTTATGGCAGCAGAGATGTGGGGTTGTCAATAGGAATTTTGAAATCTCCTATTTTGAGTGGGGCAGGTGGCAACTATGTTAAGGAATTTGGAAACTGGATCTAGGGTGAGATAAATGACAGAAACATGAAGGCGGAAAGGAGAGAATAGGTGTATAGTGTGGATATGAATGGAGCTCTCGGTGACATGTCTTGGGTGACATGTCATCAGCAGCCATGAGAGGAGCAGGGCAACAAAGAAGGCAGACAATGACAATTTGTGGGTGTTAGATTTGTTTCTACTTATGAAGGCTGGTGACTGTGATGGGTGCAAGAAACAAAACAGTCCATGGGTTCAGACCAGCAAGGAGGAAATAATAAGAGGAGAGGGAGACATAGGATCCTGGAGTGAAAAGAGGAGTTTGGAGAGAAGTGTAGTGAAAGTGAGTAGGATAAAAAGAGAGGATAACTTGAGTAGTGGATGGTGAAGTCATGTGAAAGATGTGAATGAATGTATTAGCTATGGTAGCTAATGAGACAGTATATATTTGACCAAAGTTGTGCAGGCAATGAAATAGGTGAAGGCTACTTTACGGCCCCCGGCTATGGTTAATAGAGTAGGCAGTCCTTGCAACTTTGACATGTGCTCCAGGACACTGTTAGTAGAGCTCAGTGAGTACAGCAGTTAAACAGAGAAGGCAACAGCTATCACAGTTGAGCTCAGTGGGCTGAACAGATATGGAAACGGCTATGACAATTGAGCACAGTGGGACCAGCAGCCAAGCGGAGTAGACAACAGCACTGACAGTTGAGTTCTGTTGGTCCAGCAGCTGAATAGAGATGGCACTGCAGTAGATCTTTAAAATAGCCTGGTTTTGGTGTGATGACAATCCTCAGAGATACTGCGTTGTTACCAACAATATCCACACATATTTAAAGCTTTATATCTGTGAGAACGATAAAAAAGTGGGAGATAGGGTTGTTTTTTAATGATTTTTCGGTGTGTGGGGGTTATGACTAAAGCCCAGATAGTTTGTTTCATAGGTGGTACAAATTTAGTATGTTTGGTTTAGTATGTAGAGCTTAATTTTAAATTGTGTGAAAGGGTTTTTATAAAAGTTTAGCTGAGCTATAGTGTTTGTGTGGGTAGTTTACCGTATTGGGTAGAAGCTATATTATAGTGAGTAGGGGTTTGGTACAGTGTATAGGGTATTATAGTATATAGTATACTATAGTATTATAGTTTTTGTATAGTGTTTTATGTGTTGGAGTAATAGCAGTGCCTGTGACCCCTGCATCCACCTGATAATTCCAGTTGTATCAGATTTCAAACTCCAAATACAGCATGCTCTCTTCTCCCAGTTGTCACATTACGCAAGACTCATATCAAGTATTACTGGGGGTGCCAGAAGAGGGACAAGTACCAAATTGCTTCACCTGTAACACATAATTCAAATAAACCATTTGAATCCTCAATTCATGGCAACACTTGTCATTCACTTTGCAAGGTGTACTGCTTCATATCATACTATGTTATGTCCATAAATTAAAAATACATTGCATTGCAAGACTTAAATTGGAATCCATCTATATTCTACATAAATCTTTTTAGATAATATGAGTTTGATACAAAGGTTATTTTAAAACCTAATATTTAGTTTCCTGCAAGTGAAAAAAATCCTTTTACAACCATCGTCATGCTATAAATTTGACAAGCTTTTTCTATTCATGATTATTTCCATTAGTAAGAAGGAGCAGAGATCATCACAATAAAAGTATGCAAAGGCCTATTAGACCTCTGTATGCTCTCTTGGAGATCAGCACAGAGCAAACCTTAATGGATTTTTAAACACTCAAAGTGTATTGGCTAGTAGCAGCGAAACAGCTTCTTGACAGAGGCAAAAAATATATAAATCAAGATTAATATCTACATTTGACAGTGCTGGACTATTTCTGTATGTACATGTAGACATCTATATGAGTCAATGCATATTGAATGCACACAAATGAAAACCCTTCAGGCATAATTATTTTCCTTACCATAGATTAAATACATATTTTACCAATACTTACATTTTATCAAAAGACCTACAGACTTAAACATCTTAAATCTCAAGACTTTATCAGCTAGCATTGAAATAATCTGATGTTCAATCTAATTCTTATCAGTTTGGAGTTGGAAATTAAGCTTTGTAAAAATATTTCCAATTCATAAGTGATTATAAGATGTATATTTAAAATCTAATACATCCCATTTTTTTATATTCACAAGTTATGTTCACCATGCAAGTAAATAGGCAGTTTAAGGGCACCGAGCACATTGAGTGCAGCAACCAATCAGCATTTTCCTGGAGGAAAACAAATGTCAGTTTGGCCGTTTTTTATTTCTGCACATTTGTAATTTTGTCCACTATTGTGTTTTTGAACTGAGCAGAGCACCAGAAATGTTATATATTATTTAACAATAATTCCAAAAAAAGGCTACCTCATTTGAAATTGTCACAGCATCTTGTCTTTAAGGGAAAGATGTGAAGGAATTTAATGAGACTTATAATGTTTTAGCCAGATACATCCACACGGTAACTCATTTGGCTATTGCCTCCCAATGGAAGACAAATGCTTTATCATAGACAGTATTGGTTGCATCGTCAAAACATGCAAAATTCACCACTCATGCGTGGGTCATGAATGTTGCAGTCTGTAGGTTTATAGATAAATAGTTTTTGATGTACGCACACTAATCATGTACTCAGTGGTATTAATGGTGTATTGTAATGATGTCTAAATGCTATCTCTTCTGACTTTCTTTAAATCACAATATAGTATAAACAATATCTGTAATGAAGAATTAATTTTACAATAGAGCTATGATCCCTATTTCCTGAATGATACAGGCGTGGATAATAATAAAACAAAACATTTACTCTTTACACCAAAACATAAAATGTATATGGTTCAAATCGCTAAAAAAACACAAACAAATTTGATGACCATATACAGAATTGGTAAAATAAGTGAGTACAAAATGTAATGGCAGAAATTTCTCCGGTATTCATGGAAACTGTGAGCCAGTTCACAATTACATTATTAGTAATATAGTAATAAAGAAAAAGATAGTATCTGGGTTCTTGCGTACTTGTGTCCCAGTCTAATAACTTTGGTCCGGCGCTTCTAGCTGGGAGTTGTCCTGAGGGAAAAACAAGCTGGCTGCAAGGGATTCATGTGCGTTCCACTGTGGAACACACCAGGTTTTTTCCGGGTTGATGTTTGGTGTGGAGGCATGACTAACGCGTGGCTGCATGAAATAACAATCTGTGCTGTATGAAAAAATGAGCTATTGCTGATATGTGAGAATGTGCAAAATTTTAATCTATTTGGAAGTATTGGACACTTCAATCATTTTACATGTATGTTTTTCTTCCATCTTTTCAAATTCCAATAAAACATATCATTAAAAACCCTGGAGTCTAGGGTAGATGAGGCAAATTGCAGCAAAATGTAGCACAAATTATAACGTAATTCAAAATCAGCAATGTATGGACATTTTGAGATTATCAAGAATGGAATACTGTCTATGAGCACTCAAGCATGGCAATACCTGAGCAATGTCTTGCAACCATGTTAATGGTGAGCAGAACCAAATGGGTCTCTGTGGATATGAATCTAATGCTAATAGTAAGTGGCAGCCTTGTTAAGACTGACTCCATTTTTGTGGAGATTTTTTTCTCTTAGGAGTTTGCATAATAGCCTGTTTTGACACATCACAAACTCAACATCACTTGGTTTAAACTGAGTAGTGCAAAACTGTTTAAATGAAATAACATTGACACATTTAACCTGTAAGACAGCATATTCCATGAAAGTGGACTTAACCTTTAAAACTACTCACTTGTTACATACATGAGCACTGTGTTCTCTCCCATGCAAATTAAAAAATATGGGAGCTATAGTATTGTAGCTCTGTGCTGAGTTCTGACAGGCTCACATAATAAAGCATCAATAACATGTAATGACATAATTGACATCATACTGGATAGCATTTATGTACTACTGTATAAGATGACAACAACATACAATTATTGGTAAAAACAATACTGTGTATGTAACATTTATATGCAATGTGACTAATGGTGATTCATGTGTGTGCTTTCTTTGTTTTAGCATGTGAACAGTTGTCTCTGGGAGTGGCTGCTATCTTTGGACCTTCACACAGTTCCTCAGCAAATGCAGTACAGTCAATATGTAATGCACTTGGGGTTCCACACATCCAAACCCGCTGGAAGCACCAAGTCTCTGATAACAGGGATTCATTCTATGTCAGCTTGTATCCAGACTTTTCATCACTCAGTCGAGCAATCCTTGATTTGGTGCAGTTTTTCAAATGGAAAACAGTTACTATCGCTTATGATGACAGTACGGGTAAGAACAACTTCTTAAAGACAGACTTAAAGTGTTCAATGAAAGTGATAAATAGATTTGTTTCAAGAGATAGATTTAACAAGCAAGTCTTTAAACATTTTCTTTCAAACTAGTCTCATTTTAAAGATAAAAACAGTCTGAGGAAACTATTGATTTAGTTAGATCACTCTTTTGACCTTCTGTCTGAGTAAACAACATAGCATTTTCTTCTCTGACCTTCCTAAATGTTAATCGAACCCATCCATGCCATTGGGGACTGAAGACACCATTTTTTTTTAACATGCTGTCTCTTCTTATTAAAAGTGTCCTAATTATCATTAGGCACATTTTCAGATTACTATATGATTTAATTTTATTTGATAAACTAGAATATGTTTACTACCACTGGTGCTAATAGTTATTTTTTTATATTCTAATTGGGTGTGAAATATATAGTTTTATTTTTTAGTCGTCAATGCTTCTATGCTTAGCAGTGGTTTGAATGAAATTATATTCATGTAATAGCTGTCTGTGCTAATCTGTTTAATAGCATTACAGTTGCTTCATAAAACTAAAGCTGTGGAAGTGTCCCAAAGTGGTTTATTATATGAATGACCACCCTAGTGCAGCATAATTGAGACACAAATGATGTGCCTTCTACAGGCACAATGACACAGAAAGAGTTTTCATAATTAAACTAATTAATACTGTTTGTAGTCTGACAAAAAGAAAGCATCAGTAATATTATAATGGTTTACTGGGAGAAACTGAACAATGTGTTGACTCCATAAGTGAAGTGGAAGATAGGTCAGAAATGCATACACAATAAAATGAGAAATACTAAAACATTGCATAAAATGTTGTCACCGCAATTACAGGATAATCTTTTTACCCACATTTAATTTTTCCTTTTAATGTACCTCTTACTCTTAAGTGATATGACTCTATAAAAGAGTCAAGGAAATATTTTCATTCAGTGTTCAATTATCAGGACATGTATGACAGGGTGTAACATTTACCGGTAGCAGAGACTGAATTTGAGGACATGGCTGACAATAACAGGAGTGTACAGTGTTAGATGGAGGTAGGACAAAATGATAACTGACTCAGATGGACATTCGGTTAGAGATTCAGAGGAAAGCTGAAGGGTACTGATAACATGTTAGTGTCAAGCAATCAAGAGGATAAACAGAAGGGATTGAGTGGATGACACATTCAATGAGGAATTGGTAGGAGAGGGAAGTATACTGGGGACCAAAAATAATCATTGTATGAGAAAAGAAAGTTATGAGAGGAAGGCTGTGACGTAGCACAAGAGTCAGATATTAAAATATCAGACTAAATAGTCTTACAGTGCTATAGCCAGATGTCAGAATTTACTCAGCTTAGACAGAACAGTGTTTATATATACTACCAATAGAAGTTATACAGCCATAGAAGCAGGTATGCAAATGAAAATCAGGAATGTTATAGGGTCATAACAGTTAAGAACTATGGAGCTAGACACTGTTACAGATTTGGAAAATGTGCAAAGCTGTGCAAGAGCTTGGAAAAAAGGAATAGCTACAAACAGCCTACTTAGCTGAGAAGATAGGGAGAATGTTACATATTATGGTGGACTCAGAGTTTGACCCATAGGTAATATTGGTAGGTAATTCCTTCACATCAATTATACTTTTCTAAACTAAAATCTGTATTCAGTTTTTGCCAATTTAAAATTACAAAGGCAGCAAAATAAAATGGAAGAACAGTCACACCTCCAGTAGTAAAAAGTGGAATAAGATTACAAAATAGCAACAATAAAAATATAACAAATTTATATAAGAAATTTGTGGTAAACTACAGAATGATGACTGATGAATGTATTTACTCTACCTCTTGTCAGAAGCACTTACAATCAACAGTCTGGAAATAGCATAGGAAGAAGGTTACAGCACACACCACTATTGTCATATTGTTGGATTTTCTATCAAATTGTGCATTATTTATTGATTACCAATGAAAAAGGTTTATTTTGTCAAAGTGAAACTCATCCCTATTTATCTGTGCACTATTCTCTTCACTGTAATCATTTTTCTCTTGGAGCCAAATTTGTTTCTCAGGTTAGTGTACAAATACAGCTAAATCTTCAGCTATTTGTTTTTTTAGTGTTTAAATATAACATATGAGGTTTGTAGTTGTTAAATGTACAAGTGCATAGTTTTTAAATAGCTTTATATTATGGATACCCAAATCAGTACAAATTCAACAATTTTCCTCGACATTCTTGACCTGGCCTTCGTCTACACATCTGTTAGGATTGCAAAATAGATAGATTTTAGCAATCAGGATTGGGCCATTACTTTAATGGCATGCCTTTTGCTCAATCTAGGTGATTGTGAAGTGGAAATAATAATATATACTATTAAACCAATGTGATCATAAAGTAAAAATGTCAAATTCTGAAAAACATGTAGCTCCATTGTCTCCATATTATCTTGAGCTATACAATATATTAGAAATATACGATTGAAAAAAGAAAGAAAATTTTAATTTGTGGTCCCAATGAAAGTAGAAATTATTTTGCATGATTTTTTTTTTTAATTTTGCAAATATACACATTTTAGTTAAGAACCACAAATCATCAAAATGTTGCAAATACAGGTTAATACAATGCACAATTTAAATACTGAATAAATGCATCCTTATGTACTGTATGATTAAATAGGTAAGTTATTAAAAAAATGTTTTCAAAGACGTTTTAACCACTGTGTAGTAGAAACATTAATTTCATTCCCAGACAATATGTTGAAGAACTATGACAGTAGCTTCCCTTTACCTCCATTAAATATATACGAGTCTGTGGCAATTTCAGTGCTAACCATTCATTTTATTGTCACGTGTTTATTTAAAATTTGGAATTTCAACTATTTTAGTGTACAAATTTAAAGCTGTTTCATGGATTATAGAACTGTTGATTTTATTGTTAATGGAATACTCTAATTTGGTGACTTTATCTAGCATTATGTGATAGTTATATTTCTTTATGTGGTAATTTTTCTATTCATAAGGATATTTTTTTGAAGGAATGATATTTTTGCCATCAAGGATGGCAATATTAGTGATTTTGTTATATTCTTGCCACCTTTCAGTATTGCCTCTACACCTCCTACCTTGGAGATCTTATCAGCTCCTTTGACCTCCAATATCACTTGGACACTGACAATACCCACATTTAATTACCCACATTACTCCTCCCCTAACCTCTCTCCCTCCCTCATCTCTTGTATCTCCAGATCTCATTTTGGAATGCCCTAGTGCATTCTGACATGTAATATGCCTAAAATGGGAATAATTGTCTTACACCCCCTGTGTCCCCTCACTTCCCTTCCTCTCCATATCGGTTGACAGCAGTACCCTCCATTCTTTCAAGTCCACTGCCTTGGTGTCATTCATGACTCTTTCCATTCATTCACAACCCACATTCAGTCACTCACCGAAATCATGCCACCTCCACCTTCACAGCATCTCCAGGATCCAGCCCTTTCTCACAATGGGAGTAATGAAAACTCTCATTCACTCCCTTTTTATCTCTTGCTTAGGTTATTAGCTCTCTGGCCTTCCTCTCTCCCGCATCTCCTCACTTCAGTCTGTCCTCAATGCCTCTGTCCAACCAATTTTCCTCTCTCATCACTCTATCTCTGCCAATTGCTTTTCTGGCTCCCCATCTTCTGCAGAATTCAGTTCAAACTTCTCACCCACACATACAAAGCTGTCAGCCACTCCTCCCTCTCCTACATCTCCAATTTTATTTCTACCAACATTCCCTCTAATTCCCTCTGTTCTGCCAATGGCCACTGCCTAATTTTCACACTGATTACTTCTGCACATCTGCCTCTAAGACTTCTCCTGTGCTGCTTCCCAACTTTGAAATGCACTCCATGCCCTATTACAATGTTCACTAGTCTCCAATGCTTCAAATGTGCCCTAAAAACTTATCTCTTCATTTAAGCCTACCAGTCCTCTTCCTAAAAAATTTTTCTCTGCAACCACCTCTACTCCCCCACTCAGTGCCACACTTTGTCACACTAACTTTCCTCTAGGCTCTAAGCTCTTATGAGCAGGTCCCTCTGTCCTCACGTTTGCTTTTCAATAATTGCACCTTCGGCCTCATCTTTAGCATCTATAGTCCTGTTTTCCCAGCCCTATTTCTCAATCCCATGCTCCTGGGTACAGGTTTATTTCACAATGACACTACTTGTCACTTTATGCTCAATACCTAGCAGTAGTTGTTCGTAGCTGTTTTCTCTTTGGATCCATAAATTCTTGTAAGACTATTTAACTACTTTTTAATATGTAGCATAGGAAATACTAGGTCTGAAAAAGCTATAATAATATGAATTGAAAACATCTCTATTTTATTTGAATTGTCCTTACCCCGCATACATTTAATGAAAGTGTTAAACCTTGTTTGCTTTCTAGATGCTTCATGACGGAACCAAAAATTAAAGTTGAAAGTAAATATTCCTGATGGATATCACTGGTAATTGAGAACTTGTCCAAGAGAAATTCTGAGTGTAGGACTCTCGCTCAGGGGAAAGAGTGCAAAGCACTTAGGACTGAAATCTCTGAAATCCAATTTAATCAGAACTGCTTTCAAATGCCTTTTCTGAGTAAATAATTATAAATAGAGCACTTGAACACCCCAAAAACTTGTATCATGTCTATAAATTTCTATGTTAAGTGAATGAGTCTTCTTATTCTGCTTCTTATTCTTCTTAATCCTGCTAGATTGCCATTAATGAGTGATGTGAAAATGCCACATAAATGGTACACAAGTAAGATATACTTTTAATACACATTATAATTGAGGTTGTCAGGATTATTATGGGGGCTTTTTACATGCCTAACATGTTAACATGAAGGATATTTTATTAGTTATTTAATAACAATGTTTCAAGGAAGACAAAACATTCATAAATTCATTATAACAATACTTAAAAATCCACCTTAATTTGTCTTTTGTGTTAAAGGTTTTGGGAAACATGAAATATTTCTTCTGTCTACATATATACAATTGATGTATGTGTATTTGATATTGTTTCTTATTTTGGACAACTTCATAATGGCTATAAATGCATTGAGTTTTTGATTGTTGTGTTGACCATCTTATTTGTTGTGCTGTGACTTTGTAACTTATATTAGATTTAGATTTGTACTTCCAGCGTATTGGCTAGTATTGTATACACTAGGTGTGAATCCTGGTAATGTTTAATGGGGTTAATATTATAATCAGAACACACACAGCTTTGTCCCAATTGGCCAAAATAATTGGTTGCATGTATAAATCCATTCAATGCTGCTCTTCATAGCAATGCAGCGGTGAACAAGTGTGCACTGCAATTACATGGTCTTTTAAGTGAGGAGTAGCTAGTAATATGCTGCCATAGTCCTTGAGAAGCACAAGGTACACACCCAGGAGCTTGTTGACGCTCCATCACTCTTTGTCCTGAATAGCCGCAGTGTTGGGAGGTATGCAGAATTCTGAAAGATGATGCCAACAGTCTAACAGATTTTAGGCATACAGTAATTGTAACAGGGATATGCGGGTATTTATTAATGCAATATTTTTTTCCTGCAGCTAAAGCTTTTTAGATAAACTACCTGCAACTACTACTGTCTGGCTCACAGTTTTAATAAATTTCCTATTATTATGACGTCAAACAATATACCATAATCAGATGACACATAGGCATAAGGCATCATAATTCTGATACAGAATATAGCACTTCAATTTGTCACTCTTGAAGTTAGCAGAATGATGCATCAGAGGGTTGATTCTACCCACTGTAAGGTTGGCATAGTTCGTTTCTCCATGAGAAAATAAATTTGAGGTTGCTTTCCCAGCCAGACTGTGTTTGCAGGTAGTTTAGAAAATAATCTGTAGACAAAATGGGGCCAAGGGCAGAAATCATGGTGGGCCCTTCAATATTCTGAATGCTGGACCAACAGCTTAGTTATCAATATTTGCAGCCACATTAGACATCTCCAATAGGTGTTATCTATTTCCCAATTTGTGATAAATCAGATTCACAAATTTGCCAGCAGCAAATCTCAGAAAATTGTCCAACTTTCAGAATTAATTGAATATTTTCACCCATATCTTTCTGGCAAGAGAAAGACATTAGGCCTTATATGTAGAATGCACAAATAAATGTAGGTAAAGATTCGAAATATTAACATATACCACAAACTTTATTAACTTTATTTTTTATTTTAACAATTTATTCAATTTGAAATCATAGTGCAACTCTCATAGGGGGGAATTCAATTTCTCACGATAAACTTCCAGATATCGCTGTGGTGTCTGTCTACGCTAATTTCCGTGTACAACGGTAGACGAACATCACTGATTTTTCTGCATTCATCTATGGGTGCAAAAGAAAAATCAGTGAAAATACATCAACGCTTAATGCCTTCACAACCGTTCTGCAGGCAAACTACGGCACAGTACAGAATTGAATTTCCCCCAAAGATTGGTCTCTGCAATTTGTGGGGTGGGTAAACGGAAAGTAGGGAGGATTTACTAATTATGACTAATTCCATGCAAAATACAGAGACAAGCATTATAGCATTTTATTTATTTTTGTGAATTGTAGGGGGACTCATAAGTGATGCAAATCTTCTTTTGCTAAATTATAAATACAATGGTTTGATGCCACATATAGAAATTGAAGGTGATTCCAATTATCCTTATAACCTAAATTAGGCTTAGATATTTGAATTAGATTTTCTAAAACTAAATTGATGATATTGCTGCACCAATATGTATTTATTAGCATGATTTATATAATTTATATTTGATCATTATTTTTACATCACTACTCACTTTATAGAAAAATGATCTTCAGTAGGACTCACTTTATAGGAAATATACAAGTAAATAAAATGTGCTTATGGTAATACATTTCTTTGTGTTATTTTCAGTGTTAAGTTAATCTTTAATTGAAAGTATGCTGCATTCTTTATTATATTGCAAAACTTTAAAGTCTTAATAAATTTTATGTAATTATTCAAAGTAATAAATTAGTTTTAGTAAGCATCACTTTCATCGTTAAAATTTTAAGTACATTTTACTGCACGCTTTGTAATGAGCATGTGTTGTTCTGTTTTTATAATGTTGAAGCTCTATAAATGACAACATTTATTTAAAACATAATTTCTATAATAAATAAGAAACCTCAAGCCAATATTTCCTGGAAGGAAAAGTCATCTTGTTAATTGTGTTGTACAATTCAAAAAATGCATGTTGTCATGTATCCTGCTTCAAATAATGATCATTGTCTTGTTTGAAAAGTCACAAGTGGTCATTTACAACCAGATTAAAATTGCTGATTAGTATGCTTCATTTTGTGCCATAACTCCCGCTTTGCTTATTTAGGTTCACAAACCAAAGAATAATAAATTTGTTATGTAATTCAGGAAAATAAGTTGACATGGCTGCCTTTAATTCAATTGCTATATCAAGTGTTTTTCTTATTTTCAAACACATTGATTTATCTGTACCTAAATATATTGTTGCTCCACCTAATACACCTCATATGAACAAATGAAAACCCAGTTAAAGCAGTAGATCATAAAAAATCCAATATGGTTTAAAATTAATTTTACTTTGTGAAAAATCTCCAATTTTAATATCTCATGAGCATAGCAGTCTTAGGAGTAGATTCAACTAGGCCGCTTTGTTCTTTAGAACAACGCGGGCTGCACATTACTACCGTTCAGGGCCGCCTTCTGAAAAAATCAGGCCCAGTACGGGCCCCCTGTGCCACCTGGGCCCCGCCCTCCACCCGGGCCCCCCCCTCATGAGCGCCCCCCCCCATGAGCAACACATACTTTCATACTTACCTGGGGGCCCACCGCTGGTCTCCGCTATTCTGTCTTCTGCCTGGCTGTCACCAGGCACCACGATCCGATCGCAGGGGTGGAGGAATCATTCCCCCTGCGATCATATGATCTGTCACAGGCAGAGCACATGATCGCAGGGGGAATGAATCCTCCACCCCTGCGATCGGATCCTGGTGCCTGGCTGTCACGGTGACAGCCAGGCTGAAGACAGAATAGCGGAGACCAGCGGCGGGCCCCAGGTAAGTCTGTGCTGAGCTGTTGTACTGGGCTACCTGGTGAGCCCGGGCCCGGTACAACAGTACCCCCCGTACCCCCCTGATGGCAGCCCTGCTACCGTTATTACAGTAATTTCTCCGCATTTTTGCTCGCAGCTCTATGATCTAAATGATCTAAATCCGCAGAGAAATTACTGTAGTAATGGTAATAATGTACAGCCATTACCGTAGCAATGGTAATAATGAGCAGCCTGCATTGTTTTAAAGAACAACATGGCTAATTGAATCTACCCCTCAAAGCACATAATTGTGTCAAAATCACTATGCTTAGGAATAATGCAAATCTCCCCACCATATAGTGCAAAAACACTTGCTCTTTTTTACAAAACACACTGCACCTCATTTAGAAAGCACACTTGATGGACAGCGTAAAACACCATTATTTTGCACCCATATGTGTAGATGGTCTGCCCGGCACACGTTAAGGTGCTTGCCTACTTTCTGGTCTCGAATTGAGGTGGAAAAATCTGAAGACATACTGTGTATGTAAATGTCACATCAATAGTACAACCTTCTACCACTTTATAACCACTTCAATTAAATACAACTTTTCAGTTTTCTCCTAAAATACTATTTGCCTTAGCCTTATTTATGGTTTTAATTAATCATGAAAATGAGAAGACATTGCCACTGTCTCTATTACACATGACACTTTGCATGTGAAACTTTGTTTTACATTGAGCAAAGTGCACCTAGAAATGTGCTTCACTGCAAAGTACAACTTAAAGGCGCAAGATGTACCCTATTTAAAAATCTAGGTAGATACCAATACTTCTCCAGCTCTGAGATAATAGTGTATTTTTTAGAAGGATAAGGCCTTCCATGGGATTTGGAAAGGTATTCCAAATCCCATGGAAGGCCGTTACCTTCTAAAAACTATGCAAAACTCCAATAACACATACAAAAGCGCATTCTACTGCAAAACTGCAAATACATCAAAACAGTGAATTAGGCTTTGAGATAAACACCATCTGCAAGGTGATATCACGGTCGCAGTCAGTTTGCATTAGCAGAACAGTACTCTAAAATAAAATAGTCACAGTATTGAATGTGAATTATAGAATGTTGGATTATAAATATTCTTTCGTCAGATATACACATATGCTCTGTTTTATAATACAGGCAAAAATCTCTTTAGAATACTCTTCTAAAGTACCTCTCCAAGTAATTACTGACAGCGTATGCAACTCCCACATTTTTACAACAGTGTCCAAATGAGATCTGAAGCAAGTCAAAAAGCTGAAACTAGTCATGGAAGGATAATTCTAGTGAAAGAGGTTTGAAATGACATTGGCAAATGAAAGCACGAGATGCAAAAAATAAAATACTACTACTTCTACTACTAATATTACAACTACTACTACTACTAATATTACAACTACTTCTACTACTACTTCTACTACTACTACAATTACTACTACATACTACAATTACAACTACTGCTACTACCACTACTGCTACTACTAGTACTACTACTAAAAAGTCAATTATGCTAATTTATCGCCTTTCCTCATTTTAAAGGATTGCTAAACCCCAAACTTGAAATTTTCTCATAGGAATCACAAAGGTCATTTAATGTTTTACATCATTTAATGTCAGCCTGATATTTCACTGCAACTTTATTTTAAAAAATAAAGTATTACCTCTCCAAGTTAATTACAGACAACTAAAGCCACGCCCACATTTTTTAGAACAGTGTCCAAATGGGATTTGATACAAGCTGAGACTACCGTCATTTCAGCTGTGTTGACATCATGGCCCTGCTTTGAGTAAGAAATAAACACTAGGGTTATATTTCCAAGACATTTTGTTTGCCAAAGTTCAGTCACATTTATATATATCTGAACAATCAATCACTGTGAATGTTATTTATTTATTTTATTCTGCTTGCACATCACAATTTGCTTCAATTTTGGTCTCATTCCCTGATCGCAGCTACAATTTTCCCATCAACTTCCTAGTATATTATACGATATCTATGGAAATTGTCACAACTAGATATATATCATCTCGAGTATTCACTAGCCATCAATTCCCAAAATAACACAGGTTCAACAAACATGAAAGGTTTAATTTCTTAAGCTATCATTATTGCTAAGTGCATGTTTAGGGAGAGTGCTCTAGACCGTGTCCTTCTCTACTTTTTTGGTTTGACTAATAATTCCAGCAGTGATGGTTGGTGACAATGGTTACGACTGTTTTGTAATTTATCCAATGGGATTAATGCAAACATTAAGTGATGATGACTTTACAGATTGCACTTTATAATTGTCATGTGCAGCTTCAGTTGCAGAAATATCAACATGAACATTATCATCACCCTCATCACCACCAGCAAGGACAACAACGCTAGATGTACAATTAACATGCTCATTTTTATTTTTAAAACTGCCATCTAGTTTATCCATTTTTGGGTTTCTCCCAAAAGAGATTATGCTGCTGTCCTATATGTTGCATCAGGGTGGACATTTTGAGCTTTGTTCCCCAGGGACCTTCGACTGACTGTAAGTGCACATACTACTCACTTGACCATTGGCAATGTATCCGTATTACTGTCACTCTGAAAACACTTCCAAACTGATGCTTTTCACTTTGCAATGGCAAATGGTCTTTTAGATAATGTATTTTTTTAATTCTTGAATTAGGTACTTTCTTGACGCTTGTTTTAAAAGCATGCAGGTGATGTAGAGCTAGCAGCATAAGGGCTGTCTGTTATTGTATTATCCTTTTCACTTTGTCTTTGACATATTCCTGCACATTATATTTGGAGAAGCGTAGAGTGGTGAGATTTGGGCTTGTCAGTTGGTAGCAGGCATTTTTTTTCGACTTCTCATCTGCCTGCTGAATTGATTGCTCACCCTCATCCTCAAATTCATGCTAATAGTCACTGGCTCTTACTTGTAGTGATAAATATGCTACAGATGTATTTTGTTTTCACCACTGCCAGGACCTGACATATTGTCCTCAATGGCCGCAATGGTGTGACTACATAATGAAAGCACTGTGCCATGATTTGAAAAAAGGGTATGAAAGGATTTCACAAATGTCATTATCATTTAAACCAATCCGGGCTAACTAGTAATTAATTGTATGTGCTTAATGCAGATCTATAAGCAAATTCAGTACAATGAACTTGATATTGTGGCTTTCCAATGCAATAAGGGCTTTAATTACTGACAAGTGAGTGAAGTGGAGGCTAGATCAGTAATAGGCTAGGCCACTGCTCATGTCATAATCACAAAAAGCATTCAGAGAGGTTTCACTTTAGCAAAAGCTCCAGGAACAATGAGCCAGAGATGCTATAAAACTTCTTTTATCTATGTATAGACATGTGACCTGTTGGTCCTTGCCAATTGGCTTATACATTCCATTCACTGCTATTGGCCTAATTCTCCAGAGGGGTGTACATTATGCAGCAAATCTTAAGCAAATCTGGACTGATTCACAAATTGATTTTAAAATTGCTTACATTAAGCTGAATTTCAACCATCTCCATCAGTCACCATCTGTCTGCTCTGTTAAAGCACCAGCTCCCTCCTAATCTGCTGCAGAGGGGTGATACAGAGTTTGAAACATTAGTTAACTAAAACACTCTTTTTACTTAATGTATTTTATTCAGTACAGAAATAGAGTGTTTAATATACTGTATGTTACTGCAAAATAATTGTTTTAATGCTTTCTTTAAAAAAAAAAAAAATCTGCCCTATAATATACATGTTGACAACATTATAAACAAACCCCTGTAAATGATTCTTGCATAAAACTTGGCTAATAATGTTACTGCTTATGATTGGTACTAAAGTTAGGAGTCACAACTGGATAGTCCATCCAGATATCATATCCAGGCAAATGGAAATCTTAACCTGTAATGGAAAATTAAACAGCCCAAGTCTGACAATTCCAAGGCAAAATGACTGGGCAAACTGTGAGTAAAGCTTTTAATTTTCAGGAGTCTTAGGAGTTTCAGGAGTCTCTGTGTGGTTTGAGGTTTGTAATCAGTGCAATGGGAAAACAAAGCGCAGTACACAATGGTGAGACTTATGTATGATCTGTAAATACATGTTATCTACATAGGTCTTTGTACTAGGAATGTCACCTTCTTCTTCATGTGATGCGCATGGCCTTACTATCCACAGACCTTGACAAAAACATTTTGGGTGACTGAATTATTCATTAGTGGGAAATGTATGTCAACACCAATAAGATATTCACATACCATCCAAGTCATTTCTTAGTTTTGCTGTGAAAAAATTATGTAAATATTTTTGACTAGCAATATACACTCTTGACATTTGTTTTGTTACATGTTGGTATTCTAATCATGACCCCACTTATAGGCTGTATTTTCACATACATGTGTGGTTTAGTATGCATTGTAATTTGAACAAATTGGTGGTTCTAAAATAGCTTTTTGAACTTAATGCAGGAACTACTCCCATGTAATTGACAAGATTGCTTTCTGTTTAAACCCAAAAAAGTATTTGTAAACGTTTTTCTTCTGTTTAAACTAGAAATAAAAGATTTGAAAACTGGTTGTCACGATTCTCAAACAAGATTCTGTGACACAAACTAGGAATTGTGTTCTCTATTAACTGCAATTCAAGTGGGTTAACTTTTACTTGGCTTTACTTAACTTTCCAAAAATGTTTCCATTGCACGTTACAGAACACATACAAGTAACAAGTGTGTGCTTACTCAATATAACAATTGTTTTCTCTTTTAATATTCACTGAGTTGCAGTACCCTATGTTTTTCTATATTTTCCACATTGCCCTGGACCCCACAGCACAAGGAGGTAGGGAAAAGCTCCAGTGCTACTCAGCAGCTTATATCCAGCTCTAAATCACGTCATGAACGTTCATGTCTCTTAGACATTACTGCCTGTACAGCATATTGCTAAATAACAGACGAGAACATAAAACATTTAAAAAGAGTCCAATCCCACTTGTGACTTTATTGACAAGAAAGCTTAGTGACACTGTTTACTGCACAGAAGATGTTTTTAGTGCAGGTCAGGTACTGAAACTGTAACTGACAACTGAATATAGAACCTGAGTTGGGAACTGTGTAAATAGTATTTTTATGAGTGAGAGAAAACAGCATGCATTCTCTGTTAATGTAATTCACAGCCATGTACTAGTAGAACATTGTGGCAATGCTGGACTGTGTTCCTATGTGTCTATTTAATTGCCAGAGACTCTATTCATGTCAATGTAACACAGTGAGTAAATTTCCTAATTTTAGCTTGGGGACCCTTTTTCCTGGGGCTTGCTGTTATGACTGTCCCCAATCTAATGTAAAAAATTGTATAACCGACTAAGCACATGTTTTAAACAACCATCCAGTTTTCCACAACAAATAGGACCCCACTCATGTGTGAAAACCGGACTTAGATGAAACTGTGCACACCAAACACATTTTACATTTGAATAAGTTTCCCCATCTTTGTTAGGAATAAATGAATGACTCCTGAAGCCCATAGAATTAAAATATATATATGGTCACTTTCTCCCCCAAAAAAGGCAAAGTATATAATAGATGATTAAATACCATTTAAGATTCATAACAATATATGGGTAATATAAGCAATGTGGTACATATATTAAGCTTCGGATTTATTAAAGTTTATGGTGTACTTTTGCGTTTAGGGTCCTTATACTACATGTGTATTATACGAATTGTAAATAATTTGCTAAAGTGAAGTAAGGATAAACAAAAATCAAATTTTCACTGAGAAGTAAAAATATCAACTTTCTTGTATTCCTCAAGTACTGTAAGGGTCAGTTTCGAGTTCAATTCAATTAGATGAACATGCACAAAGACAAGTATTTAGATATAGGGGCGCAGAGAGGTGGGGGTGTTTAGGGAAAGGTACTAATTACCTGGGCCCAAGCATGCCGGGGGCTTTAGGCCTTCACTGCAGACCACCAGTTTGTTTTTAGTTTTTACAGCTGGTGGTTCAGTGGGATTGCAGTGCAGGCAGCCTATGTGGTCCATGCATCATACATACATAGAATATTGTACTGCAGTAGTACAATATACTATGAATACATTATGCAGCCGCAGTGAGTAGTATGTGATGTGATCTGGCCGCCTATGCATGGACTGGATAGGCTGCCTGCACCCCATCTTTGTAAGGTAGTAGCTAGATCCCATACGGATGTCACTGTGACATCACCAAATCATGTGGCTGCAGCAGTCACATGGTACACAATGCAGGAGGTTGCTGGAATTCCTCATGATCCTGTGCAGCTGGAAGTCATTAGTGGAGAAAAAGGTAAGAAGAATGGGTAGTGTGATGGGGAAGAGGCATGTGTGTGTAAAGCATGTAGGCAGAGGGGGAATGTGTGATTAAAGCATGTCTGCAGAGGGGGCATTTGTAAATAAAGCATGTGGGCAGGGAGAGCATGTGTGTGTAAAGTATGTGGGCAGAAGGAGCATGTTTGCGTAAGGCATGTGTGAGTAAAGCATTTGGTCAGAGGGGGACATGTATGAGTAAGGTATGGGATCACAGGTAGACATGTGTGAGTAAAGCTGCTGGGCAGAGGGGACGTGTTTGTGTAAAGCATGTTTGCCAAGGTGGTATGTGTGAGTAAGGCCTGTTGACAGATGGGTATGTGTGAGTAAAGTATGCGGGTAAATGAGCCATGTGTGAGTAAAGCAGGTGGGCAGAGGGGGGCATGTCTGAGTAAAGCTTGTGGACAAAGGATACATGTGTGAGTAAAGGTGCTAGGCACAAGGGGCATGTGTGAGTAAAACATGTGGGCATATCTGTAATGACAGTGCTACAGGGCTCCTTCCCTAGACTACGGGAGCCCTGTAGCACCAAGTTACTGTATCCTCTAATGAGGATATATTTAATTATATACATATAATGATGCACAGTCATGCCTCCAATGGTGACACCATGACACTGCATGGCAGCACATAACTTTACATACTTGTAGACTATTAGGGGCCTACATGAAGTTGCTGTTGCAGGTCCAAAAATTCCTCTTGCTGGCCCTTTTTCGATGGAAATGTACAAAGAGAGGTTCTTTCTGTCACCTTTGTTGTGTTACACATATGGCATTTGCTATTCTCCTCTCCACATCGTCATAGGGCAATGAGACATTAAGTTCTGCACATACGCTCACACAGTACTATACATATGCATGTGAACAGTGAAAATAAATTAGTAGTAGTGATTTAACAAAATTGTTCATTTGGGACAGTGGCTCCTATAGGATGCTTTCCCAGCGAAGAGTCTATAGTAAAGTGATCTCAATCATTGACTTGGCTTTTGCATGGCGCACAAATTGCTATCAGGCCGCGCATGCTAATAGTAAAATTAGCGACAGGAGGAAGCAATGGAGCATGAAATCTGCTGGGGAGGGTTTCAAAGTTGCTGGGATACTCTCCCTAGAGGTTATAACGGCTAATGCCATCGGGGTCAAGATCCAAAAGCTAAGCTTTTCTGAGCTTAATGAATTGGTCTAGACTTTAGTAAAATTGCCAGGATAGTTGTTTCCGTGTGATTTAAACTTTGAAAAATTAGCCCCATGTTTTGATATATTTTCATACAGTATGAAAAGGACAATTTATCAGTTGAAACTTGTGACTGCTGAAACTAATAATATAAATTATAAATCACTGTCCCCATGAGATAAGCACACTGTGCATGGAATGTAAATTCAGTAAAGTTTGATTTTTTAACCTTCAACATATTCGCCATCATTTGTGACACACTGTCCACACACTCAATCAGTTAAATGATCTGGAGACAAACAAATATTAATCCAAAATTAACATTACTAATACATAAAAAAAACTTAGATCTCACCTTTTATATGTCATTTACAGTGTGCTTCTATCATGTGTACATCATACTTGCCAACTTTTGAAACCTCTGCTCTGGGAGATCCTGGAGCAGAGGTCATGTGACAGGGGGTAGGAGGAGACTTGGCGACGCTATTGTATCACCATAGCCCCGCCCCTGCTTTGAAATGCTAAAATTTATGGCATTTCAGAGCGAGGGGAGGGCCTTGATGACACAAAATCACGTCATTAAGCCCCACTTCTGTCATGTCCGGGAGAATGCCTGCTCCCCCAGGAGTGTGGGAGGACTCCTGAAATTTGGGAGCTTCACAAAAATTCCGGCAGGGTGGGCAAGTATGTGTGCATCCACAGCTTAAAAACTATTAAACCACCCTACATACATATTAAATATACTATTTAAGCAGATTATAAATAAATGAATTACCAAGATTTCTTACATTAGTTTCCTCACCATTAATAATTACAAATACACACATATTCACTTTTTTCTTATTTTGCCTTCAAGCATTATCTCAGTATTACACATTTTCCACAACATGACATATTACTCAAAATCCCAAGCAGGCTATGGCAGCTCCTGCTTCTAAGCGTTTTGTGCTCTTTATATTGATACTCCAGGGAGTCTTGCAAGCTGAAAACTGTTGAATATGTGCCAGCATGTACTCTGTTTATTTATAAGAATTTACTGGAAAAAACAAATGCCCCTTGCTATTTGTGCACTAACAAAGTAAACATATGACGTACATAAAGCACCAGAAGAGTTTTATTATAGCTTTATTAAAGGCGAAGTTCCTTCAATGATAAAAACAAAACAAAATATATTACAACAAGACTGTTGCTGATTGGGTAATTCTGATTGTGATTACATTATCAGTTTCTCCACTTTATGAGGTGCCTGGAATGTATTATTTAGTAAAGTACCTGTTTGTCTTTAGCAGTCAATATATAAATGAAAAAACAAGTAGTGCTTTCAATATGGTAATTATATGTTATTAAATCCTGATTTAAGTCTAGAAATTAATTTTACTACTTTTCAAATGTGACCAGGCGAACACAATGTATTCTGTATCCATTGTTTGCTATATCAATATTCCATTACAAAACACTCAAGATACTAAATGGCGCAGAGTGTCAAAATGGTACATTTACCATGCCAGAAGTCGAAATAAAACATTAGCAAATGCTCATCATTTTTAGACACATGTCTTCACATCAACAAATTTGTGCGTAGCTGCATAAAATGTAAATTACAGCAATATGCATGGTCAAGATGCATTAGAGATTTAACCATTTGCAAGTTAAGCACATTATTTTTTACTCACAAAACAGCATGTCATACATCAGTACTACTAATATGCCAAAATCATTTGAACACATTGTTAGACGTTCCACAGCTTTTGAATTTTCAGTATAATAAAAATACAATTTGTCTACTTATGAAAATTCTCCGTTGGTTTTTATGTTTTGTTTTTGTTTCGAAATTGTTGCTGTTGTTGTTTGGCAGACATAGTCGCAATTGAACGTAACTGTATCATTAAATTTGTATTCTGATAGAAATTACCGATTACGCATTGTCAACATTGCAATTGAGCCACAGGAGGTTTGTATTTTTAAATGTGATTCATACAAACTTGTAAATGTGCTAAAATGTATGATTTGCTTTAGACATTGCTATAAGCTTTTAATGTGTAAAGCTGTTTAAAACTATCAATAGGGTGTTGGTAGATATAATATTGGTAATCATAATATTACCAACATTTCAATATTTATCTTGTGGGTGTGTATACTACACATATACAAATATTTACGGTAATTTGTGCAAAGGCTCATCTAGAAAAACACTTTATCATTACTTGCTTCATATTTTATGGTTCATGATGCATAAGATATTCTATGGTAACATAATGCATTCTAGGCATTAACTGGTTTATATGCTGTGCAAGGTATGTTGTCTACACAGACAGCCATGAAATACACAGCATGGAGATCAATTCATCAAAGTGATGCAGATAGAATTTTCTTTTTTGCATATTTCTGCCATGCAGTTTATTGTTGTCTTTTTTATTAGTTATTATTAGTCTTTATTTATATGGCGCCACAAAATTTCCGCAGCCCCATACAGAAAACAGACAGTGGACCATGCAGGGTAGTACAAAACAGAACAGTGAACAAAGATACCAGTACTTCAAAAGCTCCAAACATAGCTAGCATAGTGAAGTTGGAGGAGAAGAAAAAGATAGAGAGACAGGAGGGAAGAGGGCCCTGCTCATAAGAGCTTACATACAAAAGGGAGGGAAACAGATGGGAGGCACAATGGGGAGTCAGAGGAAAGAGGAGCGAGTAGCGGAACAGAGGATGAGTGGGGAGGAGATCAGGCGTGAGGGTGGTATGCTTTGAGGAACAGGTGAATTTTGAGTGCCCGTTTGAAGGTGCACAAATTAGGGGACAGTTGGATGGAGTATGGGAGGTCATTCCAGTGGAGGAGGGCAGTCCGGGAGAAATCTTGGATTCTGGAGTGGGATGAAGTGATCAGAGTTAAGGAGAGGCGATGGTCATTGGCTGAATGCAGGGAATGGGATGGAGTGTGAATGGAGAGGAGGTTGGAGATGTATATGGCAGTGAAGTGGGATAGGGCCTTGTAGGTCAGGGTAAGAAGTTTGAAAAGGATTCTGTAGGGGAAGGGGAGCCAGTGAAGGGCAAGGCAGAGAGGTGAGACAGGAGCGGCGGGAAAGGAACATGAGACTCACATCCGAATTGAGTATAGACCTGAGGGGGGCGAGACGGGAGCCCGGTGAGGAGAAGGTTGCAGTAATCAAGATGAGAGATAATGAGAGCATGGATGATGGTTTCGTAGCATCCTGAGAAAGGAAGGGCCGGATGCGGGGAATGTTGCGGAGTTGGAAACGACAGGATTTGGATAGGGATTGAATGTGGGGGACAAAGGAGAGAGAAAAGTCAAGAGTGACACCCAGGAACCAACAGGAGCGGCAGACGATCAGAGCAGGATCGGAGAGAAGGCCCACGCCGTGGATTGGAGTAGCTGATGGGGCTGCCAGGGATGGAGCATCAAGAGGCGGGCGACAGAAACTAGAGCCGGCAACAGTAAAAGGCGTCCAGGAGCAGGCATCCAGCAGCGTGGAATGAGGCACTGGGTCGGGTCCGGAGACAGCAGGACCGTTGAAAGACATGGCAACCAGAAAGTAAGCCCACGCCATGGGCTGGGGTGGATGCAGCTGCTGTCAGACGAGTGGCAGAGTTCACAATCAGAGATCCAATGGATGAGAGAGAAGTATAGAGCAGGACCAAGCCAGGCTTCTCCAATAGAATATGGAGCCCAGAGTCTGGGCCCCAGTGGAGAGCACACATGGCACATCCGTGCTGCTCGGAAACAGGAAGTCGCTCATTAAGTCTCTCACTTTAAGTTGCTCACTTGTGGACAGCATGGCATTAGCCTATTGGGAGAAAGACAAATAGAGAGACAGGTCGGGAGGTATGAGACAAACTGCAAATTTATTTACTTTTACTATATGTATATATATTACGAACACAAATCTTTGCTGGAAAATGTGGGTGTAGAAAGACTGGAGTGCCAACTTTCAGGTGTGAAACAAAACATACATAATAAGATGCAGAACAGAGAACAGGAACTTCCCAGCATGCATAGACAATGACTACACTTCCTGCCAGGCTCTGGCAGGTCATACATTTACATCCTTCCCTTCAAGGTATAGATAATAGTTTAGGCCTAAAGTGGCAGTGGGGTAGGATGGGGCAAGAAGCTAATGGGATAAAAGGCCATGGAAGAATTAACACTAAGCTACCACTAGTCCTGGAATTTTGGGTTAGGCGCGGATACCTGACCAGACCTTGTGATGAACAGATGCATCACTGGTTGATGACTGCTCTAAGCAAATCTAAACATTTAGGCAGGTCAACTGATAGTCTTGGTTCTAAAGGTATGGTCATGGGCCGGTCAGATCTTAAGTCCAGTGTAGAATGAAAGAGTTTGGGGTCAACCATAGTTGGATTGGTTGCTGGAGGAACTTCCTCAGGCAAACTCAGCAGGTGGTAATAGTTTACACTCATAGGTGGCACCCTTAGCTTTTACCATGTAACTGTTGAGACAAGCAGATTCTTGGAGAATTGTGCCAGGTCTATCATGTCCACAAGAAATTTGCATTCGGACAACTTGCCCTGGAACAAGATGTGGGAGACGAACTGCTGCTCATTCATAACTTATTTTGTTGTGTGCTTGTAGGTAAGTACTGTTTGAACTCGTACTTTCTGTTGCAATTGTTGCTTTGTAACTGGGATGAAAGTCCTAGTGCGATGTGACAATGACTGCTGGGCAGATAATGGTAAACCATCTCATGGAGTATTTCTTAAGTTAAGTAATGCTGCAGAGATATCAGTGTTATCATGTGTGCATTTTTTCAACAGGTGTTTGGCTGAGTAGACAACTCTTTCTGCTAATCCATTGAATTGAGGATAGTGGGGGCTGCCGGTAGTGTTTTTAAAGTCTACTCATGAATTGCATGGCATTGTCCATGATGAGTTGTTGGGGGATGCCATGTGTTACATAATGTCTCATGAGTTTGGCAATAACAGTGGCACTAGTAAGATTTGGTAGGTAGTCGATGTCAAACCACATATGGATACTTCTTTCAATGTCAAAGAACATGGTAGACAAATATAGTTAATCTCTGGCCCCAAGCTTAGTGGCTTCAAGGTCTGTGTACCCCTGATGGAGCTGCTTTGTACAGTACTATTGCAGGGCGATGGTATTATGAATATTTGAACACTCAGGATGACTCCGTCACAGAGTAAGCTCATATCTCATGGCAAAGAAGGGGCAGAAATTTTAGACCTCCTTAGAGGATTGGGGCCACACTTGTATGATTTGAGAGAGCTGTTGGCACAGATCATCCGTCAAGGTTTCACACTGCAGCTCATAAATTCGGTTGGAGGATAGTTGTTACAATTAGAAGGATTCTGTAGGACCCTCAGAGCCTGCCAGGTTTAATGCCACCTACAGGGAGGCACGAAGTTTAAGAGAACAGAAGGTATTCAACAGTGACCCCAGTAAGGATGTGCGGTCTTTTCGTCTTCTGCCCCGCAAGTCGTGGTTCTCCAAGTACACACCTAACGAGACTCAATGGAGAGTGCTGGATGGCAGAGGATACAGAGAAGATAATGGTCTACAGATGGGGTTGCTCGAAAGTCCAGGTATGCTGGAAGGTAAGGAGGCTGGATCAGCGGAGGTCCAGGTAAGCTAGGAAGCAGACAGGATCAGCAAGGGTATAATAGACTGCGACAGGTATACATAGAGATCCAGTTAAGCTTGGAAGCAGGAGACTGGATCAGCAAGGGTGTTAGGGTCTGCGACAGGTATACACGGAGTTCCAGGTAAGCTTGAAAGCAGCTAAGTATAACAGGAGCCAGGTATAGTCCCATCCACATAAGTAGAATAGACTGAAAGATCTGGCAGTTAATGAATGAACACAGGTGCTTTAAATATTATGGCCAATAGAGGGCACTTACCAATGAAAAGGAATAGAATATCATAAAAGGACGGGTCTGTGCAATGATGAAGGCTGCCAGCAGCCCCAGGGTTAGAACGATTAAGGAAAGTGACCTGGGGACCCCAGGTAAGTCCACCAGGACCCGACTGAGTGATTGGCAGGATCCAGTGTGTGATAATAGTAATTGAACAGCCATGACGTCATATTCATCTTCAACTTATGGGCACTGAGGTAAGTAGGGCTGTAGGGCTGGGAGAGAGCATCAGCCACAAATAATTATTTGCCAAACTTGTATATGACATGCAGATGGTATCTCTGCAACTTTAGCATCATTATTTGTATGTGGGTAGAAGCATTTTGCAGAGGTTTACTTATGATGAGTGGATGATGGTCCATCTCAACAGTGATAGGACGCCCATATAAGGGCATGTTAACATGTGTTTTAATTTTGCAACTGCAGCCTGTTGTTGCTCCTGCCAGTATCATTATGTATCTTGGTGTAGGAGCCGTCTTAGTGGTTCAGTTGTCTCACTGTAGTGGGGAAGAAATTTTGACAGGTAGTTTGTCATTCCCAGGAATGGCTGAAGACTGATTTTGTCCTCAGTGAATGGCAGCTGCTGAATGACTACTGTTTTTTCAGGGTCTGGCTTGTCCCCCTTGTCAGTGAGGAGATGACCCACATATGGAAATTTCAACATCTGGAACCTGCATTTTAGAATGTCATCAACAATAATTTCACATGTGTATCCTGCAAACAGCTGTTTCATGCACCATTGGAAAACTTCAATGCCAGTGGGCAGGCCTTAAGACTTATGCAATAAAGCATACTGCCCAGCGAGTGTCAAAGAGTCATCCAGGCTCAACACGAGCCTGGATGACTCTTTGTTCAGAGGTGTCTGCCAAAATCTGCTTTTAGCATCTAGGTTGCTGAAGATTGTTGCCTCAGGCATGTCAGCAATAATTTGTTTGACCGTTCTCAATGGGTGTTAAGGCTTTAACAGTGCTTTATTGAGGTGTGCGGGGTCTATGCATAGTCTGACTGACCCAACTTTTTTCACTGCAGCTACCATGGCTGAGATCCACTGTTTCACTGCCTCTATCGGTTTAATTATACAGAGCCTTGATGCATCCCAATGGGAATGTGTTTGGGGTGCAGAGATTGTGAGAGCTAAGTAAAGTCTTGCCCCACGGGCTAAAATTTGCAAGCCCTCCCCTGAGTAAATGACAGGGAGTTTACCAATTGTATGACCATTGAACAGATCTTTGAATTCCCTGAGCTCTGGAGTTTCTTGCTGTACCATATAGACTTCAGCTTCAGGTTATATCCAGCCCAGCTTATTTAGGCAGTCCTACTAGTTGTCTGCCATAACTATCAACATTGTGAAACTGAAATGGTGCACACATGAACTCTACTGTGGCCGTGCCCATGGTTTTAATTATTTGACCTCCATATGCCACATGGTTTACTGAACCTGCCTGGTCAGTTAGTGCTTGTGGGATTGTTCTCTGCCGGAGAGTCTTTGACATGATTTTGCAGTTTCAGTTTTTTATTTTCACTATGTTTCCATTGCATTTGACACAGAGGGGTATATTTACTAAACTGCGGGTTTGAAAAAGTGGAGATGTTGCCTATAGCAACCAATCAGATTTTAGTTATCATTTATTTAGTAAATTCTACAAGATGATAGCTAGAATCTGATTGGTTGCTATAGGCAATATCTTCACTTTTTCAAAAACGCAGTTTAGTAAATATACCCCAGAGACTACTAAAGATTTATCCCTTTTTAGTGACCAAATCTACACTCTCACAATATATCACATTGGCAGATTCTAATACTGACTCTGACTCCACGTCATTGACTCTCTGTGATTGCCTTTCTCGCAGTGTTTCACGTGGTGTGCAATTTGCCATTGTGTATTTGGATCTGCAGTATTTCGTGAAGTGGTTCCATTTATTACAGGAGTTACAGCGTTTATTATTATTTGACTTCTCAGTTAGCCCAGTGATGCAGTATACTTTCAATTCCTTTCTGAACTGGAGGCAGTTTTCAGTGATGTTTTCATCAAAGAGGAGAAGATCATTGTGGTGGAGACACCATGGAGACGTGGGTGTAGAAAGACTAGAGTGACAACTTTCAGGTGTGAAACAAAACGTGTTTACTCAGCATATAATTAGAAATGCAGGTCAGAGAACAGGAATTTCCCAGCATGCATAGCCAATGACCTGACTTGTTGCCTGGCAGTGGAAGGTCATACATCTACTATATAAATGCCTAGTGGCGTGTGTGGAAAAAACAAAACAAGCTGCAGCACCACCTGCTGGGTAAAGTTATACACTGACCTATATATTTCTTGAAGGAGAAGTGACAGTTGGGAGTGGTTGGTGGTTGCCGGGGGTGACAATGGGGAGTTTTTAACACCTTAAGTAGCTTGATGAAGGATGTGGCGATGAAGATGAAGGATGAGGTGATGGAGAAAAATGATGAGGTGGTGACATGTGGACAAAACCACGTTAAAAAAGGGCACTTGCGTCGGGAAGTAATGCTCTTCCCCTGAGGAGGCCTGGGCTAGGCCCAAATGCATGACAAGAACCTTTTTAACACCTTAAGTAGCTTGATTTGACTAGAATGCATGAGTATCATGCACGGGTTAACTTGTTTACAAATATAATCTAAACTATTTTACTGGTAAGCACTGATGATCACAAATAACTTCAGTAACTATCCTGAATTGAATGCTATATGGAAGGTGTTACCTAAACTTTGTGTTGCAGGTCTTATTTAAGGCTTTACATGAAGAAATAACTTATTGTCTTTTTCATGAAGGAAACTCTTACTTTATCTTAAAAATTCACATAGCTTGTAATGATCTCTGTGCCCAAACATATGCTCGTTTCCCAATGTATTTGCACTAGTTTCCTTTAGTTGTACACTGTGTTCTCTGTTGCTTCTGAAAGTTTTGCATATGAATATCTGTGCTAATTTATATTATTCTTTGACATATGTAAGAGTGCTGTGGACATATGGTGATCATATGATTTCATTTTGCCCTCTACACAAACATTCAAAAACAAATGGCAAAAATCTGTATTTATGCAAAACATCATTTATGCAAATAAACATTTAATTGTGCAAAGTGGCATGCATGTCTTGTAATTTTGCAGTGGAAATTATTATATCAGATCAATTTTTCAAAGTTTTTCAAATTAGAGAAACAATTCTTGCCTGTTATGTCTTTTTACGTCCCTTTTACTTGTATGCCCAAATCATCCTGAGCATAAACAATGAAAAGATTATGCTAATTGTACAATATAAATTGGTCTCATGAAGCTAACTATTATTAATCCAACAATCTTCAATAGTTTCATGGTATGTTCAAGAGCAACCATTAAGACTTTAAGTTCAGCTCAGCTTTGCCAAAATATATACATACTTTATTGCACTTACTGGCATGATCATGCATATTGTGGCAGCTTTCCCAATATTTTTATAGTGTTTTAAAAAGTGTATATAACTATTCCAAAGAATGCCTATGCATGCTTTTTTTGCTATAATCATCTTATTATAAGCCCTCCTATTGTTTGAGTCTATTGATTCACCAACATATGTCAAGTGCCAACATATCCTGCAGCAAGAAATAGAGATTACTAACTCAGCTGATGTGGCTGTTTTAAAGACTATGAAATATGTTCAGAAAGTTTGCAGTAGGATAATTTTACTGAACAAAGTTTTAAAAATGCATCAGAGCTACGACTGCTGGGTATAATTTAGTGGATCATGCGTCAATCATGATTAATTTCTAGGATCACTGTGCAGGACAGTTAAGTCAATTAAGTTCCAGCCTGCAAAATGCTCCCAGAAAGTAACACTGATTGTCATACAACAAACATGTCAACGGTAGTAGTCATTAGAGCAACTGAGAACGCAGATAAGACATAGCCCAACATGATGGTAGCGATGCGATCATTACCAATAGTGTTCATCACAACTGTTTGAAAAAGAAACGTGAAACAATTAAAGATCCTGGCAGGGGAAAATGTCACTTTCAAGGGCGACACTATCATTCGAGCTGTTAAGTTGGTAATGCAAAGAGGAGCTGGCTGTACAATGTTTTTTTTTATAAAACCTTCTACCTTGTACAGCCGGAACCTCTTTGCATTACCACTATAACAGCACAAATGACAGTGTCGCCTTTGAAAGTGAAGTAATTTTCCCCTGCTGGGATCTTTATTGGTCACAATTGTTTCACGTTTCTTTTTCAAACAGTTGTGATGAACACTATCAGTGTTAGAATTTCAACCTGAATTGGACATTTCCAGCATCCCTTCACACAGAGTCAGTTCTGATGATTTGTTTACAAAGAAGAGCTCTTTCTGCTGGAAACTTGTCAACACAGTGCAAATTAATAGCAAAAACAACAATCCTCGTTATGGTTGAACTTTTACAATGTGTACGGTGTTCTTGAGGCTAGTGTACAACACAGTTTTATGGCAGGTATATAAATCAATCCCCAGTCTGGTGGTCTGCATAGCAAAGACTATTCTGGTAACTAGCCAAAACAAACCCCAAACTGGTGAGTAGTATGCCAAATAAGCCTCCTAACTGATGGTCATTGGTTACAGCCTACCCCAATCTCATCAAAATAAATAAATCAGGCCTGGTGAACAGTGGATAATATAGACTTCTAGTTTGGAGTCTTGTGAGTTAGGCAGACCTTGTCTCTTAATGTGCTCACCAGTTGCAAAGTTCCTTGGGTCTCATAGGTGCCCCTACTGGTCTTGCAAAGACATTCCGAGGCTGAATTGTGGTAGTATCGACCTTGCAAGCTCCAGGTCTCCTTCCCAATACCAATCTCATGAGCCCTCTATTGGTCTTGCTACGGCATTCCAAGGCTGAATTTTAAAATTATATTTTGAATTAATCTCATATTAATGTAATGAAGAGCATATGTGTATTTTCCTTATAAAGTACAACGTACAAAGTATAATTAAAAAACATAGTTACCTTTTTTAAAAGAAAAAAAAAATCTATTTATGTTAAGAAATATTGCAAAAAAATAACTTACTCATAGATTTGCAATCTGCCCGGTTCACTGAGGCTAGCTGGCAAATTTTATTCTGGGGGCCAAGAGCAACCTATTAGGAATATTTTAAAGGAAAAAAATGCAGGTAGCCAAGTAACCCAGCCCAAGGTAGCCCACTATGGTACCATAGTTGGGAGGTATGATATAGGCTAGTGTCTTGCAATAGGTGCCCTATAAAGTGTCATGGTAATGTTTTTCCTCTGTGTTTATTATTTTGGAATTGCTATGGATAGAATTCCAAATTGTGTCCATACAAAGGTCTTTGCACAGAAGATTGCTCTCATTTGCAATCCACTTATCCAATGATAACACAGCTACCAATTCTTTGCAGAGTAGGGAAAAGTAACAATTCATTGAGTGTGAACGAAAAAACACAACATAAAATTGTTGGCTCTGCTATGTGGGGATATGCAGTAGACCTATGTTACAGCAATAAAATAAAAAGCACAAACAAAAAATGTTTCTTTCAAAATTGTATGCACTCAAAATAATTAACAAGTATTTTATCAAAGTAAAATGTATTTCAAAGAGATTTTTTTTACAAGCACCTGTCACCATGTATATGTATATGTATTTTAAGCATTGTAAAAATTATGTTCTATTTATTGCTATTCTAGACATTTGTAACAAAACAGATGTTTTGAAAGCTATTTGATTTTTATCTGCTCCTTTCCACCTCTGTTTCCATTGACTTTTTATTTTTTTTATTTTTTTAATAAAAATTAGAGGAAAAAGACAGCATCACTAGGATCTGTATAACGTTAGGCAAACAAATGCTATACAAACCTTTATTTGATATTTAAAGACAGTAATATAGTTTTATTACACATGAAAATGAAATTCCATTTGCTTTTGAGCAGGTTTTTTAATCCTTTAATATTTTCATAACTGTTAATAAAAGAATTATACATTTACTGACATCTAGAACTTTTTAACTATATTTAAGATTATAATTTTGTCAAAGAACACTTCTCATTAGAACAAACTTTACCAAAATTTCTAGATGGTATCATGAGCAAACGTTATGGCTACAGATTAATTATCCTCATGCCTTTACTGTCCAGCAGAGATTCACAAGTAATATCCAGCTAGACATTTTTATATCTCTCCTTATATGACTCTGACAGTATTCTTGATTACAACTTATATTTCATTACATACCCGTGCAAGCTGAAAGGGCACGACTAGAGAACAGAAAGTTGGAGAATGGAAATAAAAACTGTAAGGGTTTAAATAGGAAGAGAAAATGACATTCTAACTTGTGTTCCGACTGCCATAATGTTCACAGGTATGCTCATAGCCATTCTGCACAGCAGAGCAGCAGTGAAATGTTGCACGTTGCAATGCCAGGTGTATTGAGGAGAGAAGAGGGTTGGGGTTGGCCTAGAGGCCTATTTGAAATATATATCTTGTGCATTGTATTAATATTTTACATAGCATGTGTGCAAAAAATAATATATACTAATAATAAATAATGTTGTGCCATTAGGGCAATAACAGCAGGATGTCACGTGAGTAAGTATATCAAAATATTCATCTCACATTATTTCTGGTTAAAACTCATTTTAGATTTCTCAGGTGGCATTTTCATGCAGGTGGAAGACCTAGTTTAAAGTCAATTGACCACTTTAAAGTCTAATTGTGGGATTGTTATGATATATTGATATTTTGTGTGCAAATATGCTAGAAACCTTCATGTTTCCTGATTTATCTCTCTCTCACCCTATAACTCAGCAAGACCCTTACAGCAATAAATATAAGGACATCCTCTGGTGGTTACGTGAAAAAAACAAAAAAACATTACTTTAAATCTCATATGAAAACAAATGTAAACACAATGGGTTTGTGCATGTGTTTAATATACAGTTCACATGCGTATAGTATAGATGCTGTTAATGCGCTGCGTGCATTCATATGCATTTGTGCATGTGACCAGATGCAAGCGACACAGAGATGACCCATTCATTTCAATAGCCCTTTCATTCAATGGGTTTACTTGTGTGTACAAACTCTGATGAAATGAATTAACTATTTAAATGGATTTGATAAGTTCAACATTCCAGAACTACCAGCCCCACCCTTAAAAGCTCTATGACTCTTTTTGTCACCTTGGGATATGATTATCTGATTAATAAAAAATATTGGGACCCCTGGAGTTGCAATTTTTCTACCTCAGGGGAACTAGTATAATACTAATGTCTCCCGAAGACCCCTGTCCATTAAACAAAGAAATGTAAACAAAACAGAGAAGATTTAAATTACTATATTTATCAATATATTGATTACATTTTTTTTTATTGTAAAGTAACTGAAATATAAAGTAAAACGTATACTGGTTAGCAATTCTGCTCTTATAACAAATGTATCCAAAATTCATGTTTATGAAATTACTTATAACAAACAACAACTATAGTATGTTTTAGTTCTGAATATATGTATAGAGTGACATCTATGAGAAGGCTATGTCAAAGTTGCACTACCTCCGGTAAAGGTGTTAGAGCCTCAGCCAGAGCCCCAATACAGAGGTATTTTCCCAGGACTCTTCTGCATCTGTTACAGCCCAGAATTTAACCTGGGAAAAGGGGGGATGTTAGCAGGAAAAAAAAATCACAAGCCACAATCAAGTCTGTTCACACACCCTCTCCTTGACTTTCTGTGATTTCACGTCTATATTTGTGCAAATGCAGCCATTTCTACATGAATCGGCCTGTCAAGATGGTAGCATCTGTAGTGGGGTGCACAATTTTCCATCATCTGAAATGACAGCTGGGAAAATCCCTATGTCTCTAGATAAATGTGAATGCATTTGAATTGTGCTCATATGCAGAAATGTTATTTCATTTTGCAGGACAAGATATTTAAATTAGATTTAAGGGATGAAGAGGACACATTTACATGGGTGTTCTCTATTTCTCTAGTGGTCTCCCCTCCACAAAAGGACTTGATTTATAGGGGTTTGCTGGAAATTCTCAAATTTGAGAGCCATGCTACACTTTGTAATGGAATATCTTTTGTCGCATTGAGGTACATTTGATGTGGATATGTATATTTTTAAGAGCTGAAATACACATTTAGTAACTTGTAAAAAAGACTCAATCCTATTATTAATTAAATATATAAATAATGCTGAAATGAGCAGTATTTTAGGAGAAATTTATATGGGTTTCCTCCCAGCACTTCGGTTTCCTCTCACGGTCCAAAGTCATGGTGATAGGTTAATTGGTTTCAGACAAAAATGGACCATAGCATATTTGTGTGTGTGGTAGGCATAGGCGTGGTGCAGCGCATTTCATTAGGGTGTGCACCCAGGGAAATCTAAAGAGAGATATTTGACTCTGTGGTGCACAGCCAGAAGGGCACATCTAGCACTATTTTCATGTAATCAATTCCCCTCTCATCATCATATTACATCTAATCTCACCCCATATCAGCATATCCGCCATCAATCCACCCAACTTCCTCACCTTTGCCCTCCCAGTTCATATTATGCTAAATAGAAATGCTCCCAGTTCATATTATGTCAAACAGAAGTACCCTTCCAGTTCATAATACGCCACATAGTAGTCTTCCAGTTTTTTTCCACTTAATATGAAGCTCACTGCAGCTTGTAATGTTGCTAATTGTGAGGTGGTCATTATGAATAGACTCAAATTGAATGTGAATGATATAAATACTACAACTCAGCTCAAAATTACATTTAATGATTTTATGAGTTTTTTATAATTTGCCATCACATTTTCATTTGTGGGTGAAATAAAAAAAAACAAAAACCCAACCACCTGGTTTTGCTAAAACCAAACTAACCCCCAAACATGGTGTGGTTTGCTCAACTTACTGAATATGATCTCTAGGCTAATTACTCTACATTTGTATTTGGGTGTGGTTTGTATAGGAAACAAGGGCTTTATGGAGTCTTGCATTTACTTAAGGTTTATTTGAAAATATTGTCCAGAAAACATAGAAAGGGGAAAGAAAATGCATATATTGGGGCACTCTGGGACTGTATAAATTAAAACACATATCAAACTTTATTGGCTGGACAGTTTGACCCCATGGGTTCTCAATGACCATAACAATTTTGTGGCATTTCTATAATTCGAGGATGACATAATTATGGGTAAAGAATTATAGCTCGGTATTAAGACTATCTTACGCTTACCCTGTTTATTGCCATATACGATAATGATTTTTGTAGTCCTACACCTTCATCCCATATAGAGTAATTCTTGAACAAATAAACATCACATAGGGTGGTCACATGGGACATCTCTACTGAGATAAGAATATTGCTTTTTCCACATATGTTTGGAGTAAGCTGTTGTGCTTTAACATTACTGTTTCTTACCTCTATAAGGTTCATAATCACTGGCACTAATGTTTTAATCTTGGCTAATCATCACATTGGGTCGGCAATTATTTATTTCCACCTATTTTCATGGTTTTTATCATATGAATATATTTACTTGGTGCACTAGTTTGTGATCAGGTTTCATATCACTAGTACAAATAGTCACATATTTAATTTCCTTACCTCCCCCCCTTTTCCCTATATGGCTTTTCTATAAGTTAGAATCCATATGTATACTGTCCAAGTCTAATTGAAAGGCATCATAAATTTTGTATACAAGATAATATATAATGATAAAATCTATGATCTTCTAGTATGTACTAACATAATAGAATCATTCCTTCTCCTGGATCTTTTTTAATGAATTATTTACCTTGATCGATACCATTGCTTTCTATAAATGACATGAGTGATTATCTCACTTACCTGAATTGATATATATTTTTTACATTGTGATATAGATAGATGGTTAGTTACATAATTTTTTTAAACTCCTGATTTACTATATTTCACACACACTTCTCTGTCATCCAATCAGAGTAATTGGTGGGCGGGTGTCGTACTTCCACTGGTCGGCAGTAACGTCAATCAAAGGGTGTATGTATACACGTTGCTAGGCATGGCATCTTTAGTGGGAGGCCCCTCCGCCATAAATAACCAATAGAAAGGTTCAGTCGGGTTGTCTTGATAAAGCTACTTTTAGCGAAATGCGCTTCGGCAATGCAAGCGCCGCCAGCTCTCTTTAACAATGCTACATTTTTATTAATCTATGGGGTGCTGACTGATACTCTTTAGGGGAGATAATTTGGAACCTGATTAGATTAGTGTGCCACTCTGTGCATATAGTACTAGCATAGGAGTTTTTTCAGTATAAATTAGAGGGTGATAAGAATATCATATTAGAGATACCCCACTCGCTTGACTAATCAGGGGGTAATTAATATAATCACAGACTCTCCTAACAGGCTGTGCTTATTTGTAACAAGCTATACTCATTTGTAATGGCATAGATTTATCTACCAGGGTTAATATATAACAGTGTGTCTTGAATAAAGTGGAAGGAGGGGAAAGATTATTGTACTAAGACACCCGATCCATGTATTTAAATTTTGGGCTGACCATATATTTTTATGGTTTTCCCTGAAATTGACTATACCCAACTCTGAGACACAGATCTCTCATTTGTGACGTGGAAGACATTCTGCCCATCATAGTGAGGCAACATTAATACCCAGCAAATGATTAACGGGATAAATCACACGTATAGAGAAATATACATTATAGAGCCGTGTGGCACATCTTAGCAGTGTTTATCTGTTAGTCTTAACAGTTAATTTTCCTGGTCCTCATTTCTATATTCATGTTTTAATATTTCGCTGAAATCGTTTATTCTTCACGAATCTCATAAAAGACTTATTGCAGCAATATTTTAATGCAGACCAATAAAGTTTGATATATGTTTTAGTTTATTCAGTCCCGGAGTGCCCCAATATATGTATTTTCTTTCCCCTTTCTATGTTTTCTGGATAATATGTGTGGGTGCACCACTCCTATGATGACTGACAACATGTTGGCTGATATAAAGCACTTTGGTAGTGGTTTCAAATCAATCATCTAGGAGTTGGATCCATTTGGTGCGGTATACTCCTTTGGTAGTATTATTTGAAAATATTGTTTATATAATTTTACTGTTTTGGTATATCTAGGGAACCCCTGTTGTATGTTTGCATGTATATGTGTTTATCTATTTAACATATATCATTAGATTATAGGCCTTCTTTTAAGAAATAATTATTTATGTGCATTTTGAGCAATATAATTAAAAGCTTCACACAAGAGTAATACAAATAGCTGCCTTGCTTGATTTATTAAAGCCATAAATAAGGCTAAGCAAAGCAGTGTTTTTGGCTAAAATTAAAAATGCATTGAATTCAAGGGGGTGATAGTAAAGTGCTAGGATATTAGACTTTTATGAAATGTTTAAAATGTTCCGCAGTGCACTTCCTAAAGATTTTTCTGCCTTTCCGGGCAGGAGGCATTCATCTTAATGTGTGCTGTACAGTGATGTTGAAGTTATAATTTCAGTGCATAATGCTGTCAATTACATAGTTTTATTAGCATATCTATTGTTGCTATCAATATATCTATATTTTGCATTGAAGTGCAAAGTTTGAAGAGCATTCATATAGTATATGGGATTATGATAATAAAAATATTTCTAAAAAGCTAGTGGACTTGGTCTCCCCTGCATCCAGACATATTATATTGGGATGCATCTTATTAAATCTGTCTTGTGCCATGCCAATATCCACACTAGAATTTGGGTTGAGATCTAAGCAACCTTGCTCTGCATCCATTCCCCTCACACGTTATTTTGGATTTACCCCATAAGAAAGACTCTACTGGGCCATATATCCCACTTGCTGGGTTTTTCACTTGCAAAACTGATACCCTTGTGGACTTTTCTACTCAGCTTAGACCATAAGCCATTTGAAAAATGTACTGAGCAAAATCTAAAATTTCCCTCAGACAGTTTTTCTGAATTTGCAGAGATTTAAGAGCTATATTATCTTAAGACTACCAGAGTTTATCAATATCTTCATTAATGCATCTATATAGTTCAACAGCGGTCTTGGAGTCCTTTTGTCCTTTCAGATCAAATTCAAAATAATTGATCTCAAGTTTTTATCATCTATTGATGGCCTATAATTCAAAAATGCAAGGGTCCCCATATACAAAAATTGGAAAAGGACTTTAAAGTGAACCTAGATTTTAAGGACTGGACTTGCATCAGATGAGAAATAACCAAACATTCCATATGTGCTAAAATAGCGGAGAACTCTTAAAAAATCCTCTCTATATATATTACCTTGTCCCCACCAGGCTCCATGCAATTTAACCATACTGACCGCTGCCAGAGATAGTGCAGCACCAGGGTCCATGATCCCATCAGCTTGATCACAGGAGTCTGCTTATCCTCAAACCTGTCATACTTCTCTCTTAGCCTATTCCGAATGGGATCTAAACATACAATGAAACTTATTGGACATGTGCTAAATGCAAAAAAGTGCCTAGTGCTTCCTCATTGGAAGAAAACCAATCCCTCGATGTTACTACAAGTGATTAAAAGAGTAACATGATGTCTGTCATCCATGACTGTCCCAATCGTTTTAACTTTATTTGATTAGCTAGGTTAACTTACTACGAAACCTACCCTCACTACTTAATAGCAACATTTTGAAATATACCTAGCAATTCTTTCTTCTGGCTCAAGCTGTTTTGGTCTTGATCTTCTCATTTTCTCTTTTACCCTGCATTCTCTTATTAATTCCCCACCCATCACCTGTGTTCTTACACTAAATATATTGACCTCTGCTACTTTACTATACTTCACTATAATAGAATTTCTTTGATCTTCATATGTTTTTGAAACTATGTATTCTAAAAATGTTTACTCACTGTCAAATATCATGTTTGGAAAGGGCAATAACAAGTTTGGGAATAGACCTTGTAGATAGGAGCCGGCATAATTACATCATAGAGGATTCCGCACAGTGACTGAGCCTCGGGGAGTAATGTGATGTAACATGAAAACAGATCTGTACCACAATATAAATGTCATCTGAAATTAATTGGTTTATGCTATAATTATAATTCACATGCTTCCCTGCTTTATGAACCTACACAGATCATTACATAGTGTCAGAGATGTTTAATGATTGGGAGGTAGAGGTCACTTTGGTATCTGCAGTGCTATAATCCACAGACAAAAACATCAGGTAAATAAATAGTTATTTTGAACATATAAACAAAATGGCCTATTTAGCTTGACTAATGAACCTGACAGCAATTATCCTTCAGTTCAGGTAATGTGGAAAATAATGATAAGTTAGCTACATTTTAAGAAGTTTATTCTGTTGATAATACAATATCAACCAAACTTCTATATTCACTTTTGAAGTCTTATGAATAATGATCATGAAACAAACATTGCTAAGCATAAACAACACAGGATCCTCATTGCCTCACAAATAACATATAGGTATGGTGTGGAGGGCAGGGTTGGTGCCTATGGCAATCTCCCCTGAAGACAATATATATATATATATATATATATATATATATATATATATATATATATATAATATATATGCTGGTGAAAGGCATAGTTGCAAACTATTCTAACGTGTGTCCCTCTACCTAATAGGGCAGAGGACTAGTAAGACTTTTGATGGCACATATATCTGAGATAAGGGTATGTTCTCTGGTATACAACTCTCTTAATGCAGACTCACAATTTTTACATTGGCTTGATTAAATCGCAGCTTACTATCATGTGTCTAGCATAAAGCATGTTATTATACAGTTCTCAACCACAAAGCAGTTGTAGTTGATAAACATGAGAGTTGCTTTACATATGACCTCTGTCAATAACTGGTTATTGTATAAGTTAATAATTAGGTTCAATAGTTGTAATACAGTAGCAATATAGGTTAGTCTGAAGTGTGCCACAAGCAGCCTGTTTGTGTGAAAAGAAGCTATATGCACTAATTTTATCAGATAATCATATTAACTTAAATGTATCATTCATGCCAGTTAGGTTCAGTATGTATTTAAACGATTACTATGATACTGCACATGCTGTTATATTCAGTGCAAAGCTAAGTTGATGATCCCTGTATGAGTATATTTTCCATTTGCCCTATAATTTTGGATGGGCGTTGCTTCATTTTCATTAAGATTGTGCAACCTTTGGACATGGTCCAAAATTATCTTAAAGTAAAACCTCAAGAACTTAAAAGGAAATTCGGTATCCTTTATTTTTAGGTGGCATATGTGTGGTGGTTGTAGTATTTAATACAATTGTTTATTTGTATTAGAATACATCCAGTGTTTCTTGTGTGCATGCACAAGATGACTGCCTCATCTATTACATGCTCATTTTTATAAACTTTCTATAAAACAGCTTAAATTGAATACAACCACAAATTAACCCAAAATATCCAAGGATTTCCCCTCAACTTTAAGTACTCCTCATTGACATCTTTCCAAAATTAACAGATTGCTTTATTTCACTGAGATTTACATTAAATTAAACTCTACCTTTGACTCCACAGCAATTTCCTCTAGATATGCTTGCCCTTTCATTGTATGCTACAAAGCAAGGTACTGTGGAGAACAAACTGTCTGCTTTAAACACATCCCTAAATGTTACTACTTTGTATTCCTGGTAGAAGGATACTGTATATTTAACAACATATGACTCTAGACATGCTGATTTTATGCTTTGGCTCCTGAGGAATCTCCCCAATGATCCTCATACCTCTTTACACAAGAAAATCCTCTCCAAAAGCCTGATTTGTTGTGAATTAATTATGTGCCTTTAAATCAACAGCATAGCAAATCCAATCTGATTTGTTTATAACTCTCTTGATCAAAATATATCAAAAAGACTAAAAAGACTAAATTTGGCATCATCCCACTATTAGTTTTAGATCACACACAGACTCGATTGAACAGTTGTACCACCCCCATTCTTCCGTCACTAACAAGCCACAGTCTGATTCCCAACCTGTTCACATTTTCACTGAAGAAGAATGTATTGCTACAACTCTAGTTTTCAGTTCCTATTAAACCATTACAAGTTTCCAACCTAACAATGACCTTTAAAGAAACTCACCGGTGCTGCCATGGCCATGGTTTCTTGCCTTGACCACCCTCTTTTCTAAAGAGAAGACAGATAAAAGGTGGTGTGCAATAGACAGTCTAGTGTTTTGAAGAACAGGACTCTGAGTTCTCCCTGTGTAAACTCAGGCCCTCTGGTATATCCTATCAGGACTGTCTTCTGTAATTCCATATCTATTAGAAACAAGACCGTGACAATTGCTGACCTTATTGACCTTCATATCTAACATGTATTGCAGAGTCCTTAATAAAAACACTATTTTGAAAGCTGCAGTCTCAGACGATTATTCTGTGATCTAATGCCCAAAACAGGAGGGGTGGAATGGCAATCTGCTTTAGAAAAAAAAAAAAAAAATCATTTAAACTTAGGGCCCACTCAGTGGGAATAAATTTCTCATTTGAGTATTTTTCTGCCTGGAGTCCTGCCTGCAGTCTTTCTCATCCACAACCCCCTGTATATGGAAAGATCAAACATTATTGCTGTTTCTGCTATGCATAACAGTGGTTACATATTTGATATTGATTTCCATCTTGGGTTAAATGTCTCTGGCCTAATTATAAAACCAATTGCTTGGTCAGAACACTACTCCATTTAGTTTTCAGTTGTAACCCCTCAAAATAGAACTTCACCTTTGGAGATGACCTGGTATCATCCAATGAGAGGCATCTTCTTACCCTCATAGCAAATTTGGATTTCTCTGGCATAACCTCTCTCTGGCAGACCACAAAGAGTGTCCTCAGGAGTACACTCATCTGAACCAGTACCCCATGCCATGCTATTTGCAGTATACATGATGCCACTGGTTGGAATAATCAGATGTCATGGCCAGGATTACCACTTCTATGATGATGATAGTAGGCTGTATCTGTCCTTTGCTCCAGTTACTAAGAATACAATATCATTCCTCAATTTCTGTCTAGCTAAGCTCCAGGATGGGTCATTGGCTGAGGCTGAATTCTGATAGAACTGAAGTTCTTCTGATGGGAGCTCACATCAAATGACAAGACTCCAGTTCGGCCAACCAACTGTGCTCAAGCTTGGGGTTCTGAATTCCCAAAGTCTGTCATGTGCAGAATCTTGGTGTTGTACTTGATTGTGGCATTACACTTGAACCTCAGGTGTCATTCATGATCAAATCTTCATTTTTTTCATCTCCCAGAAAATGATTGCACCACTTGCAACTGGTACGAAATGCAGCAGCCAGGCTGTTAACTAACCTGCCTGTTCCTGCCACATAACACCTGTTCTCCTTGACCTTCGCAGACTAAATATAAGCTAAAAAAACTGTTTTAAGATTTGCTTACTGACAATCAAAGCCCTACATTATCAAGCTCCTAGATACTTGAAGCAAATTCTGATTCCCAATACTCTCACTTGCTCATTCAATAAGCAAATGAGAACTATTAACAGTATCTAGAATCTCCTATACTTCACAAAGGTCCCAAGCTTTTAGCTTTGCAGCTTCTATTCTTTTGAACTCACTGCCTCACACAGTCCAAGAGGCCTCCTGTCTAGAAGCTTAGAAAAAACAAACTCAAGGCTTACCTGTTTACTTAAACATCAGATTAATGCACCTCTAATTTCATATTACCCAATGCTTTGCTCTCTTTTCTGTATTATGTTAAATTTAATATGTTTACTTTGTATTGTGTTTTTATTCTTCAAATATAGAGTGCTTTAAATCCTAGTGTAAAAAAGGTGCTATATAAATAACATTCTTTTTCTTCTTCTTTCTACTTTATTATTATTATTATTATTATTATTATTATTATTATTATTATTATATAACACCCACTGAAAGTAATGGCTGACATAACCTCAGAGAATATATGAAAGTCATGCCTTTAATACCTTAGTGCCACCATACAAGCTAATGGTCTACTTCAACTACATCAAAGTACAAATGGAATATCCCAATCTGCCCATCATCAAGATAAAAAACATTTGTTCCTTTCCAAAAGACAATTTGCAGTGCAACAGATAGCAGATTGGCATAAGGACCAGTTCATACGAAGAAAAAGCATTTTAACAATGTCTCAATGGAAAAAAAAATACTTTTATCTCTGGTGTACCTCATAGCTCAGTCATAAATGGCCCTCTTGATATTTGCTATTTAAAAAACAAGATTATAAAAAATATCAATTGTATTAGCATCTCTTGACCCACCCTTAAAAGGCATTTTAGTGGGTTCAAGAAATATGTTTTAAACAATATTACGCTCACCTAACATACTAAACTAAACTAAAACTAGACTAGCCAAAAATGTGTAACTCTCATTGTTAACACACTAGCGAACATATTGCTCTTATTGAATCGATTCCATAGCCCTAAATATGTTATATTTTCTACCTACTGCATGATCAGAGTTGGACAATTTCAAATACATATTATGGAGAAAATAATGTCAGACTTAAGGCACATAAATACGATATAACAGTGTGTTTCAATAATTGCCTAAAACTGACATAGAACCCCCCTGGCTGTAATTCTTTATTTTTCCAGACACATAAATGGAAGGATTGCAGCCAGGATGAAAAACATTTCTTTTAACCAGAAAATTGACACAGCTTTGCAATTCTATACACATTTAAAAGTATTGCATGTAAATAGCTCAATACTTTCTGAACCATGATCTAACCTTTTAACTATTAATCTGAAACAATAATTCTATGCAAAAATCCCTAACATTTAATTTAATGGCAATTTACACTAAAAAACATATTTATCCATTGACATTGAATGTATTATATGTTGCATAGCATATTGAATTATTTTATAAACATCACATAAAAATAACCAAGTAGAATGTATCATGTCAATTAATGGGATGGAAAAGAAAATGGATCTTGATTAAAAAGCAAAATTCATGGTAGATGGAAGAGCCTCCTTACTGAAACTCACAAAGATGCGCTTTTGGTAAATTGTTAAAGTCTTTGATCAAAGATTGAATCATTTTTTACATCAAAGAAAATGTGTTAAAAGAGAAACCTCTCTGCAATGCAAATCAATTCTCAAATAAAATCCTACAGATATTCCAGGCAAGACAAACTGTAAAAAACAAAATAGATTAAAATACTGTAAAATGCCATCTACAATATATCCTATACAAGCTACAGTCAGAGAGGCATATAATAAAAGCCAAAATAAGCATTATAAAAAGAGACCAGAATACATCAAAATCCTCCTAATGTCTAAGTGAATTCCATATATAATGTAAAGGATTACATGAAACAAACATGTTCTTTAAAATTAAATCAGTTTATAGTTATTAAGAAGACATTTACAAATGCGATTAATCAGAACAAATGCAGTGGAGCAAAACATTTTTTGTGGAAAGACACCTATTTGTTCCCTGCGCACATACGCAATTGCCGTGCCTATTTTAGATTTTGAAATGCATCCATGCTGGTTTTTAGTTGAGCATGTGAGAGAAAGTGAATCCTGAAGAAGACCCAGGAAAAGCAGAGGGGGTGCATTAGTAAAATATATTCCAAGGTTGTAGTGCAGCTATAATGGTTTCCCTAAAATTTTCATTCTGCAACTTTTGAATTTCATTAGGATATCTCCCCTGCCCAATGTAGTAGGGATGAGCGAAAATTTAAAAACTCAAAACATATTCACCTCATATTGCAGTTGGTTACTAAATTTTGTGTGTGCTGGCAGACTTTGACCTTATGTTCTGTGTGGAATTGCTATCAACTTTGTTTTGCTAGGACTTTATTATACCCCCAACCACACCACAGAGCAAAATTATTTACACAGACATCGCCTCTAGACTTTGATGATAAATTAACATGCTTTAGATAAGCCAATGAAAGTGCGGGAACATTGGACCTTCTCTTACATTATGTGTCCGATATATAAACCTTGTTTATGGAATCTATTGGTGTTCTTGCACCTACTTCTGCAGATTTCATACTATTGGTGCTTTCATATGCATCAATGATTTAGAACTTGGAAAATAGAATTTGCACAACATTTTGGAAAAGGATTTTTCAGGCCCTTTTCTGGGTCTGTAATAACCTGTGGTTGTTGTAAATTTGGGCCCAATTTTGAACATATGTAACTAATTTAAATATATGGATTCAATAAAAGAATTGAGCTAATACACCCTGTAAAACTGTAAATCTATGTGCACATTTAAAATTTGCTCTCATCTAGGAGTCACATTTAGTGATAGAATTTTATCTTCTTTGGGCCCAGTGTATGTAGCATGCTTCCACACTGCTAAGCCATGTGCCCAATACCAGTGGTTTGAAATGACTACTTACTAATAGAGGTGCTCAAACTGGAACACAACTTTGCAAGAACTTTCACAAATGCCTGATGTGATCGGCAAGCTGCAAACAGTGAAGGCAAAAGTGTGACTCAAATTTCCATTCACAGTTCTGAATCGGGGTCAATTGGCAAATATACAGTGAATATGTTTGTGGTCATTACACTATTGACATTTAATTGAATTACAAACTGGATTTAAATTTTAGAACATCTCAACTATCTTGTAACTGTTTGTCTTAGTATTGTCAGACTCCTGACATAAGGCAGGTGAGGTGCTGGTGGGGACCATGAACATATATGATACTTCCATACTTCCAACCATCTTAAAATGTTGACCTTGCAATAAAAGGTACCTGTTAGATATAATTAGCTCCAGAGTAAATATAACACATGATTAAAGTCATGGTAGGGATTGCATTTACTAAATACAACCTTTAGGTCTATTATACACATATCTGCAGCTACCTAAGTTTATGCCTAACTGTAAATGAAACCCATTATGGGCATGATACTTAGAAACAAAGCAAAAGAGGGAGTAAATTTGATCCTGAACCATCCTTGTTACAATGTAAGGGGTGAAAATATTTTTTTTTTGCACTCAAGGAAAATAATGTCTACTTTTCATGTATCACACAAATACTTGATAGATTTATATTTACACTGAAAGCTAAGTTGATCTAGAACATGTCCTACCCCAACTATAAATCACATTTTAAATTTACCTCCCTCTCCAGTGCAACATGGTTTTGCCAAGGTGAAAATTTGCATCTGTTTTGCTTTGCTCCTAACGCAGCATCAGGCCCTGTTGAATAAACATGATTCCATTGAAATAAGGTAATAATGTCATATTATAGTCTATAAATTCAAATCCTTTTGGTTAGTAAAAAGGTTTGGAGATGTTTTTGCAGAATAAGGAAACCACATTTAAACTCATTTTAATATTTTATGCACATAATAGAATCTTGCTCTAGCAATTTAGGGACGAACACGTGTATATATTTGCAACTATGTGTATGTACATAAGTAATGCCCCTGCAAGCATCATTGCACCCATCACCAAGAGCAAAACTGCTCCTTTGGAAATTTGTGTACAATGCTGTAAAATAAGGTGAAACAAGCAGAGATGTGGCCATGTAATATCACAACAGGAATAAATGTTTTTTTCCTCATACCACAATATTGTTTTTGCCCTGCGAATATGCTCCAGTGTGTAGTTAGACACATCAGTCTTGTCTAGCCTAAATCTATAAATTTAGGATTCTAATAATTTTACAGATAAGCAAATTTGCTATGGCTATCCGTTTTGACAGGCAATTCTCATTTCCTTCTTTGATGGGAAAATAAACTAATTACAATAGTGAAAGAATATGGATTTATTCAAGTCTATCATTTTCTGATTTAAGATAAAATAATATCAGTTAAGGCACTTCAGACAAAACGTAATCTTCTCATACAGGTACATTTTAGTTTGTGCAAATAAATGTTATTGCTTCATTGATTAGACAATGTAATTCCTAGAAGGCAATGCAATATGTTTTTTCAAAATGAAGAGTTATTTTCCTTAGTTTGTAGTGCTCTAGCAAGAATAAAAACAAAAGCGAACTTGCCTTGCGTGCTAAAATGAGCAAAATATTGCAGCTTTGCGCTCCAAGATAGGGAGTTCAAGGTATTCGAATACAAAGAGTTTAAAACTTAATTTATTAGGTTTTTGAATACATTCTGCTTATTCCATACATAATAGTATCTATGCAAATGTTTTGCAGAAAAATAAAAATAAAGAATACGTAGCTTAACACTGGGCTATGCACAAATAACAAAGGTGTGAATTCTACACATTGGGTCTACCCATCATAAATGACCCATGTTATATATAAACATTAAGGAATATTATTAGAAAAAACAACTATCACTATAAGAACTGTGCATATAAATCATTTTTTTATATCCTGGCAAAAACATTATTAAGGCTAAACTTAGGCTATACCAACATTGGATAGACTATATTAATGCCCATTTAAATTTTGAAGTGATCAGCAAAAAGCCTCAAAATGTGAAATCTAAACTAAATCTAAACTATACAATTAAATGTATAAAATTGTCAGGAATTTCCTGAATAGTAATTGTGCTAATTTAATAGAAATGGTAAAAACTTATAAGACTTAGGTTATCTTGGTAGGATCAAGGCAGTTTTGGCAAAATATTTTTCTAATGTATTCTTTTAGCAAAAACACACACACACACACACACACACACACACACACACACACACACACACACACACACACACACACACACACACACACACACAGACATGCCAATCTGAACCATAGAAAATAATCAGACATTTTCTTTATTGCCCACCTAGGTTCTGGGGCCTGGGTAAATCAAAAGTTTGGAATGTTAACTTTGGCATTCTTGTGATCCAGGTATTAAAGACCCCTGACCATTATCCCAAAAGAGTAAAAAATAAATAATAGCATATTTTAAAATAAACTTTACTTGACTATAAACAACACTCTTAAACCGTATTTATCATTGTATTAAAATGGAAGTTAAATATTTTGTTTTCTTTCTTAGTCTGTCATAATCAGAAATAAAATATTTTCTTTTTTTTATCCAGTATATTCTGAATTGGGAGAAATCATAGAACAATTCCTGTAAAAAAAAAACATATGTTACAAACAACCACTGTGAACGAATCAGAATTCACCAGGACTTTTCTTCACTGATAACCAATCATAAGCTGCTGGTGATGTGAAATGATTACTCTAAGCCATTGTCATTTTGCATCTTTTTGTCATTTTTATGGGGACGTTTCAGGAGTTCTACTTTTAATCGATTTAGATTACAGTGGATCTTGGCTAGGATGGCGCAAGACTAGGATTTTAGTTGCTATTTAGTAAAGTGGAGAACAATAGTTTTTGTTTATTCAGTTAAAGTTTATTTTGCAATCATAAATGATTATTTTTTATTCTTTTGGTATAATATGAGGGTTCTTAGTAGAGATGGGTGGGTCCGGTTCCCCAAGAACCGAACCCACCCGAACTTTGCCTATCCGAGTACCGAGCTGAGCAGCTCGGTACTCTCCCGCCCGCTCCGAATCCAAATCGAGGCCGAACGTCATTGTGACATCGACGGATCTCGGGGCTCGGTTCTCGTCATACTTCAACATTATAAATACACGCCTCCACAGCAATCCATCGCCATTTGACAGAGGGAGAGAGGAGGGTGTAGTCACAGGCTGATTAGAGCAGGGACAGAGAATCCAATATTCTTCTTGCAATTGCTCTAACAAAAATCGCTAGAGAAGAGAGGAGGATAGAGGTTTATTTTTATTTTTTTTAATATTTGGCACTCCCCAGTGCTTTTGGGGTGTCCCCCATAATTGTGCATAAATATTTCTGGCTGTCAAAAGTCATATCTGTCAGCAGTATCTACCAACTAATTTTTTGCACTCCTCAGTGCTTTTGGGGTGTCCCCATAATTGTGCATAAATATTTCTGGCTGTCAAAAGTCATATCTGTCAGCAGTATCTATCAACTAATTTTTAGCACTCCTCAGTGCTTTTGGGGTGTCCCCCATAATTGTGCATAAATATTTCTGGCTGTCAAAAGTCATATCTGTCAGCAGTATCTTACCAACTAATTTTTAGCACTCCTCGGTGCTTTTGGGGTGTCCCCCATAATTGTGCATAAATATTTCTGGCTGTCAAAAGTCATATCTGTCAGCAGTGTCTACCAAATAATTTTTAGCACTCCCCAGTGCTTTTGGGGTGTCCATCATAATTGTGCATAAATATTTCTGGCTGTCAAAAGTCATATTTGTCAGCAGTATCTTACCAAATAATTTTTACCACTACAAGTGCTTTGCACTCAGAATGGATTCAAAGCAGTCCACATATGATCAGAATGAGCAACCAGGTTCTGTCACCAGTCCTGATGTTAGTGTTCCCAGTACGTCATCTGGGTAAGGTGATGTCAAACTACACAGTGTTTCGAAATCAGTCCAAAAAAACAAACAAAAATTTTTTTTTTACTTTGTTGAAGCGAAAAAGAAGTGTTACTGAGCAAAAGTTAAGTGCCGATAAAAAACAAATTGGCAACATGCCGTTCTACACATGCAGTGGCAAAGAGAGAATGAGGCCTTCACCTTTGGCTATTAGTGGAAGATCCCAAAAAGTTACCGAGCCTACAATTTGTGCACAACTACTGTTACACGTCAAAGCCGAGCTGCAAGATAACAGCAAGGCATTAGAGGATAATGTTTGCTCTGATTCAGAAATTACACCAATCCCTGTGGAGAGTCCATCCAACAGTGGGATGTCTAATCGTGAGCATTCTGCTGATGTGTGCCTTAATAGCCCGAGTGTAGCCGGTGATACACAAATTGGGGATTCCACTTTGGAAATAGAAGAGGATGAGGGGGAGATTTGTGTAGGCGACGAGGGCGCTAATGAGGATGTTGATGATTATGATGCAGACAGATACCAAATTGCCTTTCTCAATTTCTATTTATATCCTAGATTATATAACAGCTGAATAGTTTTCTATTTTACTCCTAGTGGAGAGGGGATCTGATGCAGTCAGATACCAAACTGCCTTTGTCCATTTCTTTGTATATTCTAATTTCTAGTTCTACAGTCTATGCAGGCTTCTTTTTTCTCTATTTTACTACAAGTGGATGGGGGGGGGTCTGATGCAGACAGATACCAAACTGCCTTAGTCCATTTCTTTGTATATTCAAATTTCTAGTTCTACAGTCTATGCAGGCTGCTTTTTTCTATTTTACTACAAGTGGGTGGGGGGAGGGGTCTGATGCAGACAGATACCAAACTGCCTTTGTCCATTTCTTTGTATATTCGAATTTATAGTTCTACAGTCTATGCAGGCTGCTTTTTTTTCTTTTTTACTACAAGTGGATAGGGGAGGGGGCTGATGCAGACAGATACCAAACTGCCTTTGTCCTTTTCTTTGTATATTCGAATTTCTAGTTCTACAGTCTATGCAGGCTGCTTTTTTATATTCAACTACAAGTGGAGGGCGGGGGGGCATAGATAGCAACCAAACTACCGTGGTCCATTTAATTTTACTTTCTATTTCCATAGTCTGTGCAGGCTGCTTTTTTTAATATTCAACTACAAGTGTAGGGTGTAATATACACCCAAAGATGATGGCTACATTGGCAATAATCAAAGATGGCGGAGGTAGACAACCAGGTTTGTCTGTATAATTTGCAGACAAGTGTTCGAATTAAGGACGGCCTACCAGGGATTAAACTGTTTTTTTTCATAATTTATTAGCTTTAGAATTACCTCACTTATCTAAGAAACTGGTGGAGCACTAAATTAGGTTATTTTAGACCAATTTTTTTTTATTTTTTTCGAAAATAGCAAAACAAAACCAAACAAAAACAAAACCAAAACACGCAAGGGCGGTTTTGCAAAACCAAAACACTAAGGTAATCCAGATCCAAAACCGAATACAAAACCAAAACACGGGGTCAGTGACCATCTCTAGTTCTTAGGAACCCTGTACATTATACTGGTTTCAAATGTGTTAATGCGACTGGCACCCACATGCTAGAGCAGTTACGAAGAGCCCCTGTGCTTTCCAGCTTAGGGTTGGTAGCTACTGAAAGGGGTAGCTTTTAATATGAAACCTCTTCCCATAGAGGCACCCATTCTGTGCAGACTAGACTGAGACTGGTTTTCAGAATAGCAGGGAGAGGGGGCACTCTGCTCTTATATAAATATTTGTTTTATTACACAGTGTTTTGTCTCATATCCCTCCACATATTATTATTTGTGTAAACAATCAGCCGCTACCCCTATTCTTAGTGTGTCACAGTTATTGCAATTGCATTACAAACCAGGACCTACATTATCTGTCTAATGGTAATGCTGTTTATTTTAGCTTTGTGCCCTATGTTTATTTATTTGTCACTTGCATTTTATAAACATTTCTATACATTTCTATCTTCCATTGCAAATTTAGGGAGAATAATGAAAAGGAAATGACAAAAATCCTTACTGCTTTTAAAACAAAATCAATAAATCATGAATTAATGTTTTATTGATACCATTATTTAATGTTTTAATGATACATTATTATGTTCAGGTGACAGGTCAAGTTCAATAGGAATCTGCTATAGTAAACCATTTTTTCATTTCATTTCAGGCCTGGAGGTCTTATCACTATATAATCATTATTTCCATAGTTTGCGCTGCTATTGGTTTAATTGACACTCTTTTTTATTTAAGCCTATCCATATTGACTTGTTGCATACATATGCATTATGGGGAAAAGAAGCCAGATGAAATTTACATATGCATTGTGCCAGATAGTTAAGAATGGGGGTCAATTGTGAACAGAAAAATTGGAAGTGGAGTAATGCATCTTTTAATACACAAAATGTTTTTTTTTTCCATGAGGAGAGCAGATAGGTGCATTCCAATTCTGCTTTTTGATGTCCGTTTTTGCAGCCACTTTGCACAACATTTTTCAAGCAGGTGGCCTGGGACAAAATTATGTATTATGGAAACGGTTTTATGTAAGCAAGTGTAAGATTTTTTGCCAATAAATGCACTTAGATGGAGTAAATTGCATTTTACTGAGAGTAGTGATTGAGGTTCAATTTTGTGTGACTAGGCTTTGCAGATATTCAACAAAATAGGATCACCTCCACAAATGGTTACTGTCTACCCATTGATATTGATTAGCAAACCACTAACCATAATCTTGTTTTATATGCAGAATCAAATATATTCCTGCAGCTGGTCTGCATTCTTCACGTAATGCCTTAGTCCGTCTGTCTTGTTGCATCCAAAGGAACAAAAATGTGATCCTCTAGCAATTAACCTAATTTTGCCATGATAACACTTTGCTTATGACCGTAAAAACAGCAAAGATAGTTGATTATTATAACAAAAGAAAAAAATAAAAAAAAATTGTGATCAAAGAACAAAGCAGCAAAATATAAAATATACATTGCAACAGAGCCCTTTTCTAGATGTAATATATACAGTACATGTTCTCCCAATCAGTACAGATGATGTAACTGATTGGCTATTAACTGCTCATTTCAGTGAAACTTGTGACAATCACAGAGATGAAATGCAAAGACAGATGATGCTGCCTTGAATTAGTCAAATTGAAATAACAATTTAAAATATTATATTCAATGAACAAAGCACTTAAGATAATATTAGAAGATGTATGCCTTTCAATGTTTTTAATATATAATTGTTGGTGCATAAATTACTTTAAATTATTATCATATTCCTAAGGTTTCTATAAATATTTTATATGAAATTATAAAATGAGATGAAGTATGTCTTCTTAAGAGTGTTAGCTGCAGACATTAAATTGTTTGCAAAGATCCTAGCCTTAAGGCTCAACATGGTTCTGCCCAATCTGATTGATTCAGACCAGGTGGGTTTTATACCTAATAGACAGGCATCCGATAATACCCATAGGGTTATCCACATCATCCACTATGTTAAAAAATGCAAAATTCCGTTGGTCGTTTTAGCTGAGACCATGTTAAACCGAATTTCCTGGCCATTTATGTTTTCCACTTTGGAATCATATGGGTTTCAGGACGCATTTTTATGAGCCATTCATGTTCTATACTCTACCTCCACCTAGGCAAAATTCTGATCTGTTTAATCTACTCAATGGGATTAGGTAAGGGTGCCCCTTGTCCCTGCTAATCTTTGCCCAATGTATAGAACCCCTGGCTGCTAAAACTAGACCTAATCACAATTTTGCTCTTTGCTGATGACGTACTTCTCACACTGTCTAATCCACATAGATCTATACTAAATTTATTAGAAATTAAGTACTATGGATCCCTCTCCGTATATAAAATTAACGACACCAACTCTGAAGCTCTGACACTCAATGTTCCAGATAGAGACTGGGATTGACTGAAATCCTCATTTAAATTTCAGTGGCATCCAAAGACACTTCGGTACCTTTCTATTACTAAAATTTGCTCCCGATTATATCAATTTAATTATTTACCTCTGACTAATAAAATCTACCAGAACATTGCTAAATGGAAAACCCTGTATATCTCATGGACAGAGAGGGTAAATTCCATTAAAATGAATATACTTCCATGACGGCTTTATCTTTTTCAGACCCTTTGGTTCATGTGCCCCTCTCCACCCTACTGGTGTTTCAGTGAATTTCTAATAGATTCACATAGAGAGGGAAAAACCCAGAATCAGCAGAGCGATACTGGCCAAATCTAGGAAAATGGGTGGTCTTTGCATCCTTTTAACTAAGCATATACTAACCCTGCAGATAACTTCACTCTCTCTATGTGGGACAGAGTGAATGCTCAATTTAATTTGGCTCCCTATCCTTCCCCTTTTTTCCCTATCTGGAAACACCCATTTATTTTCCCTGACATTAAGATATAATAGCCGAACCACGGAAGTCTAAGAACTTTGATAGATGTACACATATCGTTGGGTGAATTTGCCTTTACTTCATTTGTGCATATACAGGACAAATACTACCTTTCTCTCACGCTTCACTTTGAATAGCTATAAATTTGCAGCTTTATTCAATCATGGACATGTTCAAAGACCCCCCCCTTTAGAAGGAAACTGTATCTACTCAGTTGGATGTAAAGGCAAACTCTCCATGATATACCATTCGATACTTACTACTGACACCCCCCATTGGAGCCCCATGAGGTAGCCTGGGAAAGAGAACTGCCGATCTCCTTGGACAACAAGAGATGGTCCATCATCATGGAGATTTTAGCTAAGGCCTCTATAAATGTGAGTATTAAGGAAAGCTCATATAAGATTTACACACATTGTTATATTGTGCCAAAATTGATTTTTTTGCATCTATCCCCTCACTTCTAACAGATCCTGGAGAGAATGTAGTGATACTGGCACATACTTGTGGGAGTGCCCCAGGATTCAGCAGTTCTGGGCTATAACTATAGAGGTGATCAAGTTTATTACTGAGATTCAGATACCGAGGGATTTCTTGATACTTCTAGTCAATATCCTCATCCATTCCCTGGGCAAATTCAAATACAAATTAATAATAAATATATGCCAGGCCTCCAAATTCTTAATTACTAGAAATTGGAAACAGCCTCTTGCCTCCATCCGAACAGCACTACTGAATATGATAGGACATATAAACGCTATCGAATATATCAATGGACTTCCAACACTACTTTTCTTTTCAAATTGGGAACCCTGGATTAATTTCACTAACTCATGCACCCTAGGCTTGGAGTAAAACAGAGTGCATGGGCCTCCCAATTATTTTTCCGCCCTTTCCTTCCCACCACCATTTTTTCTTCCCCATTAACTTTCCCTTGAATATAATTAAAAATAAAAAACACTGTATTTTAGTTTCACTTTTTTTCTTCCGTTTCTCATTGCAATATATGATACTGTTTTGTATGTCACCGCTTTGTTATATGACATATAGATCTATAGTCTTATGCGATATCTGCCTCACAGCATTGGGGTCATGAGTTCAATTACCAAACATGGCTTTATCTGTGTGGAGTTTGTATGTTCTCCCTGTGTTTGCGTGGGTTTCCTCTGGGTGCTCGGTTTATCTCCCACACTCAAACAACAGACTGTGAAGTTAATTGGCTGTTATCAAATTGACCCTAGTGTGTGTTTGTGTTTGTGTGTGTGTGTGTGTTTTTATTTGTTACAAAATTCAGACTGTAGGTTCCAATGGGACAGGGACTGATGTGAGTTTGTTCTCTGTATAGCGCTGCGTAATTAGTGGCACTATATAAATAGCTGCTGATGATGATCTGTTCACCTGAATGTATTTGTTATGTGCTGTAATGTGGCTATTACTTATGCTTTATATATTTATTTTTGAGCCTTTATATTTTTGATGCAGTCCAAAAAAAGCAGTTTTAAAAAAAATTCTAGTTGCAATACAACGACCAGGAATTTTCCAAAATTGATTGGGGAAAACACGCAAAACACCCAAAAGCTCAAATTGACATGGAAAGTGTAGCTGTAAAATCTTATGTACAGCTCTGCCTGAAACTATATGTGCGATTTTAAGGCATAATCATAACCTATTACCTAAATTTTAGAATGCATCAGCTCACAAATAGATGGTATAGTTCAAATTATTTGGCACTTACTTTGATACAATAATCTTTTTGACCTGGGTAGGTCATTTATCAGGTATCAGTTCTACGGACAAAATATACAATACATAGATTAATTTTGTATGCATAAAGGCTTTTTAAATGCACAGCCCAAATCTAGGTGCACAAACACTTTCTTTGACAATAGCAAAATGTCATGAAGTCTGGAATCGTCTAGATAAAAAACATAAAATATTGCCATTTTACACATTTAAAAAGATTCCGTGAATGCCTAATAAATCAGGAAAACTTCCACTGCTTGCAGGTCATGGTTACGAAATAAAAGCAAATTCTGAATTTCACTTTGTTTGATAATTGGGTAGCTTACTAAGAATATTTTACCTTCCAGAATACCCCAGCTTACTCATCAAACTGCTTAAAAATTGCTCCAACCATATATTGCACTACTACATTAATCAGTGCATCTGTCCATAAAAATGAATGTTGCATGAACATTGGTGAAAGAATCCACATTTTTTTAGGTTTACAAATTAATTCTATAGCCAACAGTCACAGATTCTTATAAAAAAAAGATTGGTGAACCAGTGAATATTAGTGGTAAGAACCAAATTGTTTTTCTCAGGCGATATAAGAGATATGATTTACAGCTATATCATACTAACCATCTCTCCCGGAATGTCCGGGAGACTCCCGCATTTCGCGAGGGTCTCACAGACTCCTGGGAGAGTGTGGCAATCTCCCGGATCTGCCCACTTCCTAGTGAAGTGGGCAGAATTGGGTCCAAAATGCCGCGATTCACCGGGAATCGCAGCGTTTGGCCAAAATGATGCAATTTTTGGAGTCCCTCCCCCTGCATGCCCACCTTCTACAGCAGGCTCCCGGATCATACTTGCCATAAGCTGGCAAGTAAGAGCTATATAGGTATGTCCACCTTTTATTTATCTGTTTACATAGAGTAACAATGGTTCGAAGGTTTTGAAGTAAGTTTAAAAACAAATTGAAATGTATTTGTATCCAAAAGTAAAATATTCTATATGTGGAGTCCATTCTGCCAAAATGATGTCCTCTTCTAATTAATATGGTAAGCCAACAATTTTTAAGTGTTTTCAAAACATTAACCACAACATACATAGTGCTAACATTACAGCTGTGATTCTACTGTTGTATAACAACTATGCTAAACTGCCTGGCATAAGACATTGTCCTGTGGTGTCATTACTAGACTAGGCTTCTATACTGTTGTGCACGTACATTATCAAGGTGGTGAGTTTTGAGAAATAATACACTGTTTGCTTTGACATAGCAGTGCAGTTGAAAATATGCACTCTGTCTCAATGTACTCATCTAATAGCTTAAGGTGGGTCAAGCAAGCAGTATATTGCAAGATAACAGGAAAAGTTCAAATAATGTGTAGCCAGGACTCAGTAGGCTATGCTTTGAATTTATTTACTTTTTGGAAGGGTGAAAAAAAAACATGATTATGCAAATGAGTCTGGGCCAATAGCCAATTTCATTGCTCTTCAAGATGTGAACATGTGAGCATAATTTTGCGTTGTATGCAAAAGCAGGTCCACTGGAACAAAATGAAAAGCTAGTTAGCAATACAGCGTCTAGTCATAAATTACTCCCACTGACTATTATATTACTCCCCCCGGAATATTAGGAAATATAATGTTGCTATTGTAACCATGTGATAACTAGTCTATCAATTTACTGATAAGAGAAATCTACAACCCATCCTTTACCATTATCTAACCAATTTCAGTTCTGATTGCTGTCAGAGCAGAGTGAGAGTTTGTGGTCCAAGTGTCAAGCTCATCAAATTCCCAGCTTTATTCAAAGCAAGTCTGACACCTTGACAGCTCCAGTAATTTACATATAATATCATATCTGTCAAGTAGTTATTGCATACATAAAACATTAGTCTAACATATTCGAAACATGTCATAATAGGAAATGTTTTTACTGTATATAGCTGTATTTGTATTTCACATTAATATTTTTATACACTAAATGAGTTCTTTACATTTATGTTTATATGAATTCACAATAAAACATTCTATATGACATTTATTTCTTTGTCATTGACGAGTGATATGAATAAAGTTGTTTGTTGAGCGTGTAACACTCCTGCTTCATAAACCTATCAAATCACTGAGTAGATCTACTGACAAACGTATTTGTCATGCCTCTAAACTGTTGATATCAAGAGAATGTGAGAATATACCCCCCCTCCAAACACACACACACACAGACACACACACACACACACACACACACATCAGAACAGCACTTTTGAACAAGATATGGCATATACATCCTCTATGGAACATATTACTGGAATACTCAACAACACATTGCCCAATTTTCATGCTATATGAAAACACTGGTTTCATTTTGACAATTTCTCTGCACCAGTTTTGGAATAATGTGGGCTCCTCCAGTGTTCCTCCTCCCTTTACCTCTAACCCACCCATTTTTTTCACCTTTGTTTTTCCTCCCTCACTTCCTCCCAAACCCTTCCTTCATTTTCATTAAAAAGTCCCTGTGTTGTGATTACTAACTTGGTTATTGCTTCTCATATTAATGACTAGTATTTTACTAATGTTCTCTAATAGTTGTATACTATGACAGTATTATAAGTTCATTTTGGTATATATGCTATCTATTATCTTGCTCTATCAATAACACATTATCTTTTTTTTGTCGCAATACTTTTTTGTGTATTTGATGCAGTTTAAAAATAAAAAAAGTTTCTAAAAAAAAGTGTATATGACCGTAAATCTCCCTAGTCAGTTGCTGATGCTTCCCATTGATCTTCTGCTTTTGGCATGCTTTTCCAGCAAGGGAATTGCTGGGAACACTTTAGACAAATAAGACAATTCCAAATACAACCATGTAAGAACTGTAAAAGAGACAGAATGTAGTACCACCAAATACTGTGCTCAGAAAACAAAAGCAGCAAATAATAGCAAAGAGCCATCTAGAGGAGTGAACTCACAATGGGTCTTTCAATTACTGGACTACATAGCAATGTTATCAGGGGCAACATCTATGATCATATGTACTTCCCACCTACTTTTATGATGTCATTATGTTGCAGCTAAAATTTGTATCGTCTTTCCATCTATATACCCATGTGTGGGTTTTTTTGTGGTGATAATTACTTGTGGAATGATTATAGTTATCTTATATTTTTAATTTACATATTCTTTACATTTCTACTATATTCCACATTCATGTATTTTGTTTTCTGTACTTGTTCTGTGGTTTTGGTGTGGTTTTATGTGTATTTTATTATAAGCATATTGGAGGAGAATCACCTACTAGTTAATTAAGACTGAAAGTAGGGATTTTTGAGCATTCCCTATGCAGGTCAGAAACAATTAAAAACAAATATATAAAAGTCATAATTAATATTTTATTGTTAGTCAAGAATTAAACAAAAAGCACACACATTAATAAAAAAAAATAGCGTAATTTTAAGAAAACGCATTCCTATCTGCATCACTGACATACTTTATATTTATTTTACTAGGTCTTATCCGATTACAAGAACTAATTAAGGCTCCTTCTCGGTACAACTTGAGACTCAAAATCCGTCAGCTACCTATTGACACAAAGGATGCCAAACCACTGCTAAAAGAGATGAAGAGAGGCAAGGAGTTCCATGTCATCTTTGATTGTAGCCATGACATGGCAGCAGGGATACTAAAACAGGTAATCTGAACATTGTATAGTAATGTAATGCTACGCAGATCTGAGTCATTGGTTTGCAGTGCCCAATATATTAGAACAGAACTGCTCTGCTCAGATTGCAGGATTTAAACACAGGGACCAATGGTGTTATTGAATGATTTGAGGCATTCACAGTTATTTTATTATTTGAGTTTTTCAAGCTGTTTAGCAGGATTTGAGATGATGTTTCTTGTTTACGTTGAAGGGAAAAAAACATTGAAACATAACTTCATAAGACCATGGCCTTATTTGTGTGAAGTTTGTATGTTCTCTCTGTGTTTGTGTGGGTTTCCTCCGGGTGCTCCGGTTTCCTCACACACTCCGAAAACATACTGGTAGATTAATTGGCTACTATTAAATTGCCCTTAGACTCTCTCTGTCTGTGTGTGTGTAGGCTAAGGGATTTAGATTGTAAGCTCCATTTTTCTTCTGAGGGGCTTTGTAGTGTTACAAAATGAATGAGTTCTTTGTACAGCGCTGCACAATTAGTGGCGCTATATAAATAAATAAATAGATGATGATGATGACTCTTCAGTGGAGATGTATGATAAAACTGAATAGTGCATTTTGCATTCATATTCAGGAAGCCTTGATATAAAATACTTTTAGTTTCCAGGAAACATTCTATAGCATTGCAGAAACATTAGTGATCACATACTTTTCAGATTATTAGCATATTCTCTAAAGAGGATTTATAATCTGTAAAGGAGCAACACTTTAGTTCTCAATAGGTTATGATTATGGGCACGAGTTGGCTGGGCTCGTGGACAGAGGGGCTTATGCTCCTTGGGCCAGTTCTATAGTGGGCTACCATGGTTTGGGCCACTGTGCAACATCCATTTATTTTCCTTTAAAATGTTCCTCATAGGCTGCTGAGTCGAGTCTTGCCCTTGGGGATAAAGTTTGCGAACCCTCCCCTGGTTATAGAGCAAAATTCTCAGGTCCTATAAGAACATTAATTATAAATATCTGGACCAATATATCCTCACATTATATTTTTTCTCACTCCTTTATTGACTTATTGTATGTAGCTAACTGTTTTTTAGCCTAAGTGGTATACCCAGCCATGTTTACATTTTTAGATGTCTGCTAGTAAGTTTGTGTATTACTGCAAAGCATGCATGCATGTATGTATGTATGTATGATTCAATGCACATGTCATTGCTTACAAATTACATGGCAGACTATGATTAGTCAAGCTTTCCCTTGTCTATGTAATAAAAAAAATATGTCAGTGTTGCAAATCTCTCTTGCTAAGGCAAATGAGTCCAGAACCTAGAGCAATTCAGATGAGGATGATTGTCAAAAGCAAATCACTTACAAGAGCTAAGATGCTAAAATATGTCTTGATAAATAAATGTGTACGGTGGATGGGTAGTGTATGCAGAATTTTTAATTGCTTGTAAAATTATTTTATGTTTGCTTATTGATTTGTAGCACTCTGCAAAGATGTTGTGAAATTAATGCAAGTCTTGAACTGCCATACGCTTTAAATTCATATTTACACTATTACAGTCCTTAAAATCCCCTGGAATGTTGTAAATATCTAAAACTATTTACTTACAAAAAATACTCAGGCTATTGTGAAAATGTATTGCTTAAAGCTATCCAGTATGCATTATTTATAAAGTTATTAATATTGCAGTAGTCTAGCAGTAAGCAACCTTTCATTTAATTTTATTGTCAGCTAAAAGAAGTTGTCAGTGGCAGAGCTATTTTTTATTTGAAATTGTTAAATTTTTTGCTAACATTTTCTTTTACTTTACAGCTTTTGACTTAAAGGAACAAACTGTTGTTTCATTCTTCATCGTCTTCTTTCTTTTGATACGTAACCATAGCTGTTTAGTATTACTATAGAGTGACTTAGGGGTCACCTTTACAATTTTTAATATAAAATTAATGTCTAGTTATAGCCTTGAACTGGTGCCTTTTTGTATTAAGTATCCCTAGTGGCGAAGTCCTGGTGTCTCTTTAATAATAGACTTTATCTAAGGGCATCTCCCATCATTACAATGAATTGCAAATCAAAAATCCCAGCTTGCCATTATTTGGCAGTGGGGGCTTTTAAATGTGCTACCTGGAGGTAAAGGCTGTAATGAGTTAGTGTCATGTCATTGCAGTGCTTTCCTTCACAAGATAGCCTTTTTTAACTTAATTTGATCATCTGATATAATTCATAAACACAGGCACACACAAAAAAATAACCTTACACTGTATTAACTAATGTATTTATTATATGTCAAATACAAATTGCAAAATAAATAATTCAATTTATCGTTACTTTCAAAGCATGTTTTATTATTCATCTTCCAGGCATTGGCAATGGGAATGATGACAGAATATTACCACTATATTTTTACAACTCTGGTAAGTAAAAAATGTTTAAGAATTGGTCACTACCTCATGTAACCTTTTTATTTTATTTAAGTCTCTACTGGATAAATGGAAGCTGCAAATATGTACACTGGCAATGCTTCACCTTCTCCAATCTTTATATATTTCACTAATAAATCTATCATCTGTATAAGGCATACACCTACCATCTTTCCTTGTTACCATTTCCAACTTCAAGCTAACTGACTGTTTCTGGAGTTTATCTATTCTCTGGACTGATGTATATCAGTTTAACTCTTTAAGGCTGCATGTGGTTTATACTTATAAGCCAAGACCTATTTTCATTGTTTTCACTGGATTTGCCAGAAATTACATTTAATTTTCTAAATCTAACCATGCAAATATTACATGCATTTTCCTAGACCTGGAGGGGTTTCTTTTTGGTAAGAAAATAAAAAAAGATATGTTCTTATGTCCATTGTCTATTGTAAGCATCACAAATTGCACAGCAAATACACTTCCAGAATTCTTCCCAAGATCGTTCTTTTACACATAGAACAGTCCCAGTAAATTGCCCTGAATATATTTGCTAATTCTACCAGGTATAGGTATACCATATACTTTTACTTTAATTAGGACCGATTTTAGACAAGATGGAGCATGGGGAAGAGAACAAGGTTGGGATTCACTATGAGAAATAAACTCAGCATGAGCTGTATAGAAAAATTCTTAAATACTATGGGTTACAGACACCATCATGATGTCAATACACAGCCCTATGCAAATAATGCATACAGCCTTCTACCATATACACACTCCTGCCCAAGATATATAGTCCTACAGCTACAATATACAGCCATGGGACCTGAGTATCATCCTCATGTCCACCTCAGTGCAAAGCTGAAGAATTAGCAGTCTTGCCAATGTTCACTATATACATGCCCAACTTATCAGCTTAATGCCCACCACAATCTGCTGCTAACCATATGCTATGAAGCTCTGTGCCTAGCCTATCAGCCTCTTGGCCTTCTCAGTCCCATATCCATTACCAGGGCCACCTTAACAACATTATGGGCCCCCGGGCAAAGCAGTGCAGCGGGGCCCCTACCTCTATATATGTGTATTATATATATATATATATATATATATATATATATATAAAATATATATATATGTATATATATATATATATATATATATATATATATATATATATATAATATATATATATATATATGTATATATATATATATATATATATATATATATATATATATCTATAGAGATAGATATAGATATATTTGCAGGATTTTTTTTTATTTTTTTTTTCAGGATTATTTATTTTACTTAAGAGCCCTGTCTATGGGGCCCCCTTGCCTATGGGGCCCCCGGGCACCTGCCCATCGTGCCCAATGGAAAAGATGGCAATGTCCATTACATACAGTCATGTGCCAAGCTTATCTTGTGGCTTATGGTCGCATACAGCCTTGTTCTTTTTTATGTTGGTAATCAGTGGATACCCCTGAAAATACATTATTCTCTCTATATAATTAACATCTACCCTAGCAGCAAGAGCTGAAAAATTGAATCCAAGTTTGGCAATAAGGCCACTGATCATCCAAAGCTGCCTGTTAGTTGTTAATGATGGTTCTCAGTGCCCCATCATTTGCAACCTATGGATGTAGTAAAGTAAAAGAGCAATGGGACCTGTCATTAACAATTACAGAACTACAGCTATGTGTGCTAACCCTAGAAATAAGCAGCAAAGCAAAAGGGAGGACAGAAGTTGTTGGCCCCCAAGCAGGTTTGGGCCTTGGGCAGTTGACCTACCGTTGCCCACAAAAAGGCAGGTCCTGCTTTTAATTAAGTGGTTTGAGCTAAGGGTAGAACTAAGGGTATATTTTTTATTTTAAATTGTCTCAAACATTTCACTTTCTTGCTCTTATACACAAATCACTGCTAAGTATTTTCAAAAGTATTTTATTTTCATGTTTTGTCAGAGATTTCAGAGAGATTAATTTATATAGCATTTTTAAGCATTTAGTAAACTTCATGCTTATGGATAGAAATATCCCTGTCCTACTGTACAAAGCACTTGCAGTCTTCCATTCCTCACATTTTCCTTTAAACTATAAGCTCTTATAAGCACGGTTGTAGTGCAGGGGAATGTGTCATGAAGAGATAGGCTTCTTTTATTTGGGCCCATTTATAAATGTTTCACTGGTGATTCTCATGTTTTTAATAAATAGGTGTGTAGAAAATTACATTTATTTAAAGTTATTTGAAACCCATCTTCAACATGTTTATCGCACTCCTTCTCTAGTACTACTAGTTATGTTTTTCCTATGTATTTTGTTTAATCAGCAATATAATTCTGTATGCAGTAATCCAAGAATTAATTCAAATTATGGCCATGTAAAGTATTTAATGAAGCCCAATGAAGTATATAAAATATACCTGACCAATTGACCCTGTAAATGAAATAAATCTATGTTAATATATTAATCCGCACCTCTAGCACACTATATAATAAACCTATGAATATTGTATTTGTATTTGCATTTGACTAAAAACATGGTCATGAATTCATTAAGGTTATGTTTTCCAAACTCTACACATCAAGGTGTCAAAGCAGTATTATAATGTATGAGCACTTGCATTGTGTGCAATTAAGTTAGAATAAAGAAGAGTTTAGGATTAAGGAAGAGTTAAGTGTTTTCTGCTGTGTACATATTCACTGCCAGGATGCAACTAAAATGTTGCTCTTCCCACTACTTAAACAATCATGTGTACAAGTGCTGTGCCAAACCTCCCAACATTGCTCTGCATCAGTGCCGTAACTAGACATTTTAGTGCCCTGGGCGAGACAGGGCACCGGCGCCCCCCATCTAAGTGGGAGTGACATTTGACAAGAGGGTGTGGCCAACCTAATGTGGGGGTGTGGCTAGCCCTTTACTGAAAGAATCCTTTTACACATATTTGCAAATGCATTTTATATATATATATATATATATATATATATATATATATATATATATATATTACACCGATATATATTATATTAAACTGATAATGCTGCCCAATTTGGCTATACATTGATTATGAGTGCAAATTCAGAGCTAGGGGCAATCACAGATTTAAAAGTGTTACTATTTTACTATGGAAGATTTTATCCCTGCTTTTTGAAAGGGTTCTCCCCCTAAATCTAAAAATAACAACTAATTTGGCTTGATTTATTCAGTCCCATGGATGGCCAGAAGGGGTGGGAATATAAATTAGTGTTGAAGCAGAGCAAAGAGTCAGGCTTACAAAAGTAAGTTTAATTTGCAATACTGATGGCAGGAATATGAGAAGACACAAGCTGCTGAGTAGTAGGCATGACTTTGGTGTACATACATATTATTTAACTTTAGGTGGTGATCCCCTTTAATATCTGACCAAATCAGAGCACTACACTAGTGTTGCTGTCTTATAAATACATATATTTTTAAAATAAATCTCTAGTTGTGAAACTAGTAGCAGCATATACAGGTAAAGGGCATTACAATCTGAAACCTCCGCTACACCTAGGCATTGGCATAATGGGGTTCAGAGCTGGGCGTACATCCTTTTGCTTAGAGTAAATTATCCAAATTTGACCCTAAAAAGCATACACTTAAGTACAGGTGCAGATTTGGAACTTTTGGTACTTTCGCCTCCTTACACTTGAGATGAGGGACAGTTATGGAAGGGGAGTGCAAACGCAAATACTTTATGGACGTGTCTAAGTAAAGAACTCTCATACATTACATGTATCATTAGGCATAAGTGCTTCTTAGCTATAAATCTGTACCTAGAAGAATAATTTACCCCCCCGATACACAACAATTTGTCATGACAGTGCAATTCCCTGTGTGCATTATTTGAGAGCAGGCATACATAACCTGTCCATTGTCTTCTTTATAAATTAAGGACTTTCCTTTTCAATTAACAAACATGTAAAGCTGATGTTGAACAAATACATTTCAAATGAAAATGCTGCCTGCAAATCATGAAAGTAGCAGCTAACACCCATAAAAACCTGCGTTCCACTGACATGAAATATTATGCCTTTATTCCTAATTAAAATCTAGTTTGCTAACGAGGTAGGCAATCATTTCTATGATGCAGGGCTAGCTTTGTTTAATATATCATGTTCTTTTCAGGAAAACTAGTGGTTGTTTTGTTAATTTGATGTGAGCTCTACAAGAACAATTTACAAAATGCAAGAAAAGCAACCACCTTGATGCACCACACTCAACTGGAAAAAAACACTTCACTTCATTAGGTATATTGAAAAAATCCAAATTGTGGCACAGATAAACAGAAAATATTATTACATCCCAATAATACCAGACCAAATATATAGAAAATAAGCTGTGTCCTGAAAAAAATGGTGCAACCAGAACATAACTTATTTGTCTGCAACAAATGTTGGATAACTAAATTTGAAATCCTAATTAATAATTATTATTAAATGTTAGGTGGTACAGGACAAATCTCTACACAAAAATATCAAATTAAGGTTGAGTTGGAGTAGAGCAGAATAATTGGGGAAGAGCATGTCCTAGATCAACTTTACATTTCAGTGTACAAATAAGCTATCAAGTGCTTGTGTGCTACATAAAAAAACAGACAGTATATAACTTATGAGCAAAGCAATAAACTAATTTGCACCCCTTGCTCTGTAACATGTTTTTTTTCCAGGAGAAAACATACTCATTTTTTGCCTTACTTTCCTTATTGATTTAGACCCATAAAGTTTAGTTATTGAATGAATGAGAGCGAATAAATAAAATAAGATATAAAGGTACATAGAATGAATATGAGAATAGTATAAAACAATCAAAAAGTAGCCATATCTGGAAAAGTGTCCCTAAACCACTATAGTACAAAATATGAAACTATTGCATAAATTTGAGCTGAGAGATAATATAATGTATAACAAAACATAGCCTGCATACCAAAATTGCATTGGTCTGCCAAAATGCACCAGAAAAGTACAATATAAACAATATTTTGTGGGAAAGCACCATGCAAGGAGCAATTTGCATGCAAAGAACCTGAGATGTATTTTACCCTAAGGCTTCATTAGGGAGATGTGTTGTCTCACAAGCCATATAAACAGAATTATTGGCATAAAACATAAAATTGAAAATGGGACTAAATCATACATTTCCATTCCAAAATGTAACAATTTATATCTGAGTGCTCAGATATTTTGTAGATTAGACTAGCCTGACAAGAAGTAAGTAATAACAGGGAAGAGTTCTGAAAACTGGTGCAAAGGAAAACAAAATTAACGGTCCAGATGTTGTAATCATAAGTCTGGAAATCATCATGTAATAAATCAAAAATACCCAACACAAAGCCAAGTCAATGCCCCTTGTGTTGTGATGTTCTTCCTTATTGCATTACTTTGTTTAACAGTTATGGGTATATTTACTAAACTGTGGGTTTGAAAAAGTGGAGATGTTGCCTACAGCAACCAATCATTTTCTAGTAACCATTTATTTAGTACATTATACAAAATGACAGCTAGAATCAGATTGGATGCTATAGGCAACATCTCCACTTTTTCAAACCCCCAGCTTAGTAAATATACCACTTACAGTTTTCCAAATAAGTGACAGGCTCGCACAGTTGTGACTTTGTACTTTATCTGAGCACATGCATAAAGGCGACATAAAACTTCCTTACATCAACACTATTGAAAATCAGCTAAGGAACATTATAATGTAAAGATTAGTTTAAATAAGGTTAAGTTAAGCCTAAAATACAGTAATACCTCAAAAATCTGGCATCAAGTAGCTAGAATAGGTACATGCATGAATTTGTAAAATTTTGTGAAATGTGATTTGTGTTCTTTTTTATGGTTAATGCATTTATGTACTTTACTTTTAGGACCTATTTGCATTGGATGTGGAACCATATAGGTATAGTGGTGTGAACATGACTGGATTTCGAATCTTGAATATAGAAAACAGCCAAGTTTTATCTATAATTGAAAAATGGTCTATGGAAAGGTTGCAAGCACCCCCCAAACCTGATTCAGGATTGTTGGATGGGTTTATGACGGTAAGGCTTCTAAATTAAAACTATGTGATAACATGTTATAACATATGATGTATATGTCAAGACTAGTCTGAAAAATTACAAATCGAAATCACCAATATTATTCTTTTATTTACAATGCTACAATCTGGGTACCAAATTATTATGCGGCAATAGTACAGATGTGGTCAACATCACTGGCACACCTGAGTTATAAGTGTATCATGTAAAATATCTCCTGAAAGAAAATAATGTTGTGAAACAGCTTTGGTCTATAGACACTCATGTTTGGCACAGAAGAGCATAAAACAATAACAATTTTAAAAAGCAATAGTAGGAAAAACTATAAAAACTGAAAGATTACCTTGTCTTTTGACCTATTAAAATCAATTTGAAAACAAAAGAGCTAGATTAGACTCAAGTGTGCTAAAATAGAAATTAGAGTCACCTGTTATAAATTGCCAATGCTCACGTGACTTTAATTAACCAATGAACAATAAATAGCTTAAAGGTTTAAAAAGGCCACTTTTTATTTCCTGTAACTTTGTCACAATGGTGAAGACAAGTGAGCTGTCTGAGAGCATCACAAGTGCTACTATCACCAAACACAAGACCTGTAAAGGGTACAAGGCCATCTCCAAACACTTTGGCATCCCTGTATCACCAGTGTACAATGTTATAAAGAACTTTGCCACTCAAGGAACTGTGAAGAACCTCCCTGGAATGAAGTATTTGAAGGTGTTGGTGCAAACTGTGGAAAATCACCATGTAAATAATCCAAAGAGCTAAAGGCAGACCTGGAACAATCTGAATAGTTTAATCCTGTACCATACATTGCACGCTAAACCAAGAAGGGCTTTGTGGGCAAAGGCCAAGGAGACACCACTGCTGAAAATAGACATAAAAAGGAAAGTCAGGTCAAATGTTCTGTGGAAGATGAAACCAAAACAGAGGTATTTTGGCAAAGCAGACCAGTGATTTGTTAATGAAGCTTTTAAGGAGGTGAACACCCTTCCTACATTTAAATATGTTGTGGGGCTGCTTTGCTGCTTCTGGCACTGAAGGCCTTGCCTGTGTTTAAGGAATCATCAATCAGAGCATTACCAAGGCATTTTGGAATGAATTGTGCTACTCAGTGTAAGAATATGGGTTTTCCAGCATGATAAAGACCCTTTACAAGGCAGCGCCGCTTTAAATTTAAACGCCGAAGACGCCGAACTCGCGGGTGTTGAAGAACCCGGAGCTTAATACATTTGCCCCCATGTGTACTAGTTTTCACCAGACATAATTATTAGTTTGCCTTGTTTTTTTGTTTATACCACTGATGTCACAGACATTAACATTATCATCATCATCATCATCATCATTATTTATTTTTATAGCGCCAGCAAGTTCTGTAGCACTTTACAATTGGAACAGGCAGGCTCTTCCCACATGTTTATTGTAATAAGCTATTAATATCTATCTTTATTTGACTATTAGAATCCACTGGTAACTCACAAATGTGGTCCACTCTAGAGAAATGCAACAAAATGTCTTTCCTATAAATGGTATAAACCATTATCACTAATGTACACCCATTATTAAATGGTTTAAATTTTGTTGACTGGTCATTAACTAGGCTTGTGCATAGTTTCTAACATTTTAAGATTTTTTTACATTTTTTATTTATGTTGATTAGATAGCATAAACTTAGAGTGTGGTAATCGGTTAGTATAATGATTTCACTACACATGACATCCACTATGTGCCCAGAGACAGTCCAGGTTTTAAAGATTTTTCTCTGGAAATGTTTGTCCTTGACAATAGCACTGATTTTAATATTTAGCATTTGCACAGTAATAATTTATCACTTTTGGTAAAGCCTTTTTTTATCCCATATTTTATATAGCTTGGAATTTATTAAATATACATATTCAATTGTATTAGAATCATGCCCAGAGTTCATTTTATGCTAGGGCTCTATTGGGTTGTATGTTTGCAAAGAGTATTCTGTGAACTAAGTGCACAGATTTACCTTCTAAACACAAGGAGCCTGATTCATCAAACACACACACAATGTGCATCTGTTTTGAAATGCACAGAATTCAAGCATACGAACGCCTTAATTAAACAAGCAGCAGATCTGTATATGCCTGAGCTGATGAACTCGAGTGTCAGGTCTGCTCATCTCAGCTACACAAGACACTGTAGAATATGTCCAATACCTATGTGGAATAAAAATTTGCAAAAAGAATGCACAGAAAAATATTAAATTACTGTCACCTATTAATAATATAGCCAATAATAATAAAAGTTTAAAAAAAATAATGTGTTATTTTTAATATTTTTTTCCATGAAATACATTTATTAGGATGTTCTTAATGTTTACTGAGCATAAAGTACATTTTTACAATTGCTCCTGATTGCAAGCACATGTTATAGCATGCAAACATGACTGTCATCACTAATAATATGGACTTAGACTAGCCCTATAGTTGGAGTAAGAGATATGGCAGAAAAACAAGTACCTTTGAGATGCCCACAGCTTGAATTGAGTGTGACTGCATGCGCTCGAGTTTGGCATGTCCTTACTGTACATTGACTATGGGTGAATGCCTCTTCCCCATCCTGTTGCCTTCCAGAAATCATAGGCTGTAGTGTGCTTTGTGTGCGCAGATGGATGAATGTTGCTGCATTTTAATGTGTATGATTCAGTTCTGGGCATGCACAGATCAAATTTGTGGCTTATAAGCACATTCCTTGGTGAATAAGGACCAAAGTGTCACTGATAATGGCTTTGAACTATTTCTTACTGGCTAATCTGTTTCATGAAGCACATACTACAGTAACCACAGTGTGAAATTGTAAATATGAAGTTAGATTTTAAATAAACTAAGGGCTAGATTTACTAAGCTACGGGTTTGAAAAAGTGGGGATGTTGCCTATAGCAACCAATTAGATTCTAGCTGTCATTTTGTAGAAAGTACTAAATAAATGAAAGCTAGATTCCGATTGGTTTCTATAGGCAACATCACCACTTTTTGAAACCCGTAGCTTAGTAAATCTAGCCCTAAGTGTTTCTTTTGAACTTGAACTTGTTTTCAAATAATATTTTCGCATCGTATATCGTATATATCGTCGCCTCTCTTCCCCCTTATAACCTCCTCCCACGCGCGTATCCAAGACTTTGCCCGCGCTGCCCCCCTCCACTGGAACAAGCTCCCTCCCTCCATCAGAACTTCCCCTAATCTGTCCAGCTTCAAACGGGCCCTAAAAACCCACCTTTTTCTTAAAGCCTTTCTGTCTCCCACTTAACTTCCTACCTTATCTTCTGCCTCTGTCCCCCTACTCTCCCTCTCTCCCCTGCGTCTCTCTGTCTGTCCACCCCTCCCCTTAGATTGTACGCTCCTCTGAGCAGGGCCATCTCTCCTCCTGTTTTCACCACTTCTAACTCTGCTCTCCAGCTACTTAGCCCTCCTCCTCGAGGGTCCTCCACCCCACGTCCACTCTCGCTCCCTCCTCCCCCCTGGGGGTCTCCCTGTCTTCCGCGCCCTCCTTCTTGGGCCCCGTGGTTTGCAGATCCTCCCTCCCCCTTCCCCGCCCTCTCTAGCTGTGCATTGAGCGTACTGAGTTGCTGTGTTTTCTGTACTGTGCTGTCTCCCATTGTATTGTGATTTTGTTTGTCTCTGTACGGCGCTGCGGATGTCTTGTGGCGCCTTATAAATAAATATTAATAATAATAATAATAATAATAAAAATAATATTTTCGCAACAAGTAAGTCTATAAAATAAATAATGTTAATCATATATAATAGTAACTAAGATATCTAACAATAAAGGTATCATTACTATCAGATTTACACAATAAAATCAATAAATCTATACATTGAATTTATAAACTTAGACATGCTTTAGCGAGGTCTATATGGTGAAATTGTCGAAATTAATTTTAAAAAATCAATATAAAGTGAATACATTTTCTTACGCTATAATAAGACTGCTTTCTGCAATCTACTGGAAGTGTTCATGTTGCACAATTCCATTGTACAGTATTTCTGTTAAATGAAGGAATGTCGCTTTCACTGCTAGAAAAATATAGGAAGCTCAGCAAAGATCTTAGCATTTGAGACAAATACCTATTATTGCTATCAGTCCACACTCATTTGTCATTATATAGCTCAACAGTGCTTACACATTACGCCTTTACTTTGGCTGAAGAAATAAATAGAAAAAGAGAATTGGATTCATGGATGGGCTCACAAGGATCAGTTAACTCATTTAATTGGTCCCTAAAGCCGCAGTTAGAGTTTAAACATTTATCAAGACAACACTGAACTATTTCTCTGCTTTTTAAAATGTGTATGTGGCAGTTGATGATACAAACGAGTGACCGAGATAATTGGTATAATTTCAAATGCCACTGTCAATAGTCTTTTTTTCTCTCTTTGTAATTGCATGTAATGTTGGTTCTTTGTGTTGTTTAGCTATCAACATGAGATTAAAGGTTATATATGTGATGACACAGAGCACATTTTTTTTGCAAACCTACAAATTATCTTTAATAGCTTTCATCAATAGAGAATGCAGTCATGAAAAATACAAGATACCTGCTTTATTATCATTTATATATTAGAAGAGCATATTCTATCTTTTATACATTCAAATACAACATAGCAATATAGTAATATTACATATTTTGCATCTTATGTGAAATATACAATATGTTTTTATTTGTTTGTTCAACTGTTTTTGCGCTTGTAGTTTTAACTTGCAACACACTTGGAAATGAAACCGATTTTAACCGCAAATTCAAAAAGTGGCCAAGATCTTCTCAAAAAAGCATGCTCATTCTCTACAGCAACTGGGGACCATCACAGTACCTGAAGCTGGGGACAGGACTGCAGATAATGTTGCTCATTTGTTTCTGCAACAATGCAAAAACAAATGCATTGCACTCAGTCCATAGTTCTAAAGCAGAGTTCTTGCGGACAAATTTTACTGTGATCTTTGGACGGGTTTAGTTTACCAGCCCCCTGTATGCAATGTGGAGGAGTCATGCTTTTTTTTTATATAAGTAAAGTCTTTATTTTGAACCTGGAAATATTTATCTTTCTTAATATATTTTACAAGATAACATCAGATTGTGTTTAAAAATAGGCAAGTATTTCAGCAGAAGAGAAGCAGATTGCTAGCAATAATTAGGATTATGCCATGGAAAGGCAGTTAAATTGGATTTAAATATATCCCGCTCTTACATAACATAGTAATATGATACAAAATCTTAAAAAGAAGGATGGCAAGCATACTTGAATACATCAGTCATGAATAAAAGCTATATTTTTAGTGCACAGTAGAGTGCTTTATATTTAATTTTCCCTCTATCTTGTTATGGTGATGGTGTGTTTTCCAACAGTAGGACCCTCCTGTCTGACTTCTATATGCTGGGAGGGGCATTGCTGCGAGTGATGTGAATAGATGTTGATGATATTTAAGAAGTTTTTGTATTTTTTACATAGTTTTGCACAAATTTTTGTAAATTGTTGTGATATTTTGTTTAAGGAGACTTAGCAACAGGTTTAAAATTGTGGAAGGGTTACAAATTATGTTTATTCCTTTAAAAAGTTGTGTTGCTACCCATCAAAACATCAGTATAACAATAATAAATTTCACTGGTTTTGCAGTGAGCTAAGTCCCACGAGTGTTTCTGTCATTTCTGCTGATTTATATACTTTACTGGAATAGTGGAGTGCATATAGGCCGCTTTTCCTACATTTGGGTGTATTTATGTCTTTTTATGTTAGGAATTAGGTTTAAAATATTATGGGTGAAACAAATTTAAACAATTCTAATTGATCTAGAATAATTGATTTGCAGCTTGACTCATGTATGATTTTGAAATTACTGTAATTGAGCTGGTATTTGAAAGGTAATTTTCTAATCTGTGACATAGTTTCTTTTATTCACAATAATTATGATTTGTGTCTAGTCTGTTATGCTTTTTCCAGACATCCAAATACGAAACAAGTTTCCCAGAATTACAAACAAATATCAATATACTCATATTCAAGCATAACCAAATACTTTGTAAAAATAAATATTAGCACATATTGTCATATCATTAGTAATGTTTCCAATTCAACTGGCTACACATTAGTCAGTTAGTTTGGTCTTTTTCAACAAAACTGTGCATAAATTGTCCCTCTTTAATCCTTTTTAAATAGACTGATATGGAAGGGGCAAGAGTGCAACTTTACTTTCCAACTCATCAGTTGCGACCAATTGCTCAAAGGTCTAGTCATTTGTTGATCAGGTCAAGCATCCAAATTACATATGGATATCATCAGTAAATAATGCTGTTTTTTTATATATAATATAGCACATATTTTATAATAACAAATTTACTTTAAGCCATATACATGTAATAGCTTACTTTCCTGTGCTCTTCTTAAGATTGTGCAACTTTACAAACAATTTGTGTTATAACAAATGGAAAATTGTCAATTCAGTCAGACATTGATATGTTTGGTTAAGTTGTTAGAAAATAAATAATGATTAAAACATATTTAGTGACAAAAGGCAATAATCACTAGTGCACTGCACTGCTCAGCATTGCTCATCACACTAGGTGCCTGAGTTATTAAGGAGAGCAAGACAAGAAAAGGAGTACATTTTATCCTGGAAAAAACCATGTTACAATGCAAGGGGTGCAAATTAGTTTATTATTTTGCATACAAGTTAAATACTGGCTGCTTTTTCATGTAGCACACAAACACATGCTAGCTTTCTTTTTACACTGATATGTCAAGTTGATCTAGGACATGCCCTACCCCAACTATAAATCTGTCCCCACATTTTAAATTTATCTACTCCTCCAATGCAACATGGTTTTGCCAAGGTGCAAGGTTACTCCTTTTTTTGCTTTGCTCTCCTTATTGACTCAGGCCCTAGGTTTTAGTTTCAAACTAGAGGCAGCCAAGTGAGGTCTGATAATCTCCCGTGGCTTTAAAGCATGTGCAGTGTAATGAGTTGTGATGATTGGCAACCTGCAAATTTGATAAGGAATAACCGACACCTATTATGCAGGTTCTAATGCGGTAAAATCTAGAATTTAAAACAGATTTAAATACCCTGAAGCAGTTGATAAAAAGGAACGCTAGTGTGGGGCCCACTGAGGAATTAAATCTTGCCTTGTCTGGTTATTTCCATTCCTACAAGCCAGGGTAATAGTTTAACAGCATTCCCTGGTGGGGTGTGCATTTGGAACTATGTATTAGGTACTATCTTACAAGTTGGCACCAAAAGTCTTAACCCATGTTGTGCAAAAGAGAAGCAGGACAATTTAACAGTCCTCATTCTAATGCTTGGGTCTCAAACCTTGGTTTCCCATGGTGCATTGAGAACCTGGGGATGATGTAAGCTGTTTTAAAACCTTTTCTTTTGCATTTGCTTCTGCTTTAAAAGACATATACCTGCACATCCAGATTTGGTTCCTCATATGTGTAATAATTTATTTCATTTACTGATCTGTGTTTTTGGACCTTAACCATTAAGAAGCATTTAAACGGTTCTGTGTGTAGAGAGTTATTTACATATTTATCTGACACAGATCCCTGACTCAGCCAGAGAACACTAAAATTCTCAGAGAAAAATATTTTAAATAAACTTTCTTCTGAATATTGATTGGTTGAAATCTTAAACCAATCAGAAATTTGTGGGAATTATTCACCAATTTACATGCACCTATTTAAGAGTTGGACAGTGGGAAACCTCTCCTTTGAATGTCTGTGATTGTGTGCCAGGGCAAAGTTAGAAATATGGATAAGTTTTCATAGCTTTCTTTCTTCTGTTTTTTATTTTTTATGACTTGGATGACATTTATTCACAATTGTGGAATAATGACTTCAACCAAGATTTTTGTTTCAAATGGATTACTAATGATAGTGATGATGTTGAGGATCAAATGCTTTTATCAAAATTTCTCTTAGCACTTCTAATCATAATTGAGAACCATACACACATATACATAGATATAGAATAAGGGTCAATGCTAAGGGGTTCACACATTTTTTTTAAGAAGGATGTCTATTGTGTTTTTAATCTTGGGGATGTGGAAGACCTTTGGAGGTGAAATGAAAACGCCACATTTGAGGTTATGTGGTTATGTTAGTCTAACTTTTGTGTCTCAATCAATGGGGCACAGATAGGATCCTTCAACAGAAGGCTGTATATTACACTCCACCATCACTATACAAACTGTGTACATTGGGGCCCAAATGAAGTCCTCTACATGTAGTTCAGAAGATATTCTGACCTACATTTGGTGTGGGTGTATAGAATTACATTGCAGGGTATCCACTGTACTGTTTGGAGCTATTTATCTTAGAAGATGACTAATTCAAGGTAATGTTTATACTATAGATCCCACATTGAATTTGATGGATAGGAATAGAGCACTTGACCAGCAGCTTAGTTATTATATAATGAGAATGTCAGAAATACTTTATGGAACCTAGCAGTATATATTTGCAATCAGTTTACACTTTATGTGCATCATAAACATTTAAACAATGTTAAATAACACAACATCATTCCTAGAGGATTTTAGTTCAGGGCGGGCTAGTCTTGATATGTCTATGTGGTTAAAACACTATATATATATATATATATATATAAGAAAACAGGGATACTCTGCACTCTCCAAACACATAATTAATGCTATATCAAGTACTGTTCTATATTAAAAACAGGGAATGTTAGTTCCACAATTGCAATATATGTTAAGCTGACCAACTCACGCCAAAGTCTTCCCATTCTGGTCAGTCCTAACATGATCAAATGCTATGCTATTTTATCTGGGCTTAAGGCTTGCCTGCACACAGCTTTTAAAGGCAAGTCTTTCCCTAACACTAGCAGCCATGGGAGACCTGGGACTCACCTGACACAAGTTGGAATTAATTAATGTAAAGAATGGGGTGCAAGAGTATATATATATATATATATATATATATATGTAAGTTATAACACTAATCTACACCCTACAGTTAAAAAAACATGTAGGGTAAAGCTAAAATCATGGCCGATATGCTACTGGTGAATACCTTGACTTATGACCTCCTGGTTATAGTGAGTCGAAAATCAACAGCACTAATAAATACAAAATATTGTAAGGTTTGTCGGTTACATAAAAGATAAAACAAAATTAATAAAATAAAAACTAGAACAATAATCTTTAATATTGTTAACAGAGAACTAACAATAAATTCCTTACTGCAGCATAAAAAGTTAGACTCAAATGTGAAGTAAAAGAAGAAAGTATTTAGGCTATGATTTCTGCAGCAGAAATGTACTCTGCTTTCAAGCTTCATCCTCTTATATACCTATTAATCTTCGAAGCTGTAGTGTGCCTCAAGTCAAAGCTTTGTATGCATAATTAGTATGACCTAACAAGTGCTACAGATTCATTAGCATAAAGTTTTCCTTACTAATTGCTTTTTGCCATCATTTGATTTAGTTATCTGCTTTCATCATATGTGGATTAGGGTACAGTTGTTCTATTTTAAGCAATAATCCTATACTTTGATGTTCCCATTAGAGCAAGGTGCAATTAAACATTACTTTTTAGGCCTATTCTCTCTCAACTCAAGCATAAATTGGAACTTCTAAGTCATTTATGAAATTTTAGTTACTATAATGATAAAGCTTGGACATATACATCAACTTATCAGGAAGTTATTGATTACTTGTTATTTTTGTTTTATCTTCAATAATTAACACCAAAATTCCTGTTAACCATTCTTTAAAAATAAAAATTGGTATAATAAAACAAGAACAGTAAACATAAAAAAAATCACGGGGTATCATTTGTAAATTGCTGGCACAATGTAAGGGGTCTACAAGTGCTGTTGTGTCAAAAAATATATGCAAGATGGATACATGGAAGCCATGCAATAGATATATGCAAGCTGTGTGCATACATTTACTGGACAGCTTATGGATTTATGCAACAAAAAAATGATCATTTCAGAGTAAGCAATTATTGTGAGTGATGATAGGTGAACATGGGAGAACATTCCCCACCGCTGTAGGGTAGACAATGATATTCCAACCTATGGTCAGGTCCACACAAATAAGATTTCTTTTTACAGGAAGGGGTATTTAAGTGATCAGTATAAGGGGAATATTTTATGTTTATTTGGTGTTGCATGACAGGACTGTTTAGTGATACACATTTGCAACTCTTTGCCACTTTAAAAAAGGCAGAAAATACACATTTTACTATCACTCCAACAAAGTGCATAAGGTATAAATCATCTAGGCATTAATAGGACGCATAGAAGACACAGTGCCTAAATGTTTCATAAAATCATTAAACTTATTTCACTTAGTGATCTGTGTTTTTGGGCCAACCAAATCTGTAACTAGACCCAATTGTGCCTGCTATATGTGTTCTCATCCGCAAGGGGGCTAGATAGTAGAATGTAATATATATATATAACTTTAAAGTAAAGAACAATTTAACCACAACTATTTCATAAGAGCGGTGGCCATTAGTCTCTGCCCCCAGTAACGTGAGCTGCTGTGTCATTGGTTGGGAACGGTGCCAACGGCCGATGGAGCATGGCCGACAGCACGCCCCGCCGGGAGAAGAATGTGATCAAGTGATGGCCAGAGTATATAAAGACTCTGGCTTCCCTCCGGGAGGGAGGAGGTGGTCCTGGGTCCCATGCAAAGGAGGGGGGGGGGGTGCAGCAGGTTCCATGAGCCACAAATAAATCTAGGACCTCTGTAAAGGGACATTGCCCCCAGCAGAAAGTGCCCTGTAAGGGCAGTAAAGTAGGGGGTGCTGCAAGTGCCGCGAGGTGAGACCGACAGACCCCAGTGAGGAGAATAAAAACCCTAAGGTTATTAAGGGCAGCAAGAGAGCCCTAAAGTGAGAAGCAGGCCTGCAGAGGGGGATCGCCACCTTCAGGGGTACCCCAGAAGATTCACCAATGCATAAAAAGAGCATGGAGTGGAAAGCACTGGTATGACAGTGTACAAGAGGTGCAGAGTCCCCCCCTACAAGGGCCAGCAGAAAGGTAGAGCCTTTGGAGGAGAAGTTGCTGTAAAAGTGTTCCTGAGAGAGAAAGGCATGGATGGATGGCAGCCAGAAACACTGGATAGGGGTGAGTGAGTGGCAGCTGCCACGGAAGCAAGTTTTTTTTTTACGGCAGCAGAGCCCCTGGATAGAGTCCTGATGATTCTCAGCACCCGGGGAAAGAGTTCATGGCCAGTTGCCCTGTGAGACTGATTTTGTGTGTCCTAAGCAGGAGGGAAAGTGCCATGTGCAACAGTACGGTTGGACTCTGCCATCAGGGGAGTACTGTGAGTCAGCGTGTGACGATGAGTAGGTGATGGAGAAGTCCCTGACCACTGGGATGTGTGACAAGTATAAAATAATCTGAAAGTGTTCCCCCAAATGGTTAGAGGCAGCTTCAGCAGAGGGAAGGTCCCTGATAATGGGGAATTACTCTGTACAGCAGCAGCAGTAGGAGCCCCCTTGGAAAGCACCCCCATACTTGAGGGGGGTCACTGCATGAAGGCAGTGTGGCTACAAGTTGAAAAGGAAGGTCCCAGACATAGGGGATTGTGCGCACGAGCGTAGTGCGAGAACCTCTAGAGCATGCCTACCGTCTGCCTGTGTATATGATTGGCTCTGCTGATGCTGTGTAATGACTATTCCTACAACATCGGGTGCATGAACTGTGAGAAATATTTTATTGCTGCAAAGTATATGCTTGAGGTGCTGAAGTGGTCATATAACCTTTATCCGCAACCATTATGTGCTGGAGGAGAAGAGGAGTTCAATATTTAATTTGCACTGCGCCACACCATTGCACTAAAGTCTGCCCACATGTGACTGTGTTATTCACCCATGTATTTTGGGGGGATCCCCTGGTATTGGTTGCCCGTACCCGCCAGCTAGCCAAGGCAGAATGTACTGACTGTCATTACAGTTATGGCCACCAGAGCGACCCTTCACAATTTCCTCAACTTCAATAGATTGCTTTCCTGTCCAAAGGCAGAAGATTCAACTTTCTCGGATGCTAGAATAGGTTATTTTATTTTCAATAAATTTCTATGCTTGTGCAGATGAGCTGGAATAAAATTGCTATCATAACAAACTTGCAGTTACTCTCTCTTTGTTCTGCCATCTGTAGTGAATTGTAAAGTAGGGACTTTACAGCTTTTTACTTTGCAATGTACTGATGACATGAGATCAATGAGTTCTGTAAGACAGTGATTAGCATATATCCCACTGGCTTGTATATGGTGGTATACAATACCATCACTTCTCCTTCTGCCTTCATTGTAAAACTATCAAATGCCATTTAATTACATTTTTCATACCGCATTTCCATGCTGCCACTTCTAAATTTCCACTTCGATCACCGTTCCTAATAACAAGCAGATCAAGGTACAACTTTTTAATGGTAGTGAGTGCGTAGTGCCAGCTTTGATGTTGCAAACACATAAAACCTCCACGAAAAAACAAAACTGTAGAACAAAATTTATATTGATGGAATAATTTATTTATTTTTATTCCCACTTCCTGAACCTTTGCAGCTATTGTATTATATGGCTAGCATCACAATTAACAGTTTACTATGCATGAATTTGAGATGATGTCATGGTCAACAGTTCTATGCTAAGAAGCCAATAATGTTGCTGTAATGTAGTGTGATTTCACAGAAATGCAAATCTACAGAAGGCATCACTGTTTAGAAAACCCACACAGATCTGTCCTCTTCTATGTAATGTTACCTGCTGTGCTTAGTACATGGGCTGATGCATTCTCTACTGTAAATTATACTGTATGGATATTCACTAAGGAGTTCTGTGACTATATAAAAGCGCAATCATGTAGGCCAATTACCTTTTATACAGGTCACAGAAATCCAAGGTGACTGCAAATATCCCTGTAATTTACAGTAGGGGTGGGTTATTCCACATTTTCCCTATAAGCCATTACATTGAAACTCACTGTTTACACAGATATTATTTACAGGAGTTTATACATATATTATTACCTGTGTGTTATCAATAAACAAACAAGCAAAGCTACACTTATATATTAGGTTCAAAATATAATTTTAAATAGTATGTCACCGTCTCGCTCAAGAATGTATATCACCATAAATTTTCCATTTATACAATCTGATTTCACTACCGCATATCTCTTACTCATAGTGGAAACAGAAAAAAAAATGAAAATAAGCTATGTAATGTTTGTCCTATGTACTTTGCAAGTCATACAGGCCAACACCATTGTTGATGTTGCTTAAATTGTATGTGCTTAACAAAAAAAATATCTAAACAATAGTAGCACCCTTCATTGCTGAGGACCAGATTATGGAATAAATTTGTGTGTTCTACTGAGAAAAATCAGATGTAAATATTTTAAATTCATGTCATAATATCGAAAATTTCAGATTCATTTTAATATAGTTTTATATAAAACTTTTTCTTTCTTGTGACAGATTTTTATATCATGTTATTATACTTTGATGTTCGTTCAGTAAATCCTGCCGGAACAAATGTCAACCAAAGTCATCAAAATTGGCAATTATGACTTTGATAAATAGACTCTGTTATATGTAAATGTTCAGTGACCCATTTTTATAAGCTTTGGAAGAATGTATTTTTATACTCATATTTGAGTATACATTAATGACATGGTCAGTAGATTGTTAGCTTAAAACTGTAATGCATAAAATATAATCATTTTTGCATATGGGGCAAGTTATTTTACATTCTAACAATGTTAGGCCCGTGCAAACGTAATTTTAATTTAACAGAGAAAGGCTGTTTCTCATTAGACCATAACATGCCATTAAGCAGTAAGCTTTATGCATCATAATCATGGGAGACTGCTTGGGAATGCTTTATTACTAATTTATTCATGACTTACAAAAAAATTTATAATGCAGTATTGAATAAAGGAAATTCAGGAACTTCTGAATAAAGATTTTCTTGCAAGATTGGACCAATCAAGAAAGGATTAATAGTGGTTCAAAGGTTAATATATAGGATGGGATTCATCAAAAAGAAATCCTATGAAAATAGATCATCCAATAGTAGCAATCATAGTAATGATCAATTATATTTATTTTAGAATGTTGATATGTTTTACACAATCATGATTTGACATGTCCTCAAGATAATCATATTTGTTAAAAATGCCAAATTATGTCTGGTATTCATCGTCCGTGGAATATAAAGTCTATGGGTATAGTATCTATACCAATGTATGGTGCATTGTTTTGCTTTTTACTATATGTTAAACTGACCACTCAATTATAATCTGGAGGATCAATCTCATTACAGACTGATCAGGTTTGAAACCAATCATTTAAGAGTTGGAGAAAGGGGTTGACTCATGCATGAACGGATTTTGATTGTGCATATTGAGGTCACTTATGCTGTAATGTCAGGAGAGAAAGTAATGCTCCCTTGGGTCAAGATTTCCCCAGGTAATTCCCCCTTTTATCACCCAAAACCTTTAAAAACACCTCCATTTTAGATAGTTATAGTGCCAAGAGATAGTGTACTGGGACTTTCAGTTGTCTTTATATGTCTGAAATGAAGCAGCTGTGATGTGTGGTGGGGTTAAGACACAACAGAATACACCCCTGTGTCCTGCTTTAGTATCAGGTCCTTCTTCATGGATGCCAAATTACCTTAGGTTTTACCCTAAGAAATAGAGTATACCAGGATAGGGACCCCACCATGTAAATTCCAGTGTAGTATCTGTGTTTTTAAAAGGTTATTCCCAAGAATGCATATGCTATTTAGCTCGCAATGCTTCACCATAAACCTAGTTATATGCACTGCACTCCCGGCCACCTGCACCACTATCAAGAAACAGAATAATTGTCCAAATTGACCATATATGAATACTTCCACTCCAAATGGGGTCCTATTAGTGCTTTTGGAAGATTACTATACACACAAGCTGACTGCCATCCTCTTCCAACCAAATTTTTAGGCATGCTCAAAAATCATCTGATCTGCTTATTTTTGTGCAGTCCTGTACACAAAAGCAATATCAGAGCAAGCATGGATGGGTACAGCAGAAAATAAAATGTTTATTCTAAAGACTCAATTGCGCTGGCTTGTGTGCTATATTAGGATAAATATAGGACCGCAGATATCTTAGTTCTATTACAGTTTTACTTATCAAACTCCTTATTCCATCCTTATCATTAATCTGCATTGATATACCCATAGGTATGATTAAAGTGCAATAATATGTGTTCAGTACAGAAACATTGCAAATGATGTCACTGGGTTTAATGACATGCTGTCCATTGCCTACTAAACACCAAAGACATTTGGTTACGCCAAATGTAATCTGTCAATGTGTAGGTTGCATCTGCAATATTATTCTGTCAACATATCAACTATACTGTATTTTTAGCAATGAAATCTAAGATTCCTATTAAATGTGTTGCCTTATATTTACATCACAAGTCAGTATATCAAGATGTGTTGCCATTACCCATTTCTGTTTGCAGCTGCACAGGTGTGAAAAAAAATACAAACCCGTGGGAATATATGCAAGCAAATATCTTGCATTTCATATATAGTATAAGCTGTAAAGTAGGCCAAAATTAAATAATAAGACCTTCAACAGGAAGTAATGGAATAACATTAAGTCTTTTGAGTTCAGTGGGCAGTTAGATGAGCTAATGGAGGCACCATGCTGTGGAGGCATACATTTTAGCTGAAATTTCTTATGAAGAGGTGATTGAACATTATGATATGAATAGCTGTGCTAAACACATGGAAATTTCCTGCCAGAAAATGAGAAGATTAAGGCTTCTCTACCAGATAACGGCTCACTGGAGGAATGTAATAGTAGTGAAGTAAAATCTGAAAACAGATGATTTCCTATTTAATAGTCCATTGACTTTCCTCTTAGAGTCATCGCCTTTACTGTGATGGAAATGCTCTTTATTTTCATTTCACAATCAAGCTCAAGCTGCTTCAATATGGCCCTGGATGATGTTTTGTTTTTCTTTTAAGGAAAAAGAAGCTTTATTCATTAAAATGAAAACTGTTCTTACTGTTTTAGTGTGTTGTCTGCAGCATCATGCTACTCATCATTTTATTGGTGAGGTAGTTACAGACAGTGTCCATTGAAAACACAAATATGTCAATTATAATGCAATCCAATACAGTAAATAAACCCAGAGGAATTTCTGGCATTTCTACTTCATATTATATCTTTGGAAATGTGTGTGTGATTTTTAATCAAAATACATAATAATGTCTTTAAGATATCAAAGTCAAACAAGTGTTCTAAATAGCAAATAGAGCTTTTGTCATCAATATATCACATTAAAATTATACAGTGCCACAGAAAAGTTTGAATCAGTGCTTTAAATCATGTGGATGTATGAGTGCTAGGTGATAAATAAGCACAATTTGATGCCATTATTGCTGATGTAATAAAATATAAACAGGCAAATTGGGCTCAAATTGCATGTGAGCTTGAACATTTTCTATATATTGTAGAAATACATCATGATGTTCCAGTCATTCAAGTACATCATGGCCCTGGGGGAGAAGGCCTTGAGTCTCAAGCAAGCCTAGACTTGTAGGAAGGCCTTATAGGAGTAGGGCCAAGGCAGTTGAGTGTGGCTATCTGTTCATCATTTAGTTATTGTTAATTTTTTATTTTATCTACACTGAAAATGTATTATTTCCATATTATGCACCTTTAACAATGAACTCTATTAGGGCTGAATTATCTCCATGTGGTTATTTTATGTGTGACTAAATAACCACAATAGCTGTAACATACTTTGTGCATGGACATGGTAGTGCCACTATGAATGTGATTAACTGGGTTATGGAGCCGAGTTCTATTTTTTGAGAGACTATCAAAACCATAGGTTTTTAAATTTTCTTACTGAGATATATTTAAACCTTTGCAGTGCCTTAAGGAAAGAGTCAGCAATCTGTGCGTTATAGGATTGTAAATCTATATTTTTTAGTTTCCAAGTTATGGGTGTTCTCTGCTGATAAAAGACAATCATAGTCTAGATGGATATTTTAGGAGTATATCTCAGGTGATAGTCATGTGGTCTTAGCATTAGTGAAACATCCAGAGAGAGATCAAACTATCTATCTCATATATTTTTACCCAGGGGCGGAACAGTGCATGTCTGCGCCCCATAGAAATATTTAGGTAGGGGCTTGGTGTTTCTTACCTCCTGAGACTCCCTATCTGCTCTCCATAGAGAAAAGTGGGAGTCTCTTCTGAGAATGCACAGTCTGGCTTAGAAGAGGCCTCTGCATTGTTCTTTTGAGAGCAGAGTGGGAGCCTCAGGGGATGTGAGGGCTTGTAGGTGTGTGACCTGACATTATCAGGCCCACCTCACCTCTTGGTTCCATAGGCAATGCAACCCCTATACTCACTATAGTTCTGTCCTTGTGTATACCTATTTCTCCCATATATATATAAACCTTTCTCATATCTACCTACTGTCACGCCTGAGGATCTCACTGTACCCAGACTGGGTTGTCTCTCTGAAGCAGAACTGGTGACTATGTGCAAACAGCTGGATGGCTTAATTAGTTTCCTTTGCATGGAAGAGAAAGGACTGTTACCGATGGTGGTTGATGGAAGTTCAGGAGACTAGAGAACATGAATGGCACTGGAGGCTGACAAATAGTGATGAATAGGAAGACGGTGGTCGGATTATGCAAAGGCGACCAAGTTGGAACTGGGTTTCTGGACTGGCCTGAAACTAGGGATGAGCGCGCTCGGATTTCTGAAATCCGAGCCCACCCGAACGTTGCGGATCCGAGTCGGATCCGAGACAGATCCGGGTATTGGCGCCAAATTCAAAAGTGAAACTGAGGCTCTGACTCATAATCCCGTTGTCGGATCTCGCGATACTCGGATCCTATAAATTCCCCGCTAGTCGCCGCCATCTTCACTCGGGCATTGATCAGGGTAGAGGGAGGGTGTGTTAGGTGGTCCTCTGTGCTGTTTAGTTCTGTGCTGTTTAGTTCTGTGCTGTTTAGTTCTGTGCTGTTTAGTGCTGTGCTGTGCTGTGCTGTTTAGTGCTGTGCTGTGCTGTGCTGTGCTGTGCTGTGCTGTGTTCTGCAGTATCAGTCCAGTGGTGCTGTGTGCTGTGCTCTGTCCTTCTGAGGTCAGTGGTGCTGCTGGGTCCTGTGCTGTGTCCTGTTCAGTCCAGTGGTGCTGTGTCCTGTGCTCTGTGCTTCTAAGGGCATAGTTATTTCCCCACTATTCCCAAGTTTCTAAAAAATAAAAAAAAAGTAAAAAATAATAAAAAATTAAAAAAAAAAAAAATATATAATAATTATAACCAAATTTGCAAAACCAATCCAGCATTATAAGTCCATTGGTACTGCAATATTACCAAGTTCACACATTCTGCAGTATCAGTCCAGTGGTGCTGTGTCCTGTTCTCTGTCCTGCTGAGTTCCGTAGTGCTGCTGGGTCCTGTGCCGTGTCCTGTTCAGTCCAGTGGTGCTGTGTCCTGTGCTCTGTGCTTCTAAGGGCATAGTTATTTCCCCACTATTCCCAAGTTTCTAAAAAATAAAAAAAAAGTAAAAAATAATAAAAAATTTAAAAAAAAAAAAATATATAATAATTATAACCAAATTTGCAAAACCAATCCAGCATTATAAGTCCATTGGTACTGCAATATTACCAAGTTCACACATTCTGCAGTATCAGTCCAGTGGTGCTGTGTCCTGTGCTCTGTCCTGCTGAGTTCCGTAGTGCTGCTGGGTCCTGTGCCGTGTCCTGTTCAGTCCAGTGGTGCTGTGTCCTGTGCTCTGTGCTTCTAAGGGCATAGTTATTTCCCCACTATTCCCAAGTTTTTAAAAAATAAAAAAAAAGTAAAAAATAATAAAAAATTTAAAAAAAAAAAAATATATAATAATTATAACCAAATTTGCAAAACCAATCCAGCATTATAAGTCCATTGGTACTGCAATATTACCAAGTTCACACATTCTGCAGTATCAGTCCAGTGGTGCTGTGTCCTGTGCTCTGTCCTGCTGAGTTCCGTAGTGCTGCTGGGTCCTGTGCCGTGTCCTGTTCAGTCCAGTGGTGCTGTGTCCTGTGCTCTGTGCTTCTAAGGGCATAGTTATTTCCCCACTATTCCCAAGTTTTTTAAAAATAAAAAAAAAGTAAAAAAAAATAAAAAATAAAAAATAAAAAAAATATATAATAATTATAACCAAATTTGCAAAACCAATCCAGCAGTATAAGTCCATTGGTACTGCAATATTACCAAGTTCACACATTCTGCAGTATCTTGTGCTACATATAATGGAGACCAAAAATTTGGAGGATAAAGTAGGGAAAGATCAAGACCCACTTCCTCCTAATGCTGAAGCTGCTGCCACTAGTCATGACATAGACGATGAAATGCCATCAACGTCGTCTTCCAAGCCCGATGCCCAATCTCGTAGTACCGGGCATGTAAAATCCAAAAAGCCCAAGTTAAGAAAAAGTAGCAAAAAGAGAAACTTAAAATCATCTGAGGAGAAACGTAAAGTTGCCAATATGCCATTTACGACACGGAGTGGCAAGGAACGGCTTAGGCCCTGGCCCGTGTTCATGACTAGTGGTTCAGCTTCACCCACGGATCTTAGCCCTCCTCCTCCTCCCCCCCCCTACAAAAAATTGAAGAGAGTTATGCTGTCAGCAACAAAACAGCAAACAACTCTGCCTTCTAAAGAGAAATTATCACAAATCCCCAAGGCGAGTCCAAGGGTGTTGGTGGTTGTCAAGCCTGACCTTCCCATCACTGTACGGGAAGAGGTGGCTCGGGAGGAGGCTATTGATGATGTAGCTGGCGCTGTGGAGGAACTTGATGATGAGGATGGTGATGTGGTTATTGTAAATGAGGCACCAGGGGGGGAAACAGCTGATGTCCATGGGATGAAAAAGCCCATCGTCATGCCTGGTCAGAAGACCAAAAAATGCACCTCTTCGGTCTGGAGTTATTTTTATCCAAATCCAGACAACCAATGTATGGCAATATGTAGCTTATGTAAAGCTCAAATAAGCAGGGGTAAGGATCTTGCCCACCTAGGAACATCCTCCCTTATACGTCACCTGAATAACCTTCATAGTTCAGTGGTTAGTTCAGGAACTGGGGCTAGGACCCTCATCGGTACAGGGACACCTAAATCCCGTGGTCCAGTTGGATACACACCAGCAACACCCTCCTCGTCAACTTCCTCCACAATCTCCATCAGATTCAGTCCTGCAGCCCAAGTCACCAGCCAGACTGAGTCCTCCTCAATACGGGATTCATCCGAGGAATCCTGCAGTGGTACGCCTACTACTGCCACTGCTGCTGTTGCTGCTGTTAGTCGGTCATCTTCCCAGAGGGGAAGTCGTAAGACCGCTAAGTCTTTCACCAAACAATTGACCGTCCAACAGTCGTTTGCCATGACCACCAAATACGATAGTAGTCACCCTATTGCAAAGCGTATAACTGCGGCTGTAACTGCAATGTTGGTGTTAGACGTGCGCCCGGTGTCCGCCATCAGTGGAGTGGGATTTAGAGGGTTGATGGAGGTATTGTGTCCCCGGTACCAAATCCCCTCGAGATTCCACTTCACTAGGCAGGCGATACCAAAAATGTACAGAGAAGTACGATCAAGTGTCCTCAGTGCTCTTAAAAATGCGGTTGTACCCACTGTCCACTTAACCACGGACATGTGGACAAGTGGTTCTGGGCAAACGAAGGACTATATGACTGTGACAGCCCACTGGGTAGATGCATCCCCTTCCGCAGCAACAGCTGCATCAGTAGCAGCATCTACAAAATGGCTGCTCATGCAAAGGCAGGCAACATTGTGCATTACAGGCTTTAATAAGAGGCACAACGCTGACAACATATTAGAGAAAATGAGGGAAATTATCTCCCAGTGGCTTACCCCACTTAGACTCTCATGGGGATTTGTGGTGTCAGACAATGCCAGTAACATTGTGCGGGCATTAAATATGGGCAATTTCCAGCACGTCCCATGTTTTGCCCACACCATTAATTTGGTGGTGCAGCATTACCTCAAGAGTGACAGGGGTGTGCAGGAGATGCTTGCGGTGGCCCGCAAAATTGCTGGACACTTTCGGCATTCAGCCAGTGCCTACCGCAGACTAGAGGCACATCAAAAAATCTTGAACCTGCCCTGCCATCACCTCAAACAAGAGGTTGTGACGCGCTGGAACTCCACCCTCTATATTCTGCAGAGGATGGAGGAGCAGCAAAAGGCCATTCAGGCCTACACAGCCACCTACGACATAGGCAAAGGAGTGGGGATGCGCCTGAGTCAAGCGCAGTGGAGACTGATTTCCGTGTTGTGCAAGGTTCTGCAGCCATTTGAACTTGCCACACGAGAAGTCAGTTCCGACACTGCCAGCTTGAGTCAGGTCATTCCCCTGATCAGGCTGTTGCAGAAGCAGCTGGAGAAAGTGAGGGAGGAGCTGGTAAGCCATTGCGATTACAGCAAGCATGTAGCTCTTGTGGATGTAGCCCTTCGTACGCTTTGCCAGGATCCGAGGGTGGTCACTCTTTTAAAGTCAGAGGAATACATTCTGGCCACCGTGCTCGATCCTCGGTTTAAAGCGTATGTTGTGTCTCTGTTTCCGGCGGACACAAATCTACAGCGGTGCAAAGACCTGCTGGTCAGGAGATTGTCCTCTGAAGAGGACCGTGACATGCCAACAGCTCCACCCTCATTTTCTTCCACATCTATGGCTGCGAGGAAAAAGCTCAGTTTTCCCAAAAGAGGCACTGGCGGGGATGCTGATAACATCTGGTCCGGACTGAAGGACCTGCCAACCATTGCAGACATGTCTACTCTCGCTGCATTGGATGCTGTCACAATTGAAAAAATTGTGGAGGATTACTTTGCTGACACCATCCAAGTAGACATGTCAGACAGTCCATATTGTTACTGGCAGGAAAAAAAGGCAGTTTGGAAGCCCCTGTACAAACTGGCTCTATTTTACCTGAGTTGTCCCCCCTCCAGTGTGTACTCGGAAAGAGTTTTTAGTGCAGCGGGGAACCTGGTCAGTGAGCGGCGAAGGAGGTTGCTTCCTCACAACGTTGAAAAAATGATGTTTATAAAAATGAATAATCAATTCCTCAATGAAGTACAGCACTGCCCTCCAGATACTACAGAGGGACCTGTGGTTGTGGAGTCCAGCGGGGACGAATTGATAATGTGTGATGAGGAGGAAGTACACACTGTAGGGGGAGAGGAATCAGAGGTTGAGGATGAGGACGACATCTTGCCTCAGTAGAGCCTGTTTAGTCTGTACAGGGAGAGATGAATAGCTTTTTTGGTGTGGGGGCCCAAACAAACCAATCATTTCAGTCAAAGTTGTTTGGTAGGCCCTGTCGCTGAAATGATTGGTTTGTTAAAGTGTGCATGTCCTATTTCAACAACAGACCTCTCAACTGCAGCTCATCCCTCCTCTGCGGGGATAATGTCTCCTGTGCTCTGACACGTCACTCTGTGTACTCTCAGCCTCAGGATCTGACACTACAGCTACCATGCCTCTTGTAGCAGCCCTCACTCCAGGGCCTCTTCCATGTGCAGTGTCCCCCTCTCTCTTGGGTTCACTATAGTGGCATGGAGTTCTCCCCCTCATCCAGGGCACACATTCCTTGCCCTGGCTCAGTCACCACGCTCAGACTTCCAGGCAATGCTGGGGGAGCCTGGGAGCTTCCACCCCAGGTCCCCAGCTACAACTCTCCTCTCCTGTGTCTTCTCTCTCTTTCTGACACTTTAAAGATCGTGCCTTTAAATGAAAAAGTCAGTCTTCATTGCACGACTATGTGCAAGTGCAACAGGGACATTTTTTTGGGTTTACAAATTCAAACAATAACACTACGACCCTGTCTGTCTGGGGTCTGTCAATGACGAATTGTCTGGAGCATGTTTGGAGGAGGTATTGTGGCCCCGGTATCAAATTGGGTACCGGGGCCACCCCACTATGCAGTCCAGATACTTGTTTGGTGGAATTCCGACACATGGAGGGTTTTTTAATTATATTGTGGCCTCGGTACCAAATTGTGTACCGGGGCCACCACACTACGCAGTCAAGATACTTGTTTGGTGGAATTCAGACCAGTTGAGGGTTTTATTATTATATTGTGTGGACCACTCTATCTATACCACACTACAACTCTATACCACTCTATTTCCTACTTTAATTCTATTTAATTCTATTTCCTACTTTAATTCTATTACTAATTAATTAACATAAAGAGGAACAAAAAAAACCAATTTTACCAAAAGTATAATATGACTTAGACTTACAAACACTACACTTGAAAGATCGTGCCTTTAAATGAAAAAGTAAGTCTTCATTGCACGACTATGTGCAACAGGGACAGTTTTTTTCTTTACAAAGTCAACTAATAACACTTGGACCCTGTCTGTCTTTAACATACTTGATGGGATCTCAATGACGAATTGTCTGTAGCATGTTTGGAGGAGGTATTGTGGCCCCGGTATCAAGTTGGGTACCGGGGCCACCCCACTACGCAGTCCAGATACTTGTTTGGTGGAATTCTGACACGTGGAGGGTGTATTTATTTTATTGTGGCCCCGGTATCAAATTGGGTACCGGGGCCACCCCACTACGCAGTCCAGATACTTGTTTGGTGGAATTCTGACACGTGGAGGGTGTATTTATTTTATTGTGGCCCCGGTATCAAATTGGGTACCGGGGCCACCCCACTACGCAGTCCAGATACTTGTTTGGTAGAATTCTGACACGTGGAGGGTTTTTTAATTATATTGTGGCCTCGGTACCAAATTGTGTACCGGGGCCACCACACTACGCAGTCAAGATAGATAGATGCGTATCATAGATAAAGTACATTCAGTGGTGTGGGGCAAATTGAAAAATATTCAAAATGCACTGACATTATCAAAAACAAGAGGTTGTCACACGCTAAAACTCCAACATGTATATGATGGAGAGGATGGAGGAGCAGCCGTATGTGTAGTGTAATGCAGACCTGTTGAAGGTTTTTTATATATTTTATTGTGGTGCCCAGTGCCCACTCCTCTAGGCAGTCCAGGTACATTTATTGGTGCGATTCATAAAAGTTCAGGGTTTTTAATATATTGTGGTGACCCACTCCTCTACGCAGTCCAGGTACATTTATTGGTGCGAATCAAACAAGTTGATGGTTTTCTTATTATATATATTGTGGTGACCCACTCCTCTATGCAGTCCAGGTACATTTATTGGTGCGAATCAAACAAGTTGATGGTTTTCTTATTATATATATTGTGGTGACCCACTCCTCTACGCAGTCCAGGTACATTTATTGGTGCGATTCATAAAAGTTCAGGGTTTTTAATATATTGTGGTGACCCACTCCTCTACGCAGTCCAGGTACATTTATTGGTGCGAATCAAACAAGTTGGTGGTTTTCTTATTATATATATTGTGGTGACCCACTCCTCTACGCAGTCCAGGTACATTTATTGGTGCGATTCATAAAAGTTCAGGGTTTTTAATATATTGTGGTGACCCACTCCTCTACGCAGTCCAGGTACAATTATTGGTGCGAATCATAAAAGTTCAGGGTTTTTAAGATATTGTGGTGACCCACTCCTCTACGCAGTCCAGGTACAATTATTGGTGCGAATCATAAAAGTTCAGGGTTTTTAAGATATTGTGGTGACCCACTCCTCTACGCAGTCCAGGTACAATTATTGGTGCGAATCATAAAAGTTCAGGGTTTTTAAGATATTGTGGTGACCCACTCCTCTACGCAGTCCAGGTACAATTATTGGTGCGAATCATAAAAGTTCAGGGTTTTTAATATATTGTGGTGACCCACTCCTCTACGCAGTCCAGGTACAATTATTGGTGCGAATCATAAAAGTTCAGGGTTTTTAATATATTGTGGTGACCCACTCCTCTACGCAGTCCAGGTACAATTATTGGTGCGAATCATAAAAGTTCAGGGTTTTTAATATATTGTGGTGACCCACTCCTCTACGCAGTCCAGGTACAATTATTGGTGCGAATCATAAAAGTTCAGGGTTTTTAATATATTGTGGTGACCCACTCCTCTACGCAGTCCAGGTACAATTATTGGTGCGAATCATAAAAGTTCAGGGTTTTTAAGATATTGTGGTGACCCACTCCTCTACGCAGTCCAGGTACAATTATTGGTGCGAATCATAAAAGTTCAGGGTTTTTAATATATATTGTGGTGACCCACTCCTCTACGCAGTCCAGAAAGATACCTTTTTGCAACGTTTTGGACTAATAACTATATTGTGAGGTGTTCAGAATACACTGTAAATTAGTGGAAATGCTTGTTATTGAATGTTATTGAGGTTAATAATAGCCTAGGAGTGAAAATAAGCCCAAAAACTTGATTTTTAAACTTTTAATGTTTTTTTCAAAAAAAATCCGAATCCAATACCTTAAATCCGAACCGAGACCTTTCGTCAAGTGTTTTGCGAGACAAATCCGAACCTCAAAAATAACGAAAATCCGGATCCAAAACACAAAACACGAGACCTCAAAAGTCGCCGGTGCACATCCCTACCTGAAACCAGAATGCTGAACCAGACCGGAACTGGAATGCTGAACGGGACTAGAACCTTAATGCTGGCTCAGATCGCTGGACCGGAATGCCGGAGTGGACTGGAACCGGTATACCGGAGCGGACTGGAACTGGTATGCTGGAGCAGACTGGAACCGGTATGCCGGAGCAGACTGGAACCGGAATGCCGGAGCGCAATACTTGACTGGACTGGAACCGAAATGCAGACTGCACTGTCTGAGCAGGAATAATTGAGAAGACTGCAGACTGCTGGAAACCGAGTTGGTGTCTGAGGAATCAATGTTGCATTGGCAACTGGTAGGGCTTTCAAGAAGTCCTTTTATACTAACTGCTATCACCTGATTGGAGGCTGCTGTCAACTGAACTGAAGCAGCACTTTGACTGCATAAGAGGAATCAGGTGACTGGATTCAAGATGGCAGCACCTATGCACTGGTTTTGGAGGGACCTCTGGAGTGAGACAGACTGGGCAGTATTCTGCAGAGAGATCTGATACCAGCAGAGCCTGCGGATCATAGGGACAGCTTAGAAAGATAGTGAAGGGGTAAGTTACAGGACCTGAGAGCCTGGTGCGTGACACCTATGTCATACATATCTCATTATTATAATTGTTTACAAGATACCACAAAATTTTGCAGTACCTTACATTAGGGAAATACAGCATAGTACAAAGATGTAGAGGGCCAAAAGGCAAAGTACAAAACATGTAAGACAAAATGCAAAACAGTAAGTAAGTAAAAAATACACAATAAATGAAAAAGTAGCAAGATATTAAGTAAAATAATGTACATAAGACATCGTAAGTAATGTAACAAGTAGGTTGTGTACAAAACTTGTCAGAGGCATGATACAAGGATGCACAGGTCAATGAGATGAGAACAGACAAGAAACATTAAAACAGAGGGCACTGTTCATTAGAGATTATAATATAATGGGGGAAGGCAGAGGCTAAGACCAGATTTCGGTGACATGGCATGAAAATGTGGGCAGACAGGGGAGTTAGGTGGGAGAATGGTAGACTGTGATGAACAGTGGGTTTTTAATTAGAATTTAAAACTTGAGGCTGATGAAGATTTTGATAGGGGGTGGAGAGTGATATGGGAGAAACCTTGGAGGCAGAAGTGGGATATGTGGTTATCAAGGAGGAGATGAGGGACTAGTCTTTGGGACAATGTAGTGGTCTGGAGGGAGTATAAAATGAGATGAGATTGTAGATGTAAGTGTGTAGGAGTAGTTGATGGCTCTGTAGGTGAGTAACAGGGACCAATTAGCAATTTTGTCAAATTGATGCAGTTTCTGGTGTCAAGTACACCCCTATATGAAATGAAGTTCATACTGTATATTCAATTCAGCTTATGTTTGCTAGATAATCATTTTAAATGTACACTAATGCAACCAATAACATTGCCACTACTTATTCCCAAACACCCTACATAGCCATTGATTAGAGTGCATTATGCTCATAGAGGTACACTTGTAGCATACTAATAGCCCACAGCATGCTAATTTCCAATGTGGAAGAGGATGAAAAACATGAACTACTGTTTTAAAAGCTCTGGTGTGTGACAACTCTTTATTAGCAGCAGGCAATTAAGTGCATTAAGCTTCTTTGTTTTGCATGGTCTTTCAACCATGGAATACTAAAGATACATATCTTATAATTAGAATTTCCCATTCTCCCCTATTGTCCTGCTAAGGAATGCACTGTAATTTTGGCAGCTAGACTACACAGTTGGCCTCTGTTCCTTTGACTGCAGATGTCTAATTGCAAGCAAACATTTTATTTAAATGACTCATTATAAGCCAGTAAATTCATAGTACGCCTTTGCAATCATAGATATGTGCAGAAGTAAAAAAAATTCTGAAGCAACCATTATTTTAAATAATAAATTAAATCTATGTCTGCAGTTTTGTTATTGGTTGTCCATTTAACATACATGTTAGATATGAGCGGTAATTTATTTAATGTATGGTAATTAAAAGAAATATGGAACGAAATAAGTAGCAGCCTATGATCTAAAATTTTAAATAATAGTTTATATTTTCAAGGCACTGCACTGTATCTTTATGAATTTTAAATGAATATTAAACACTGTCAGTATCTCAGACCCTGGCATATATTGCTGCTTTCTTAGCTTACTATGTTAGTCATCATCCAATCAACCAGTATTTCCCTCTCTGCTTGTCTTATACTCTATCTCCTATACTCTGTCTTCTACTTTGCAACCATTCACATCAATTACAGTCTTGGCATCAACCACTCCTAATAACTCAGCGCTGTGATTCTGTACCTATTAGACACTCCATGCCTTGTCCTGCTGTATTATCTATACTTATAAATAATAGTAACAATAATAATAATAATAATAATAAATAATAATAGACATTTTCACTGTTGTGGACATTTAAGGACATACATGATCAATGCCAGAGACGCTCTGTATTTGTTAACACTATTTTTAAACAGTACTTACAGATTTTCTGTTTCATAAACTCTCTTCTGCCATCATATTTACCTCAGCCAGACCTAACACTGCTCACAATATACCCAGCATCACCCATGCAGCTGAAACCACCTTAGCTCATCTCAATGTATAACACACACAGCATCATAGAATCCTCTCACAAAGCACATACTGACAGTTTTCCTTTCTCTCATTAAAAAAGAAATGACTTAACTCCTTCAAGTCCAGAACTGCTTTGTCCCATGATTATCATTTCAATTTTCACATTTTCGTTCACATTTTTACTTTTCTTGGTAGTCTACTAAGTGAATTCTAGATTGCTTTGTCTAGACAAATCTTTTGGTGCAAGACCCAGTGCACGGGTTGCATAGAACAAAAAGTTGTGGAGAGAGTAAATGTACTTACTGGTGCAATAAGGGAGCTTTTCACAGTGTACATATACATCTTAGTGCAATAAGAGAGTAAATAAAAAAATTAATTATACCACAATATAATTTAATACAATGATAATTGGAACAAAACATGTTCCAAGTTATTTTTTATAATGCTACTAATTATGCAGTATCCCTTTCTTTCAAGTAAATCATTATATGATACTCTGCAGCTAGTAAGGCACTAATTTTAGTATGCTGAGGAAAAGTGCCAGTGTTGGGCTGTCATGTGAAACATTTTTTTTTTTCTAAAATGATGCTGTGGATCAAACTACATTAACTACATAATGGATGCATTTGAATGCAATGTATGGCAACACTTCTACGAAACTTTCCTGCAAAAGTGTAAATTGACCTTAAATATAAAGAAATAATTATGGCCTAAACATGTGCTAATATGGCAAATCTATTTTAGACAGAAACAGAAAACGATCTTATTTTATTTTTTTACATGTGTTCACAAAAACAATATTTTTTTCTCTAATCATCAAAGAAATTTCCAAATTCAATGGACTATGCCGAAATGGTTCCAGTAAGCTGTCAAAATGGTTCCAGTTTAGTAACTGGACAAGACGGTTCTTTAATGTTCAATTTTCCTATGTTTGCTTCAGTAGAGTGTTATGGTTTTACCATTTGTAATTGATTTAATCTGTGGGGAAAAACAATTCATAATTTGCATCAATGGTCAGATTAGACAGATTAGACAGTTTGCAGCTGGAGTCCAGCAAATAAGCAACAAACTATACTTTGACATGCTATTGGCAGTGTAATAAAAAAATCAAATTTGATTTTTATGGGATCATTCTTGGACATTTTAATAATTTGGGGCTCATATACCCAGTGATTTAAAGTTAAATTGTCAGTGTTGGCTCCAATATTTTATGTGTATGTGGCAAGACATGCAACAGTTAGAGCTTATTATCCAAATCCCTCTAGGAGTTCAATGTTAAAATGCACACTATGTAATAAGCACTAGAAAAGAGATCAACTAATTTTAAATGTAATTATTAAATGTTAAGTTTTTTGAAAACCCAGTACAAACAGTGTACATTATTTTCTTAAGAAATTCATTCTAATTACTGGTCAAAATATTAAACCATAATTGTGCTAGAAAAGATGACATTAATGTACTAATTATTATGCCTACTAAACTAAAAAAAGGAATCTGTCAAAACATTGAGTATATTTTAGTCATTTTAAGATATTTTAGCATAATAAAACAATTATCATGCAAGCATATAAAGGATTTGTTTGTCATGATAATAGTAATTGAACCAAAGGTTCAAGCTTTACTGCAATGCTGCTGTGACCTTTATTTCATGTATAAGAGATTTTCATGAGATAAACTTGCAATATTTCCAACATATGTTATCTATTGTGTTCATGAACATATATAGAATGATTCATAAGAGGACATATCTAATAAGCAGCCTAGGCTTTTACATCCAGAGGCTGAATGGAACCCATCCATAAAAGCAGAGCAGGGTAAGCCAAACGATACACCTATGATTGCCTTTTGAAAAGGGCATAGAGCTAACCAGGGTGGGCTGGAAAACTAGAAATCCCCGAAAGCCATTATTAATATGAATTTGTGTCTCCTTTAATCTCATCTCCTGAATTGCACAGTCTTTCAGTAGCCATTACTAGGAGGTCTGGTGCACCAATGTTGGTGTACATGTGGCTCTCTCTTCATGGGCAAAGCAGTGTGAAACGGGACATATGATCGACTGTCCCTGCAATTAAAATAAACTTGGCAGCGTGAGACAGTCCCTTAAAGGTGCAACTGCCCCACCAGAATCCGGACAGTTGGCAGACAATGCTGCTCTCCCAAACTTGTTCTAGCAGCTCTCGCTGTCTGCTACTGGTGAAAATAAAATGCTCACAGGCTTCCCACATGCCATTCAACAGGTAAGACCACTGTTACTGAGACTTATTTTAAATGTATTGGTGGCACTGTTTAGTACACATGCCTGGAGTGACAAATTCTTGTCCCAGGACTGCTGTTAATTTTCATAATTGTTGTAGCAATATTGGCTCCAGATGATTCACAAGTAGTCTTTTTGCGATTATGCTCAAATCTGCATGCAGAGAATGTAAAAATGACATTGTTTATCAGACATTAAATAATGCTATAAGGCATGGAAATGGTGAAAACCTAAAGGTTATCCTGTATTTGCAAGGCATCACAGAACGTTTTCATATATGTTACCATTACAATGAATGTTGCATTGTTGCATTATCCACTACTTTGACTGGATGATGTTTAGTCTGGTATCAATAAAAAGCATGCACACAGTTCATTGCATGTGAACCAATCATTTTAAGACATAAAATAAAATATATGATATTTGGCATAAACACAAACTTAAAGCTGGCAAACTTTCCTATGCTATATAATAGTTAAATAAGAGTGAATAAATCTGACGACAGGACATGATTTGTCACTTTCACAAACCTTGCACAAAAATGTCATGATTGCAAAAAGTGCAATGATTGTGCAAAATAGAGTTGAATTAAATTGTTAATACTGTTCCATAGAATATTCCTCTAATTCTGCATGTGGCTGGAGGATTTAGCATGTTTTTCTAGATTTGCCCCTAACTGTTCTGCGTGAAATTCATCATATCTTTTTATGCTCTGCCTGAATGTCTCCATTATTGATTCTGAAACACAAAACATGGAACACACTATAAAAAGTTCAATCACAGTTGTTGTAAGAAGACAACGGATTTAGATAGAGACACAGAGAGAAATAAATTTGAAGTGTGGAATGACAATGAAAAAGAGAGTGAGAGAGAAAGAGTGGGAAAAAAATAGAAAAGGAAGAAAAACAAAGTGAGCAAAATAAAGTAAGGAAAAGGAGTGAGAGAAGGAGACACCAAGAGAGAAATATAGCGGTAGTGAGAGAAACCCCCCCAATCCCCCACCCCAGCCAAAAAGTTATGTTGCAGAGAAGTTGCTGGGGAATGTGGAGAGAGTAGATGTCTCATTATTGTACCTGATGGATGAGTAAGCTCTGCATCCTCCAGGTTCTGTCTAAGTACAGCTTGGGGGAGGTTTTACCTCCTTTGTCCTCACGCACAGTAGTTGTATCTGGACGTAGAACTGATTTGGAGGAACAAACAGTGCAACAGGATGAACTGACAAAACATTTATTAGCTTTGCCAATCAAGCATGAGATTGTCAATTTGTCATTAGCATTGTTGCTTCTGTGTCTAGTGACACATCAGGCAGTGGGCCAAAGCTAGATGCTGACTTCATTCCCACTGACCTTAGCTCTGTCTCTGGTGTTGCAGAGGTGGATCAATCACCAGTTCTCTGTTGCTGGTTTTTCAGCATGGATGGATGCACATAGTGCTCAGGCTGGATTTTCTGGTCTACTTCTGGAGCTTGGTGTAGGTGGCAATAGCACATTGTTTTCCTGCAACATTCCTTATCTTTAGTGCAAAGTCAATATTGTGATGGACGATGAAATTACTTTTTGGGGCATAATCCTTTCAATGTTTGGTGTTCTAAAGGTATCCCCTCTGTCACAACAAATATTTCCTATGTCTTCAGTTCTTTTAAAAATGGAATAATGTCCAGTAGATCTGGTGAATCAATAATTTTCAGCAATTTGGGGATAAGCATGATATGACAGTAGTACTGTGATGTAATAGTAATCACCATTATCATGAGAAGAAACATTTACTCTTTTCCCATATAGATATGAATCGTCATGCTGATTTTTTTCTCCCTGTCATTGGTAAAATCGCTAATAGTTACACTTTTCTTGCAATGTGTACCCAGCCTAAGACAGCTATGTTAGATTTGTGTTTTACAGCACAGTGCAAAGTGAAAAGCTACACTATACTTTTCAAAAAAGTCCTCAGTACACCTCATTTCTCATTGATTTGCTTTTAGGCCAGAAAATCCTAAAACTTTAAATGGTGCCTGATTCCTAAACACAATTGGCCTCATTTAGAGCTAGAAGCAAATCCAGCTAGAGGGTGCAAATTTACAACTGGACAAACCATATTGTCCTTCTAGGGGGAAAACTGCAAATTCTTCTTTGTTTGCTAGGAAAAGACTACCTGCTTTGAATGTAATACATAAATACTGGAGAGTTCTATTTTTACACTTCAATTTAGAGCTGAGCTAGGATGTATCCCAACTCTCGACTCTAAATCGATTTGCACATTTTAAATGTGGTACCACAAAAAATAATCACCATCCCATTGCAGCAACCACTTATGATTATCAATTGCTTGCCAGTTCATTTACCATTTGAGCTCATGAGATATATATATATATATATATATATATATATATATTCACTATTTACTGTATATGTGTGTGCTATTTGTGTGTGGATTTTGATAAGTATTACTTTTGTTAATTACATCCACTGATAGGTTCCAATGATTTTTAAAGTAACGAACAAGTGTGGTTACTCTCTTTTTACATTTCATATTTTAAATTTGCCCCCCCGGCAGAGCATCATGGTTTTACAAAGGTGTCAAATATCAACTTTTTGGTGGATTTACTTCTATTGCTGAGGCCAATCTATTCATATCCATTTTCTGTGATATTGCAAATGTTACTGTTTCATTGTGTTTGTGGCTGCGTATAGAGATATGTGTTTTATGTTAATTTGTGTATAAAGATTATGGAAGTGTGTACATGAATATGTATATAGTTGAAATCCAAGCAAAATCATTAAGATAAATTGTGTTAAAAATCATGTCAGTGACATATGTTGCTTTGGAAAGTGTTGAACTCGTACTATTTAGTTACTTCTGTGTGTTTTAAATTTGAAAGTTTATTGCCTAGAAGCTGCCAAAAAAATCTCAAAGCAGGTGGCATTATCTATGTAGAGAAAATACTGACTTACAGTATTTACTTTTGATGCTGAAAACCTTTGCTTTAGATTGATTGAAGCCTATGAGTTCAGAGGACAGATAAAAAAACATGCTATTTGAGTAATTCTAAGTGCATATCTTCCTGGACCAAGGGAGTTTGAATTGCAAATAATTTTTATATAGATTTGTCTCAGCCTTCTCAGGAAATTAATGTCCTGGCTCAAGTATTTTATGCATCAGACTTTAGATCTGCTCAGTCCTCTTTGCCTCAAGTACTTGTTATAGCATTGTCTGACCCAACTACACAGGTGCCACTTCATTTGAGATTGCAAGCTTGTAAAGCTGGGTACACACTACAGGGTTTTTGTCCAATAATCGGCTCAACCAGCTTGTTCAAAAGTCGGGTCAGTATGTGTAGTGACACGATGGTCGAAAGTCTGCCCAAATGAACGATTGTCGCCTCATTTGGTTGGTCGTACCATTAAATATTTTTGTTCCAATCTCGTTTCTGTTGTGTAGTGTGTATAAGTTTCCAACCGATCCACTACAGCGAGTGCAAAATTACAGTCATTGCTCGAAACAACATGGCTGTAAAAAGTCGCTAACGGGACTGCCGTTTTTCCCTTTATTGTCTAAAACAAGGCTAGTGTGTATGCAGTCCATGGACCGAGCGATTAGTCCATTGATCGGGTGTAAAATAGATCGGCATAAAAAGTTGGTGGAAAATTCTGTAGTGTTTACCCAGCTTAAGCCTCATGGGATCTAGTTTGGAATGTATGCTTTAAAACTCTGTAGAGAAAGGTTTCTGGGAAGATTCCTTGGTGTTGTTGGTGAGAAATATTAAGATTCTGGCAAAGACAGCCAGAAACTCAATGCTCTTTCAGGAGAGCCATTGCCAAATGTTCTGTGGGTTGAAAAAGTCAATGCCATTTAGCTATTCCCTCTATCCCAATACTTAAATTAGCCATAGTCTTGCCTGTAAGATCCTGGCTGGCCCACGTGGAGGAACATATCATGCACAGTGTTTTAAATTAGGTCCTGCTAAAGTTCTTGCCAGTCTTGATACTGACAATTAAGTATATCACTTTGATCATTTATTGGGTGGATGGTGGCAAGAACCATGGTTTGTAAAAGGATTATGGCTGAAATATTGGCCAACAGATCTATCATCTGGGAATAAACTACAATATGAGCACTTTCCTTTCTATTCAACAAATAACAACATTCTAGTTTACAAGGGAGTGGAAGAAAATATTATGCACTATTATGTACTTAACAACAAATGATTTTTAATCACCAGAACATATTTTGTTTAGGAAATCTGTTCAAATAATAGTAGAAAACTTCTAATTTGAAATTCTAATGTGCAAGTGTAATATTACTGGCTCCCTACTTAGATGACTTACTGAGCGGTTACTCTAGCAACACTGTTACTACACTAGAAGGTAATTTTAGGACCGAGTCTGCATTCAGGAAGACAGCGGAGAGGACCTTCTAGATTTTGCTCTTAATGCAGGGATCACCTTTTCATATGTCTAGCTATACAGATTGTAAGGAATATGGTGGTGACCATTCCTGAATTCCAGGGACTCAGGAATGGCAATCTATGGATATCTATAAAGACATATAAATATATATTAAAATGAGGAGTGCACAGCCATTTAACTACAGGTCTGACTGGAAATACAAATGGCAAAAACTGCAAATGTTATTTTAATGTCCTGCCTATTATTATATAGTTTAAGAACACCTTCATTGTTTTCAACTTTTTGTCTTCTAAAAACATCTTTGCTTAGCCTTATTTATGTCTTAAATATTTATGAGAAAGAGGGGGCATTGGGGGAATTGGATGTATTACATTTGTTACTTTTGTATGTTTGCATGTCATTATTATTTTTGTCTCACTGTGCCTAGAAAGTGTCTACAAATTCTGAGTACTTGTAGCATTCAAGATCTTTTGCAAAGAAGAAAATGCTATGTGACTCCCATGGATGATTTACCTAAATGGGCCATAGCCACCCTTTAGGTTTCACCTAAATAATATTGTCCTATAGTTTCCTAACGAAACTTAATCTCATTTTTGCATGTGTGTGCATGAGCAGATGGTCCTCCCATCAGAAGATGCAAAATGCTGCGTTACTCCAGCTGCCACCATCCATTGCTTACCCATAAAAATGCAAAAATAGGCATGTGATGTGTAGTAAACTTTCTTAAATACCTTTTGTATCAATTTGGATCTTCAGGTGAAGCTGATTTTGGTTTGTAAATTCTCCAGACTACTGTATTTATATTGGGCTTGTATGTCTCAAGTGTGTTGCAAGGGAGACTTGAAGAATAGTTGAGAATTTGTAATTGTAAACAGAAATTCCTCTATGACCTCCACAAGAGTATATGGCTATTTAAGTTTTTGCCTTGGGAAAATCCCTGGATCCTTTCAATAACATACACACATACACAAACACTGTTGCTTCTTTAAATTATACAGCTTTGATTTAAAAACATTTATTTATGGGATAATGTGCAGCCTACTGTAAACTATATAAATATTAGAATTCAATGAAGAATTCTGAGGCCAAATAAAATCAGGAGGCTGTTGGCTTTTATACACGTCTCATAAATCCAATCTGGCTTATATGCAATAATTTACAGGTTCCATTATTCATCAGAATATATAAGTTTTCCTAGTGTCCACTGAAGTGATGACATCAGAACTCATTGTTTATGGTGATACTTTTACAGTAGTGCATACATTCCACAAGCAAGTGGTATTATTTATTCAACGGAGGAAACTTGCATTTAATAAGACCATTGTTTGGATCTTCAAACTTCACTAATTTCATCTAGTTTTGCAGTTTACAGACTAGTGATCAAAGTGGGTCGGTATACAGCAGTATGTCATACTGGCACATTTTCTCTCTGCTTGTACTTGCAGAGATAATGTCATATGCCTCCTCAATGCAGCATTAGGTTCTCACTGACACCTACAGCAAACAGTTTGGAGAAAACAATGAATGTTCTGGCTGTTCATGGGTTTCTGCTTGTACATAGCACTGTCTGCTGCAGGTTCAGTCACTGATTGTGGGTAAGGACAATGCTGCATGCTCAGCTTTCTACATACCCAAGAGTGCTTTCTGTAGTGTAGGACCAGTGAATGAGAGCGTGGAGATAGAGGGATTGCACAGCACACTCTACAGATGGATGTCTGCAGGCACAGGTAAACAGTGAACAGTTCATCAGCTAGGGTAATACGCACACATACTGAGTACACAGATAATGTGTAGAGCCAAGGCAAATATTGATAATAGTAACACTATTAAGACAAGTTTATGAAAACCAAATGGTGCTGAGAATATCTGAATATTTGTAAAGCTAGGAACACACTGGAAGTTTTTCAGACAATTATTGGGACAATCACTCGATAAATGACTGCTCGGCCACATATTGCATTAGTGTGTATACTTAGACGATGAACGACAGACGTTCCAAAGTTCCGATTGTCGTTTCACTTGGTTGGTGGCACTGTTTAATAATCTCATTCCAATCACCTTCCGATCATGTAGCGAGTATGCACTCACGATCACAATCTCCATAGCGTTTACAGAGTCATGGGGGTAAATTTATCAATCTGCGGGTTTGAAAAAGTGGATATGTTGCCTGCAGTCACCAATCAAATTCAAGTTATCATTTATTTAGCACATTCTACAAAATTATAGCTAAAATCTGATTAGTTGCTATAAGCAACATTTCCACTTTTTCAATACCGCAGTTTGATAAATTTACCCCATGGTCTTTTCAGTCAAAGCCGGCAATGAACATGTTCTGGTGTAGAGAGTGCTGTAGATGGAATCATTTTTTCGTTTGTTGTCAGACTGAATATTTTGTTTCGGAGTCACAGAAACAAAATTCGTTATGACATGATAGCTATAATAAGGTGGTTCAGTGTGACAGGAATGGATGAATGCATACTGTGCTGTAATTCTCTAAACAACTATAGGACCATATGAAGAGCACAAATCTGAAGGTATTTCGTGTGTTGTGTGTATGCATGAATAGCCCGACTGGTTGGAACTTCAGTTGTAGGTACAATCGTTGTAGATAACTGATTGGTTGGAAAATAACCCAGTGAGTACCTAGCCTAGCAGTGTTACGTAAAACTTTATAATAGTAAAGGTTATGGTACAGATTTTAGTGTTGCCAGGTCAGCATATGAGTAATACATTGCATGCTTGTACAGCTGCAAATATCCATCACAACCAACTCCATTTTATCTCCATTTATAATGCTGAATTCTGGTAGTTAGGTTCAACTATCTGGCAGTTGCTCTGTAGTAGATATCTTTGTTTGAGTCGGACCCAAAGAGACTGATATATTAGTGTGCGCCATGCTCATTATTGCAAGACTAATGTGGAATGATTTATTGGGGTGCTTTACAATTGACAGTGTCACCCAAAAGATCACAGAAAGGTCATTATTGCAGGGAAATTTTGTTACAGATAAACTCAAGAAATGTCTTTTTTTTTTATACTAAATAGCAGTGCCGTAACTAGACATTCTAGCGCCCTGGGCGAGACAAGGCACCGGCGCCCCCCATGTAAGTGGGAGTGACATTTGCCAAGTGGGTGTGGTGACCATAATGTGGGGGTGTGGCTAGCATTTTACTGAAAGAATTGTTACACATATTTGCAAATGCATTATATATATATATATATATATATATATATATATAAAAACTACACGTAATACTGATCCTAATACTACATACAATATTGCGCCTAATACTACACGTAATACTGCACCTAATACTACACGTAATACTGCGCCTAATACTACACGTAATACTGCGGCTAATACTGCACACAATACTGCCCCTAATAGTGCGCCTAATGCTGCACCTAATACAAGGTGATTTCAGAACTCCAAGTGGTGGAGAAAGTGTATTAATATGTTCACAAATACTGATGTATCAAAAATATAGAAACCAGACATAAGAACAATAAACTCTGATGACCCCCCATATTATATAAGGCTCCGACCGATTGCTGGGTTTCAGATCCAGGTTTAGGGATGGCGCAGGATAAGACTGCGAGTGCACCTGGTTAGGGGGATGAGAGAGAGAAGAGAGAGATTCTGCCTTTTACCTCTGCAGTGGAACGCATGTGCGTTCCACTGACAGGAAGTTCGGCATTTGGAACGTAATTTTGCGTTCCAAATGCCGAACTTCCTGTCAGTGGAATGCACAGGCAGAAGATACAAAGCCAGGTAGCGGGCGGCTGCTGCGCCCCCTTGGGCTTGCGCCCTGGGCGACGGCACCTCCCACACCTGCCTCGTTACGGCTCTGCTAAATAGTATGAAAAGCCATCTATTGGCTTTAGGGGTTATGTGGCCAGCAGCCATTCGGTTACTTACATTTTCCGTACCGCCAATTCTAAACTTTCACTTTTTACCATTGCTACTGACATAAAGAACTGATAAATGAAATACATTGGTCTCCTTGTTAAATATGGAAAGAAAACATCCAATAATGTATACTGTCATCCAACGTAAGATATTTCAAATATTGCAAGGTAGCAGACTTACTTTACCTTCAATATGGTATATCAACTAGTAGAGCATTAAAACGTTTTCTGTTTGCACTTAATGAATTCCTGCTTGATAATTGATGTTGTTATTACTATAATACATTTCCTATACATATATTTCAAGTAGCGCAGAATGCAATATTGCTAAATATACAATATGTATTAAATAATTAACAACAATATATAAAGTATATAGATACAAACATTTTATTACAGCTCAAAGGCAAAAAGTTGCATTTTTCTTATAAACCTTTGGGTGTCAGTGTGTTCACAGCAGTGCATTGATTACTATACTATAAATATTCAAGTGTCTGTACTTTTCAACTAAGGATCTTAATATAGTAGTTAACTGACACTTGTATCTTTCATGTTGGTTATCTTTAAAATTGTGTTTGGTTATTACTGCCGAGAAAAAGTCTAAGCCTACAATTACAGTGTGACACATATGTGAATTAAATCTATAAAAATAATAGACAAAAACAATAACAATAAACATTATACTAATTACCTTCTTGTGTATGTTTAAACAAAGTAATAATAAAGTAAATAATTCAGAGAGCTAAATTCTCTGTTGCATGTTTTTAAATTTTAATTGTTAACACGTACAGAATGTCAGGCTGGACACAGGCTACACCTCAATGTTCTGTTTTACCATTTACAGACAATTTTCAATAATCGTGTTCTGCGATCTAAAAAATAGAATTTTTCCAGCAGTTTTTTTTTTTCTGTGAAAGGTTGCAGCCATTATATTTTATGTTCACTTCTACCTGAAGGGCTATAACTTGTCAGAAAAACCATCAAGTGTTATAATGGGTGATGCTTTTTGCCATTGTTTACAGCTCAAAATGTAATTGCCATAATTTAGTTGACATGAACAGTTACTGTTGACTAAAAATATGTCCTCAGTCCACACAAGCTGATGACAAGTAACAATACAACCATGACTGTAATTGAAATAGCCAAAAACTACACTGAATCCAATTTCAACTGATTATTAATAATATCTCAATTGTCAATTTAATTTTTGAGAATTGGCTAAACTAATTTCTATTAAAAATAGAGCATTGGAAATAAGTATGTAGTAACATACATGGAGTCACATTTTTTGTGCAGTTAAGACCATTTGTAATATTTAGGTATTACATATAGCACAGAGGTGATGGAGGATATTTTGTACAGGGAGGATGACAGTGAGCAGTGCAAAAGGTTACATGACATTAACTAATTTGCTGGAGACCCCAACTCCTCCACTGGCTCCAACACCAAAGGATAGTCAAAGTGGCTATCTGAAGACAAATACAGAGGAAATAGTAAGAAAATGGCACACTTTGCTCTATATTTGCCTTAATACATGGACCCTATTACCTGCCTTGTTTAAACATCACTACAGAGTTGAAACACTGGGCCCAGTGCAGTAAGTGGGGCTCTGTTCTTCTCTCAACCAGTGTTGACATCTGTTTCTTTCTGAGTAATCTCACTGCTTGGCCCATTACATCATGTTACATGTGCATGGACTTCTAGGACTTGTAGTGCTTTTGATATAACATTATATACAGAGACTTGAGCATCACTACAAATTCCATAAATTGAGAAGTCTGAACTAGTGGCAACCAAATCTCATGTGATCCTTTTATGTACAAATGGTGCTTTTCCTCACTTTTAGTTACCAGGAGCATGGGCAGTTATGAGTCAATTAATAGCTTGACTTACATATGTAAACCTTGAATAATTTGGTTCCACCCAACTCTGAACCATTAATCTCTACATTTGACAGCTGTAGGCTAAAACATTATTTCCATGTAAAGGGAAAATCCTCATGTAAGGTCATTTGTAATCTCTTTAGTTGACCAGAGACAGCCAAATATGATGATTTAGACTGATCACCAACTAACTAAATCTGTGGATAATGTTGACCTTACAGATGGTACAAAAATATTACATATAATATTATTTATGTAGCTATGTATCTTGTCCATTATGGACAGCTATGTATGTCCATTCTCTATATTTATAATGAAATCTCTGATACAATCCCTGATTTGAATAGCTACAGTATAAACAAATAAGCTTAAATTTGCAATACTAAACAAATAAAATTTAATTAATGGAGCATGGGTTCATTACAACACATCTCTATGTTGTATTAAACATGCACAGTCACCAAAACCACATATACAATACTTACTCATTTTATGAAGCTGTGATATCGGGTATCCTCACTGTATCGTGAGAAAAATAAACAACCCCACATCAATGGTGCAATTAAAGCCAACCTTTACTAAACTGTAGTGCCATGGATTGTATCCATTCCTGGAACACTCGGCCTCAAACTCAAAGAATAGCACCTATCCTAAAAAGAGGAAAATAAATAAGAAAAGAAAAAAACCTGACTGCAGGGAATGCACTGGGGGTTGAAATATAAAAATATTATAATTTCCAATAGGCCAAAACAATAAAGTTACCCCAGGCCCTTATCTAGACCGGCTATGTATTGCAACGTTGGGCTCTTATAGTACATATCTAATGTCCCCACCCTGTGGGATAGTTGTTCTATGGACACTAGAATTTGGACTACTTTATGCTTTTTTTAAATTGCAGCTGAACAAGATATCACAGGTTAGTAAAAGGCATATACCATATTTTTTTCATAGCAACTACTATTTTTAGCTGCTCATCACTGCATACTGACATACTGTGCTATACACCTCAGAGATTTTAAACTTGGGACTGCATACTGTTCATTGGATAGCCTCCAGCACTTTAGCAAACTAGTTCAGGGTCAATATGAAATAAAATTATATAGCATTTATTACAGATTCCCACCATGTACTAAGAGGACAACCAAATTTGTTACATGTTCCATATTTACATATATGAAGGGGCACAAACATCAAAGCTGTGTGTAATTTGGTATTACGATTACAAATACTGTTTTCTATAGGGAATTTTGCAGATTTCTTTAATTGATTTCACTGCACAGTAAAACAGATAGCTGTGTTATCATGAACTGATAGCATTAAAGAGTGTTACAGTTTTACCAATGTCTTTAAAGGTGGCAATTAAAGTAGATTTGCAGCAAAGAGCTACCAGTTGAATTGACAATCTGTTCTAGTCTGCAACATGTTGTTCTTTGCAGTGAACTCAAATTTTAAGACTGAAAGACAAGGGTGGTCAGAGAATAAAATCTGTTAGAGATTGAAAAGGGGCACTTATTTATATATATATATCTGTCCAGGTGCGATAACAACAGAAATTGGGATTGTTCAAAAGCCATTCGTTGATATAATCTTTTAAATCAGAGAGACAATCCTTTAGAGGATAAAGCACGCAATATTATCTGGTGAGGCCCATGAGCTAATTCACACAGTGCAATATTTCATACTGCTAAACTAATAATTAAGTCCTTAAAGCTTTAAACAGGGAATCATGCATTAAAATGTGTCCTGGGGACATACTTATTAAACAACTGGTTTGAAAAAGTGGAGAAGTTGCCAGTAGCAACCAATCAGATTCTAGTTAGCATTTATTTAGTACAGTCTACAAATTGACAGCTAGAATTTGATTGGTTGCTATCTCCACTTTTCAAAACCGCAGTTTAGTAAATATACCCCCTGGTATTCAAAAGTGATCAGTAGTCCTTTTCAATGGTTCTGTCACATTTTATTTTGCATTCTTCCTTTAACAGCCACAAAAATGAAAAAGCCAGGAAATCAATGTTTTCAAAATTAATTACAATCAAGGAAGCTTCACCCTGCTGACAACAGATATATAGGATGAAAATAATTACATGAGCTATTGTGGCAGATGCTTTATTGATTTATATAAAAGAAAGGCGGCTGAAAAAACTGTGATAGAGATGGATGACTGCTGTTTAACAACAAAATCTAAAGATAACAGATCATGTTTTTATCTTCAGGACAAGTGCATGACCTCTGGAAACACAGGAAAAATCTCTACTGATCTGTCATCTATTATTATTGACAATTGTTAACAGCACATACAAATATTTTCACTTTTAATTCTAGCTGTAAGATAATACATCAAGCTGCAAATCACGATAATACATTTAACAAACATTGCATTTAAGCAACAAATAATGAAATAAGCATACTTATGTATTGTCATTTACAAATACTATCACTATTCTCATTATTAGAGCATGCCATAAATCAGTGATAACTCCGCCACCTTGGTTGCCAGTTGCCCTTATTTTCAGAGCCACATGTACATTTCCATACTCCTTCCCAGACATGTGTGTCCATTAGGTTGCAAATTATCAACTTCTGTTTGGTTACTCCTTTTGCACGTTAATGTGCATGTTCAAAAATATTTTTCATGATCTCCCTTTAAATATTTTGTGCCTGGGAAGCAGAGGTGTTTGCTGAGTAACTAATAACATACTTACCAACTTTAGAAAGTTGGTTTCCGGGAGCCTGACGGGAGAGGTGGGTGTGATGGGGGTCGGGGCTCCAAAATGCGCATCATTTTGGACCCACCCCCGTGACATAATGATGCAAAAGCGTCATTTGACAGAGAGGGGCTGTGCCAAACACCACGATTCACCGTGAATCACGGCGTTTGGGACCTAATTATGCCCACTTCACTAGGAAGTGGGCACTTCCTAGTGAAGTGGGCAGATCCGGGAGATTGCCACAATGTGGGAGTCTCCCGGACATTCCAGGAGAGTTTGCAAGTATGACTAATAATTATATTTGTCCACCTGCCCCAACCTCAACCTGTTTATAACTGAACCTTTGCCACTTGCTCCTCAATCTCTGCTATCTGACCATGTCCCTTGTCAGTAGCCTTCCTAGTGAGACAGTGCAGAGTAGTGCTTTTGTGGATATCCTGCATTGAAGTCCAAATATAGTATGGACCTATGCTGAGTACAAGGTATTATACTATGTGCCTCTGCAAAACCAACACCAACTGCTGCTGGCACTTACTTTCCTGACAACAGGGTCAGCCCACATGAACAGAAAATAGTCCTAATTCAGATAAGCACAATGCAGAACTTTGCTCTGGATTTTATATGAACGAACATGTTATATTTGCACATTAATAACAGCTTAACACAGGATGTTTTGACACTACAATCTTTGCCATCTTTTTTATTTTTTTATAACATGATACAAAATAAAACATTGAGTTAGAAGAGAAAGGGTTATAAATAGAAATAGTGTTTTCAGCACAAACACTTGTTCTATATGTTTAAATTATTTTCACTTCACCTGGCTTTTTGTTTGGTTTTGTCTTTTGCTTCCATAACATTTAGATAATATAGGCATTTTTGCAAAAAGACATACTAATCAAATTGCAGATTTGATTATCTTTAATCCTAGACACAAATGTGATGTGACATCTAGCATTGTATAGCAATACTGATTAACACAGGCAATGTGTGCATCTGCTTTGGTGCCTTCTTAAGGGACACATTTTCAAAAAGAAAGTGTTCTGATAGATGTCCATATGCTTTTGTGACCAAGAAAGAAAAAAGGCAGGTTAGATTTCATTCAATTTTCAATAATAAGTGCTGAAACTGAAATATCATGCATATCATACATATTTAATTTAAACTCATTTCAATGTGTGTTAAATAATAACAGCCACATCACAGCCTACAATTGGCATGAATGTTACTTTTATTCTCCCTAAAAATTAGCTATAGATTGTCATAAGTTAACTCTTTCCCATTTTCTTTGCCCTTAGGCTCAATCAATACTTGATTATCTCTTGAACTCTTATTGCACTCTCATGCTCTTGCTGCTTGTCTGTATTTGGGACCCTCCTTATGAGCTTATAATGTAGTATTTAGTGCCACAATAAGAGGGAGACAGGGTGACTTATACAAGAGAACCAGGGCCTGACGTGAATCTCTCATTCTCATTGACAACACTCTTTTCACTATGCTATGACTTTCTCGCCTACAATACCTGGTGGAACATCTCATATTCACAACTTACTTTATCCCAGTTTCCCGTTAGCCCAGATCCTCTTTTTCTGTGTTGCCTTCCTTACACTATAACTTTCTACTTCCAGAATGATATTTTTGAAGTGCATTAGCATTCAGGTTTTCTTATATGCCAACATTAACAGTTCACATGCAGAATAAATGAGAACATTTTGTGAGTTGATAAGATACTCTTTAAATGATGGCATATTTTACTGTTTCACAGTTATGCTTACATGATGATGACAATATTGTTCTAGTATTGTTAGTAATCCACTGTTATGTTTGTTTCCTTGGAAACCATAGAACAGGACCTTGAAATAAAGATGTGTCCTCGCAAGATATAGTAAAACAGTTATTATACTAAATGTAATGACCTCAGGCATTTTGAAGAGAAACTGCATATATCTTATTGTGACATTTTACAGTATAAATTTAAATAACTATTACTAAGTAACTATTGCTACTTTCTTAGCAACACAAGTACATTTCTGTACCTTATTAGGAGTTTATATCATATTGGACTTTAAATTATATAAATATTAGGTAACAGACAAATTACTGTAAAAAGAGTAGACTTTAAATAGAAATATAAAGTGTTTTTGTTACATACTGTTCCCTTCTTAGTGCTGATGCTTCATGTGGTGAGTTTTATCCATATATCTCATTATACTCCTTGATAGACAATGTGTATGGCACATCAGTAGAGTGTACTCAAACTCAGGCACTTTCTCTGTGATCTCATTTGTGTTCATTATATTCTTTCCTGAGCAAGGGGTGTATTAGTGCTAGTATATTATTACTCTGTTTTCTGAATGTCTTATTGCTTCTTATTTAAATATCCCTTATTAACAATGCCACTAGTTGCTCTTATCCAGCCTGTGTACCTCATTACAAATCTGTGCCCCCTTCCACAATCTATGTAGTCCCTGATCTCACTAACTATTTTTTTTTATTTTTAGGCAATTGCTGCCTAGTAAAGATAATCTGCATAGATATCAACATTGCTGAAAGAAAAATATGAACACATTTGACCTATGCCCCCTAATCAAATCAAACCTTGCCTCTGTCCACCCAGTTCACAGCCCAATCGACCCATATCACTCATTGTTCTTATGGCCATGGCCCCATTCCAGTAGATGTCTTTCCTTTTGTGTGTTAAAAATCAGGACTATCCTACAAAAATCATTACACTTGGCAGTGCAACTCTTTGGGTATGTTGCATCAAATCCCAAGCTCCCTTGTGGAGGCTACACTATTCCAAGCCTGCTCATTAGATTTGCACCTTGAGAATAGTAATGTACACATCTGCCTTCATAGCCATTGCCTAAATCCATTGCACTATCCTATTTCTTTGAATTTGATAATTGTAGTGTCTGAAATTATAAACATATGTTTTTTCTATAACAAATATATACTTTTGACAGTTATTTTGCAGGTAATTTTAGTGAAATTACCTTCTTGGTTAAATCATCTTTCTAGTAATTTTCAGGGAGTTATTTTCTAATTATCCAACTGATAATACCCTATTTGATCTGCAACAAGTAGTTTGAAGTGGGTAGGTTTTTTTTTTAGTTCTACCCCACAAATCTTTCTGTAGACTTATGCTCAGTCTTGCCATCTCTGTTTTCTTTCTGAACCCTTTGGTGCAATTCTGAGCAACGATTGGTAGAGTAAGGAGGTCTGACTGCAAGCCCAGAGAATAATGTGAGTTTACCATCAACTCCCTGAATAAGAAATGGCAGCAGCTTTTCTAATTTTTTTCGACTGATATTTTTCACTTGTACCATTCACTCCTGAAAAGGTATAGACAGCATATATTTGACTGCACCTTGGACAATATAGTTTATCCAAGCACAATTGTATCATTACATGACGCTCAAGCAGAAACAAGCTTGAATAAGCAATATTTCTATGTGGCAATAAAACAAACCCAAATAACTTCTGCCCCAAGTTGCCCTTTGTTACATGCCAACATTACCTTAGACACCATTGTTCATGAAAAATTACCAATTTGAGCTATCTAGGACACTGAAAGAGTTATGATTGTTTCACAATCTTTGACAGGAGCTTCAGAGTCACCAAGGTCTCTACTTGTAGCCCTGCTATCCATAATTATAGGCAACCAAGGCAGTCGGACAGTTTTATATATGACCCTGACATTGTCCTCAATGTTTTTTGCTTAATTAATGAAGCTACCGAATCTGTCCCAATCTCCACTCTCAGCCACACTCACTCCTCTTATTTGTGCTGTGCCCTCTTCTACTTAGACTGTAAACTCTCTAATGAGCAGAGTCCTTCATACCCCTTGTTTTCATGTCTGCATTTATTTTGTCTGCCTTGTATATGTCCTTGTTTTATGTATGTCTTGTTTTGCCTACTATATGGCGCTGTGGAGCACTGTGATGCCTTATAAAGCTATGATAATAATAATAGTTACACATGTGTGGAGGCTCTGGCATTTAAAATGTTTGGCTAACCTAGGTGTTCATTGTTTGCTTTATCCATTACCTGTAAGCTTCTTTAATTTTTTAAACTCTTTATTTGTTACAAGAGGAAATGGCATAGAAAAGACCCAACAACAAGTAAAAACCAACTGTGTTAAGACAACAAGATGTCTCTTCTTATTTTAAAGTTTTATAGTAGGAGGGAGGGGTAGGAAAGGGACAGGAAACAAAACGGGTTAAGGAGGGGGAACGGGGTGGAGGGTTGGGAAGGACAGGCACGTATATCACCATACCTATTACAAAGGAGGTTGTAAGCAACATATTTACAGAATAACGACCTATAAAATAAATAAGAAAATAAAAAGTAGACGGCAAGATATATGGATCTCTTACCCATGGCGCACTACGACCAACCTGGAGGATCCGGAGACGGCCCAGAGTTTATGTACCATTAGAGAACGAGAGAGCCAAAGGGGGTAAGCAGCTACGGCTTTCCTGGAGATACCACGGGGCCCAAACATTGTCAAAGTTGTAGGATTTATCGTGAAGGTAGCATGTAATACTCTCCATGCTTGCGATATGCCAGATGTAGTTCCATAAGGACTGCATAGAGGGAGGGTTAGGATCTTTCCAGTGTTTAGCTATTAGGGATTTGGCAGCAGCTAGTATGTGGGATATCAGCTTGTTGGAAGGGGCGCTTTCATCAGGGATAGGGCGAGAGAGAAGGAATGGCCAAGGATCCTTAGTGATCTGTTGTTCAGATACGGAATTAATAAGTGCAAAGACCATGTTCCAGTAAGGGATTATACAGGGACAGGTCCACCATATATGTAGCATCGTGCCTCTCTGGCCACATTCCCGCCAACAGCTCGGAGTAGCAGTGGGAAACATTCTAGACAACTTATCTGGGGTGTAGTACCACCTATAGTACAGCTTGTATGCATTTTCTTTAATAAGTGTGGATATTGAGCTCTTGGCAATCCCCTCTCTGACCTCCTCCCAACAAGACTCATCCGGAGGGGGTCCCAGATCCCTCTCCCATTCACGTTCATGGCGTCCTGGAGTGTCAAAGGATATATCTATTAGCCAGTTATAAATCCTCGACACCATCCCTTTGTTGAGTGGGGAATGCAAACACATGTACTAAAAGGTAGTGAGGGGTCTAAGAGTGTCAGAGGCGGGCAAGGACATAGCGAAGTGTCGGACCTGGAAGTACTCAAAGAAAAGCGGGCGAAAAGATTCAAACATATGCTGAAGATCTGAGATAGAGGCCCAAGTTCCGTCAACAGCAATGATCCTCCCCAGCCACAATATAATATAGCTCCTCCATACTTCTAGGTCTTTTTTGATTTTAATGAGAAGGGTAGGAAAATTCTCTCTATATAATCGGTCATAGGAAGAGGTGATATAGACCCCAAGATACTTGATCTTGTTCGCCTGCCAGCGCAAAGCAAAATAAGACTGTAGGGTGGCACAGAGGGGAGGGGGGGCATGGCCTCAGATTTAGCAAAATTAATTTTATAGCCTGAGAGAAGACCATATTCATCAATGAGCCTGTATAGGGTGGGTAAAGAGTCTTGGGGGTTCGTGAGAGAGAGCAGTATATCATCTGCAAAAAGAGAGACATTGAATTCCCGGGGTCCCACCTCCACACCCGGTATCAAAGCCGATTGCCTAATCATTGCTGCCAAGGGCTCTATAACCAATGCAAAAATTAAAGGAGATAGGGGACATCCCTGTTTCGTCCCATTGGAAAGGGAGAGAGGATCAGAAAGCGAGCCGTTAACCATTACCCTAGCGGAGGGAGAATTGTTGAGAGCAGAAACTCCCATCAGGAATTCAGCCGAGAAGCCATACGTCTTCAGAGCATGAAACATGAAGTCCCACGAAATCCGATCGAATGCCTTCTCAGTGTCCAAAGAGAGCATCAGGGCTGGGAGACGTCTGTGATTAATTATTTGAATTATATCTATTGCTCGACTGGTATTATCTCTGGCTTGACGACCTGGGATAAAACCCACCTGATCATAATGGATCAGGTCCAGAAGGACTGTATTCAGACGAGTGGCTAATAATTTTGTATAAATCTTAACATCTACATTAAGGAGGGAGATAGGACAGTAGCACGCACAGTCACTAGGGTCCTTCCCCTCCTTGTGTATAACTACTATATGTGCTTCCAACATTGATTTAGGGAATGGAGCTCCTTGCAAGACAGCATTGAACAGGGTGTGGAGGTGGGGGACCAGGGTCTGGGAATTTTTTTTATAATAGGCTGCGGTGAAGCCATCTGGGCCCGGGGCCTTGGAGGCCTTTTGTGCTTTAATAACATCTAGTATTTCCTCTGACGATATTTCTTCATTTAATTGTTGGGCCGAATCGCGGGAGAGAGTGGGGAGGTTCGCTTGTTTTAGAAAAGCTTTTATGATTTCAGCTGGGGGAGTACTTCCAGGATTTGAGCTATCTAAAATATATAGATTCTTTTAATTTTTTAATTGTTTTTGCTTGTATTAAGCTTGAACGCTGACATTGGGCATTTGTCGTTCTACTTTTTAAAGAGATGGTAAAATGACCCCACATTTGAGGTGCAGAAACTCTGAGACTGAGGACAATAAATAAATACCAACAATTCTTCCACTTTCAGCTCATTTAACAAATATATTTTCACATTTGCTATATTGAACATAAGCTCACACTCCTATTTTTTATTTTATGTGAAAGGTATGCAGTAAATATGATGTATGTACCTGGAGAACACGGATTGAGCACATGTATAGATTGCAAAAAATACACAATTTTATGGCAGAAAGTTAATGGCAAATTTATGCATTTGGGGCAAAACCAGGCACACGATCACAATGAGACAAGTATTTTGTGTTATGTTTGCTTATGCCATACATTTGAGTTTTAATGAGCCATTCTGACACCCTAATGAGCACTATGTGAAAGACACAATATAGCACAGTCTATGGAAGAAATGTGTAAGATGGTTTTGGGAAATAGGTTTGTATGTTTTGTGCCTTAGATTGCATGACATACCACTGACTTGTTAAGATTTGGTGAAATCTAATACTTGTAGGTAGATTTTATTTTTACTCATAAATGTGAGAAATGGCATCTCCTGGCGTCTTGAGCCTTGCTACCAACTCCTTCTATGGCCCTTAGCACAAGTCTCGGAATTGCAGAGCCTCAGTGATGGACAGCAAGGCAGCAGACCTGCTTCACTGTCACCTCGCTTTTGGCAAGCGCACAGATTCACAAGACCTGGGGTAGCTGATTCAAAGGAAGAGGAACAAGGGTCCTCGCAGTCCTTATCCCAATTTCTGTCTTCAGTCAGCTGGCAGAGTCATTGCTTCCTACACCAGCTTGCAGGTAGCATCACACTCCCATCTTCCATACCTTGAACACTGAACTGCTCTTTCTTATATCACAAGAATAGTCTTAGGCTATAGAGATATTTGGCTTTCCTTTAGGAAGTTAAGGCATAGGAATGCAATACACATTTCCTACTTAAGGTCATTAAATAATGCACACAGCGCGACCATATCTGGCATGTCAAGATATGAAGCTAACAGTTCAATCTTACAGTCTCTCATTCTTAGCCTGTAGCATGTGGGTAAAAATCAATGTCATAGTAAGCCACAATAATTACAATCTATATAAATGGTTACAGCATATTTTAATGTTGACTATTCACTCCTTTGTGCTTTAAACATATCACTTGTATGGCTCGATTTGAAATAGAGGGGAAGGACACCACACCTAGCTAGAACTCCTGTGGGTTAGGTAAACAAAGATAGCTTATGTCAATCAATATTCTGGTCTACATGACCTGATTATCTAATTATTGATGTATGGTTTCTACAGATCTAGAATATCCATAGACTTACACCTCTGTTATAATTAAACAATAGGAAGCTTTAGGGCTAATATGAATACCTTATCTACAGTGTAACAGATAACATAACACAATCATATATATTACCAATATTAAGACTGATATTCAAACACAATATGGGTGTGAGCAGAGACATTCTATAGGGAAGAAAAAAAAACACATAATCAATGCATGTAGTCATAATGTCATAATGTGTGTGTGCTAGGACAGGAACTCTTGAGGGACATGGAGTTAAAAATACATATTTGGGGTTTGTCACAAAAGCTATTATTATTATTGTACTTTATCTACAGAGTGCTGAGAAATAATGCATTGCTGTAAAATTAAGGCGATCATAATACAAACAGATTAAGTACAGTGACATAAAAGAGAAGAAAAATTCCCACATAGTAACTGTTCTGAGTGTGTCAAATCACAGAAAAAAAAAGAAAAAACAGATCCAATAAGCATACAGTGCAATTTAACAGTTCATAAAACCGCAAAATTAAAACTGTCTTGAAGATTTATTAAATTTCACTCAATAAAATGGTGTGTGGGATGTGTGAGCAAGTGTGAATTAAGTGAAATAATTCCAGGGACAATATATTTTATTACCTGTTGATGGTGTGAACAGATCAAGGCATTTATTCTTAATTCTTATTAATCTCTAGTAGATAAACTTATTGAATAGAGAATAGCATGTGTTTGGATTTTCAGTTTAGTTACAGTAGACGAAACTTGTAATATCCAGGTTTCATGAACAACATCATTTTGTAATTGGATTTCAATGAAACAAACTATTTATCTATTAAAAGATTAATACATTTCTTTTTGCTCTGTGCACAGATAGGGAAATGAAAATAAACAGAAATTCTACAATTATGTATAGGTGTAATGGGATAAAAGTTGACAAAAGCCCCACAGCTATACATAAGACGTATACATACACATGTGATAAGCTTAATATGAAAATATCACTGAGATACAGGATAACATAGCAAAGAATATGAGGAACTCTTTTTAGCTCTCTTTAAATGTATAAAAATGTAGACCTTGAAACAAAACAGAGCAACTTTCTTTTTATCAGATACAATGTTTTTTTCTATCCAATTTTGCATATAAATTAAAAACTAGATAACCAGCAGACTAAATTTGCCATGTGCCAATCACTGGGAATTCTTTGAAGAGAAAGTAGGCATTATAAATACACATTTTATGCACTTTACTGCTGACAGTTCACTAGAATTTATGTCCTATAACTTTTAATGATAGTTCTGTATATTTCAGGAATGCCTAAGACACATCTTAAGAAAAGGAACTGTCAACTGAAATAATGATAGGCTCCTCAAAATGACATACCTTGTGCTGCTTCTGAAAGCTACTGAGTGACAAGAAGTTGCTACTGACAATCACAGCGCATGCTTTGTTGTACTATTTAATATGGGTTTCCCCCAAATTCTCTGGCTCCTTCAGGCTTAGGACAAGAAGTGGATGGACAGATCGTTTTATGCATTATAGATGATGTGCCAAACCTTAGCATTCAGTCTACATTTCTAATCATTCAAAGAAAAAGGTGTTAGAGTTCTCTAAAACAAAAACCTGAGCCTTAGTTCGCATTTTTTCCTTTTTTATCAGTAAAACTTTCATTGTTTAATATAGTGAGTTTAAAATGTTTTTGTAATCTATGTGTGTATTCATTACAGTCTAATTTATACAACTTTCATAATATTTAATTCACTCAACGGAAATATCATATTTTATTGATACAAGGATACCTACTCGCCTGTGAATGTGTTTATAACTTATCGCAAGTAATAAACATTTCTAGAGTAGATACATGTGTATGTGCTTTATTAAGGTTTTATAATATTAGTTTAGGAATCAATGTTTATTAAGCTTTTTAAAATAAAATATGAAATTCAATATAAGGTCAGAAATGTAAAAAAGGTTAATCCAAATAGAAGTTATTTTAATTTTTTTAGTTTACTCTTTAGTTTATAGAATTTTTCAAAATACATTTAATTGGATTTTTACATTAATCTACTTTTTTGTAATGTTACTTTTAGTTTAAAAAGCATACAAAATGGTCCACTTAAACTGTAATGTCTATATCTTTATTTTGATACATGTTTGCACAAATAATATTCTCCGTATATTATTGGTGGACCAGCTCAATATTATTTGTGCAAAGTTTTGCAATAAATTTTTATTTATAAGGCTAGTGCAAGTGGGAAATAATGAAAATATTGTATATATAAATATTTGATTGGATCCACCATTCCATCATGTTAATACAAAACTTGCCACACATGGAATTACTTGAAATAATATAAGGTAATTGGAAATGTGTGTGGTTTCTTGGGAGATGTTATTCACTTTTGAACTCATTTTATTCATTGCCATGTCTTATTCTTCAAATATTAAATGCAGAATACAACAGATGCATTTTCAGTACACACATCACCATGCAAATATGTAGAAAAAGCACATTGCCTCTATCAGTGGAAATTTACAAGACGCGGTATGAAAAATGTAATGGGAATTTGATAGATTTACAATGAAAGCAATAGGAAAAGTTGCGGTATGGTATATCACTGTATACACCTCAATTCAACGACTAACCCCTGGGTCCTGCTGCCTCAAAACAATAAAAAAATAATCTGAGCACATTCCTATGTTTCGAGCCCTGTACTATAATAATAAAATGTTTAGAGGAGAAGTTTAAAATGTTTTTATCCAGTCATTCTGCAAAGGTAACTCTGCATTTTGAAAGAATAGACATATACATATTGATGATCTACTTACTACAAAGTCTAAGAGTCATTTCTCCAAACTCATTCTCCTGGACCTCTCTGCTGCTTTTGACAGTGTTGATCACCCTCTTTTCCTATGCACACTTCACTCCATTGGCCTTCGTGACACATTTCTTTCCTGGTTCACTTTTAACATATCGAACGACTCCTTTAATTTTTCTACCTCTGGCACATACTCCACTCCCACTGTCTGTAGGGGTCCCACAAGACTCTGTTTTTGGCCCTTTATTTTTTCATTGTACACCTCTTCTCTTGGGGCACTAATTTGCTCATTCAGCCTTCAGTACCTCTACGCTGATGACACCCAAATCTATATTTCTTCCTCTGACCTCTCCTCTTCTGTACTATCTTGTGTAGCCAGCTGTCTTTCAGCTATCTCCACATGAATATCTCAATGCTATCTAAAGCTCAAAATATCCAAAACAGAGATTATTATCTTCCCCCCTGCGAGAATCACCGCCTCCCCTCAAATCTTCCTCACTGTTAATAACACCACAGTTTCCTCAGTCTCCCAAGCCTGTTACCTTGGTGTCACACTTGACGCTGTCCTCTGCTTTATTTCTCATATCAACACTCTCTCCCAGTCCTGTCGATTCCACCTTAAAAACATTGCCAAAATATGCCCTTTTTTACACAACATGCTACCAAAACTCATCTCCCGTCTTGACTATTGCAACCTCCTGCTATCTTACATTCCCGACATCCATATATCCACACTTCAATCCATCCTAAATGCTGCTGCAAGACTGATCTTCCTCTCTCATCTCTACACATCTGCTGCACCACTTTGCAAATTCCTACACTGACTCTGTGTCCTCCAGAATCAAATTCAAATTGCCCACCTTTACCTACAAAGCCCTCCACTACACTGGCTCCCCCTACCCCACAGAATCCTGTTCAAGCTCCTCACTCTCACATACAAGGCCCTCGCCAAATCCACTGCACCCTACATCTCCTCCCTCCTCTCTATTCATGCTCCATCCCGCCCTCTCCGATCGGCCAATGACCGTCGCCTCTCTTCCCCCCTGATCACCTCCTCCCAAGAGCGTATCCAAGACTTCGCCCGCGCTGCCCCCCCTCCACTGGAACAAACTCCCTCCCTCCATCAGAACTTCCCCCAATCTGTCCAGTTTCAAACGGTGTTTAAAAACCCACCTTTTTCTTAAAGCCTTCCAGTCTCCCACTTAACTTCCTACCTTTTCTTCTGACTCTTTCCCTCCATTCCCCTTCCCCTATCCCTATCCTCCGTCTCTCCCCTGTGTTCTCTGTCAGTCCACCCCTCCCCTTAGATTGTACGCTCCTTTGAGCAGGGCTTTCTCTCCTCCTGTCTTCACCACTTTTAACTCTGCTCGCCGGCTACCCTGCCTTCCTCCTCGAGGACCCTCTTCCCGCATCCCCTCTCGCTCCCTTCTCTTCCCCCTGGGGGTCTCCCTCTCATTCTCATCTGTGCAATCCCTCCTAAGTGCCGTTGCTGGCTGACCTTCCCCTCTTCCCTCCCCTCTAGCTGTGCCTTGAGCTCACTGAGTTACTGTGATTATCGTTTACTATTCTGTGCTGTCTCACCTCGTATTGTAATCTTGTCTGTCCCTGTGTCCCGCGGACACCTAGTGGCGCCCTATAAATAAAAATTAATAATAATAATAATAATAATAATAATACACTACCCATACATACATCTCAAATCTCATATCAAAATGCTCTCCCTCCCGCCCTCTTACATCTACCTCTGACCTTCACCTTGTCTAGTCAGGCTTTCACACAGCCTTCAAATCTTTAGACGTTCTATAAATACCATCATTTCTTTTAAAGCTTATCTTATCCCTGATGATACTATTCACACTACTACACCCTCTCAGCTGTCCTAAACTCCACTCTAAGCCACACTCCTCTTGTTTCAGCTGTGCCCTCTTCCACATAGAATGTAAGCTCTCTAATGAGCAGGGTCCTCCATACCTTTTGTTTTCATGTCTGCATTTATTTTGTCTGCCTTGTATGTCCGTGTCTTATTTATGTCCTTGTTTTCTCTACTGTAAGGCGCTGCCGAGTACTTTTGCACCTTACAAATCTACAATACTAACAATCATATTCTAACTTTCCAATAATGTGTATGGACCAATATGGCATTGTAGCTCCAATCATCATCATCTATTTATATAGCACCACCAATTCCACAGTGCTGTGCAGAGAATGTTAGTTATTCACATCAGTCCCTGCCCCATCCACAGACAGAGTAGGGTTAATTTTGTTATCAGCTAATCAGTCTACCAGTATGTTTTTGGAGTGTGGGAGGAAACCGGAGCACACAGAAGAAACCCATGCAAACATGGGAAGAACATACAAGCAGATAAGGACCTGATTAGTAATCAAACTCATGACCCCAGCTCTGTGAGGCAGAAATGCTAAACACTGAGCCACCATGCTGCTCCAACGAAGAACAGTAAATATCTAGTATAAAGTGTTCACTAAATTAAACATATTAAACTATATTTACATAGCTCACAATATGATTGGCACTATATAAATCATAATAATAATAATAATAATAATAATAATGTTATCAATGCCAAAAGATCTTTTTTGTTATGTTTTCTAATTTCTCCCTGTTGTAATTCATTTATAATTAACATTAGTCTTAATGCCGCTGCAGCCATTAGGATTTAACAGAAGTTATTTCACCAAATCTCTAAGTTTACCATCATTTTTATTAAAATACCTAAAGATTCACTGTCTTTAATGTTAAAAAAAAGTTGGCAAAGCTTTGTTGAAAAAAAAGACCATTATAAAACCCATAACTTTTCCTCCAATCTTAAATAATTCAATAACGTCCCACTGGATAATTATTATTATTATTATTATTATTATTATTATTATCAGTTATTTATATAACACCACTAATTCTGCAGCGCTGTACAGAGAACACATTCACATCAGTCCCTGCCCCATGGTTTTCCAGCAGCACAATATTTTTCTTGAAAACACAGCATATGGCATTGCCAAGGTTTTACAAAGCATTACGTTTCCATTAAAAAGTTTGAAATGCAGTACACGTACTCATATTGAATAAATGGGATAGCTCTATTTAGCCTCCATTTGGGTGGCTGGCCTTTAAACAATACTTCTATTAGGCACCTCCAATTTGAATCAAAGTCCTGGATTAGAAAGCACTGGTGGTCCTCTAGCACCAATTTGCTGAGGATATCTAGGTAATACTATATTCTAGGTAGTTGCAAGTCTACCAATCCAGACATAATTGTAACCACCTTTGCTACCTCATTCTTATCCCTTCCTCCATTATAGTAGTCCTCATTTTACTAACATAAAATAAGTAATAAAGCACTGACTCAAGAGGTTAAAAGCTTGTTTAGTACAGTTTTGTTTCTACATTGCAATGGATTACAACCTTCCCAGTGGATTCTAGAATATAGAACAAAGAAAATAATTATTTAGAGCTGTGGAGCAATGGTAGTGTGTAATGTAATCACAGCTTATAAAAAGCAGTTTTCAAATCTCCCACCGCCTGGCTCAGTACAGTGAATAAATGATGATGTTAACAAGGCAGTGGAAGCTTTGAAGACAGCAATCCATCTGTTTTGTTAATCAGTTAATCAGTTTCACCCGTAAATTAACAAGTACCTTATGCACATGCAATATATGCATAAAACTTCAAATGATGTAGGCTGACAAAATTAACAGCTTTAAAGCAACAATAAAATACATTTGTGTGTACAGGTATATTCAGGATTACTTTTACTTTTTTTTATTAATGCTGCACTAGCATGTCTAGCTAACTAGCTGTTAGACACCCATCCCAGGGCTCTGTGGTTCGTGTCACAGACCCGACTGAAAATCATGAATTATTGTTGCTTTGGAGGAGGTTGGTGATCAAAAGGACCAATAAGGATCTGCAATCATAGACATTTTGGCTTCTGATTGGTATCCTCTTCCTACCCCCCTTCTGCAGCCATTTTAAAATGTGTTTTATCCCTTGTGTATAGTGACACTCTATAACTATGAATTATTCTAACATTAACTTATAATATACATTCATAAAAGGAACATATTCAAATATTTTTTATATGTTACACACTACCAGATAAAACATAGACATGGATAATAGTACTTGTCTAAATGAATACATAACTGTAATATTTATAATCTGCTTCAATGTGGAAGGCTTAAACTTTATTTATTTACACAGTCTATCTCATTGATTAATAGCAACAAAAAGTAATAGTTAAGATGTACTTAACATTAGAATATACATGCTCATAGATGATTTTGTAAAAGACGCGAGAGAGAAAAAATAATATAATATAATAGGATATTGAACAGTCCAAATAGAAGCACTTAATTGTGCAGTCTTAGGACATGTGCTAATACTTTTGTCTATACCAGCCCTAATGAATAACTATACAGTAAGGATAAAGAAAAGAGATAATGACCAGATTAGTTAATGATTTGGGATCCTAGGTAACCTTCAATTAACATTAATTAGGGAAACCTATATAATTCCTACCTAGGTAAACTAAATGCTATTTATATTTTAGATTAAGTAACAGTAAAGATATGGCGGTATGAATTATAAAACTTAGGTGTAATTACCAATTTGTAGAACTAAACAATATAAATATCAATCTACAAAGACACACATTAAAGTTGGAATAGTGATGTAGTGATATAATAGTAACATTCAATAAGGACGGATCTAAATAATGAATTATATACCATGCTATCGTGTGCCGTAAACAACAAGAAGGGGTTAGCATTGGATGTACAACATGTCAATCATGGCAAAATGAACTACTACAGTGAAGGATGGCAGGGGTACATCGACCTAATTTGACAGAAAATTTTATCCGATGATAGAGAGAAGAATATGCACCAATTCCAAAACATTACCCTAATTACCCACGAGGCAGTATAATATGGGATGAGAATGTCATAGGACAAAGCAATTATTGATGTAATAGGAAGTGTTTACATTTTGGTATCCTGCTCACTTTTTACCTTTGTCTTGACAAAGCTCACAACAACTGCATGTGTGATTATTAACCTCTGGTTGTTAAGCCAGTTAGCTATTCACTGCAGGAAAAAAGTGTAACAAAGGGTCAGAATACGTATTTTGTTAATTTACACAGCTTTGAAAAAGGTTAGTGTCCCTGTGTCCAAGTTATCAATTACAGCTTGATATGGTACAACTACCACAGGCCAATAGCTACACATTTCAAATTGTGGGCCTTCAGAAACTCCTACAAGTAGGATAACTAGTAATAGCCATATATATGTGCAAATATCAATTGTAAACTGTAAAATATGAGAAGATAGGTAGCCGTGTGTGTGTAATAAGCTGCCTAATTTGTACTGGGATGAGACATATATATATAGAGGAAACATATGTGGTTGTTACCCTGCTCTTTTAATCTTCCAGATAAACTAAGAACCCTGGGATTTTAAAATTAACATCTACTTATTCATGACTGAAAAATGGTACAATATTGGTATGAAAACATATTATTTTCCATAAACACAGTATTCCAAGTTTTGTGAACCGTCTTAAAGTGCCATATCATCTTCCTAAAAAAGCCACAATACAAGAAATAATCTACAGCATAAGCTAATATAATGTTTACCAGTTCAATTTTAGGTGGTAATGCAGCTTTAAGGAGTTTTCACATTCATACACTACTGAACACTGTTGCCCATACATGACAACTTTTATAACCTTCCCTCTGGGAGATACTGAGGGATGGTCATGTGACAGGGCTATGAGGGGGCTTGATGGTTAATCTTCCAAGAGTCCAGGAGGACTCCCCAAAATTAGAAAATTCGGTAGTCGCCTGGAAATTCTGTGAGAGTAGGCAAGTATGCTGTAGCCCCTATTGTCAGTGATTAATACATTAATTACTTACATTTATATTATATTTTAGCATAAAGGGCAAGGATATATAAATTGATAACCTTATGTCCCTATATCCTTTTCCCAATCCATGCATGATAACTGCTCTGCTTGATAAATGCATGTACTGTACTTTAAGCAATTTTTTTCAGCACAGTGAATAAATTAGTGATTTAAGAAATTGTAATGTTATCAATTACCTTTGTGATGCATGGCAATTTCCTCTCAGTGTACAGTACTATTAATGCAAGTGACAGTATTAGGAATTGGAGGATGCTACATTGTCGTTACATGATGTGAAATAACAACTGTGCGGTTACATTGACAGTTCACCAGGTGTCATGTAGATCTTGCTACATCTGTAGCTGTAAAGAAGAAATTTGGGATCGCACAAGGAGTCGGACTATCCTCATTCCTAGAAATCATAATAAACAAATATGTTTTTAGATTATATTGATGAGGGGGCGCTCTTCCAACAAATATGCAACTTTAATATCTAAAAGACCAGAGTTGGAAAAACACGAGAAAAGGCACTCCAGTCTGCTAAAACATGATAATATATATTCACATATAATTAAATAAAATAAGCGTTTATTTATTCTGGTTGAAGCCTTTATTTGGAGACCAATGTTGGCGAAATATTAAAAAATAGAGAGAGATAAATGTGTTATAAATACAGAATATTGAATTGTATCATCCTGTTTAATAAATATCTAGGCTAATCTCTGCCATCCTATACATGAAGGTCTTGGATCATTGCCCATTGACATATTAAAGCTAGGTACAAACTGAAGCGTTTTTGTCCAATAATCAGGCAAATCAGCCGACATACGACTATTCGGTCGGAAGTGGGGTTAGGGTGTATAGTGATACAATGGTTGAAAGTCAGGCCAAATTGTAGATTGTTGGTCGTAATGTTTAATATTTTCCGACCAATCCACCTAACAATCATGTAGTGTATATAATTTTACCGATCGATCCACGACCAAGTGCTGATAGTTCCTCAAACTGCGACCTGTGTATGTTAATTTCTGATGCCTGTACCAGTCCCACATGGTGTGGTGTTCGCACGTCACTCATTTTGTAATTAGGCATTTCTAGAGGTAAACCAATAGTAGGTGTCTATTGCATTAATGCATATAGCATATGTCTGCCAGTTTAATAATAAACCTTTGTCAGTGTAGTCTTATAACAAACAACATTTTATTTATATGTGTATTGCTTATGTCTGCCTCCTTAATTATAGCTATGTGTCACTTGATTGTACACTCAATACACATAACTAAATATGTGTATTACATTTGTCTGCCTGTATAATTAAATATTTGTATATAACACACGTTTGAGTGTTTCCTATAGATGTGTATAGATGTGTATTTTATATATGTCTGGTTGCACATTAGTACACCTCTGTAAATTGCTTTGCATCTTGCACCTGTATTCTGTAAAACCCTTTACATGTACATTTAAGATGTACATGTAAAGGGTTATTTAAATTTCTTGGGGATATCGTTACATAGTCGTTTAAGTGTGTACAAATTGCTAATCTTTGCTCGCGACAATATGGCGGTGAAAAGTAGCTTCCCGGACAGTCAGTCTTTTATTAATTGTCTAAAACGTGACTAATGTGTACGCATTAATCGTGCAAGCAATCGGACCTTTGGTCGAAGTGAAAGTCGTTATAGACAATATGTCGGTCGGAAAATTCTTCAGTGTGTACTTAGCCTAACTGCTTGTAAATCTGAAAGAGATAATTATTCTGCTTGATGTAAACAATAATAATTAATGGAGAATATTATTCACCGCCCTTGTTGCTGTTCATGATCTTCATATACTATGAATCTAGCCGTCATTTGATGACTATTATCTAATATCACATATGTATGTGGAAAACTCTCATATTGTAGTATATGTAATAAAAAATAAATAAATTGCCATTTAATCAATCCAGTATTAGAATTGCTTGTAGGCTCTGGAGAAATAAAATAATTGTGAGCAAGATTTTTATTTCAAACAGATTTTCATGTGTTAACTTATATTGTAACTTCGAGATACAACACCATCTTATTGTGGCTTGATCTCATTACTGACAAAATAAGGATGTTCTCACTTATTACCAATCCATTTCTTATATGTTGTCTGAGATTATAAATCTCTTTAAGAAAATGAAGTGTTGTTGTCTCTAAATAATTACATTCATTCACTTAGGTGGCATTCATACACATGCATACCCTATTGTTTATATTAGAGTCAAATGTCGCCCCGAAATGTTACATAGTACCAATCTAATTCGTACAAGCTTCGCTATTAGCCTTCTATTATTCCAATCAAGGGAGTTAAGCTATCCTTAAATTACCACAAGCATTGACGATGGTTAAAAGTCAAATGCAGCTATAAACAGACTGTGTCGATAGTCGCAGCTTCACAGCCACTATGGGCTGTAACTTCCGGGTCTGAGATGTGATTTCTGATGTCGAAACATCCCAATGTACACTTCACCGTCCGCTTTTTCATTGAATAAATAAAAGCTTCTTTAAATTAATTACATATATATATATATATATATATATATATATATATATATATATATATATATATATATATATATATTATGTATTAGTGGACCAGAGTCTTTTCTCTTTTTTTCCAACTCTGGACTTTTACTTATAAAAGTTACATCTGTAGCTGTAAGTAATATTTTTCTTCCTACTAAAGTTTGGGGCAAACTTAAAACTATGTGAAAATGTCTATTTGTCTTATCTCTGTGTATTGCAAAAATCTTTTAAGCCTAGTTCTAAATCCAACTGAAAGATCTTTTCTAACAGTTCTTTTTTTAACTTTTATTTTCCCCTAATTCATGTACACTTAACACTACCATCATTCTTTTAGATATGCCAATGGTACCAATTTTTATGATGTTCATGTAAGAATTATCACATTCATGTTGAAAAAAATTCCATAAAAATGTTCATAGTTATTTTGGCGATTTCAACAAACATTGTTTCAGACCAGATTAAAAAGTAAAAAATCTTTCAAGTTTCTTTTTCAGAAATAGCTCAGTCAAAGTCAAGAAAGATTGTATCTAACTTTTAAGTATCTGAATTTAAAATAGTACGTTGCTATATCTTTTTCATAACACTATTGTAAAACCTGTTGTGAACCCGTATTTGACGCCATAATTGCGCACACTACCTTTCTAATTCTGCTCCTGGATACTGGATACACTTGTTACCTTACACATTTACTCTTTCCCTCCAATGGCAGACCCAATGCAATCCTTTTAAACCTATTTTACTGTATCACACATATTTCTGATCTCTCTCTCTAAATATGTGTGTATGTATATATATATATATATATATATATATATATATATATATATAGTTCACGGTCATGCCCAAAAGTTTTGAAATTGACACAAATATTTTTCACAAAGTCTGCTGCCTCAGTTTTTATGATGGCAGTTTGCATATACTTCCGAATGTCATGAAAAGTGATCAGATAAATTGCAATTAGTCTGAAAGTCCCTCTTAACAATGACATTGAACTTTATCCCAAAAACAACATTTCCACTGCATTTTAGCCCTGCCACAAAAGGACCAGCTGACATCAAGTCAGTCATTCTCTCATTAACACAGGTGAGAATGTTGACGAGGACAAGGCTGGAGATCACTCTGTCATTCTGATTGAGTTAGAATAACAGACTGGACGCTTTAAAAGGCGGGTGAAGCTTGAAATCATTGTTCTTTCTCTGTTAACCATGGTTAACTGCAGGAAAACATGCAGTCATCATTGCTTTGCACAAAAGAGCTTCACAGGTAAGAATATTGCTGCTAGTAAGATTGCACCTACATCATCCATTTATCAGATCATCAAGAACTTCAAGAAGAGATGTTAAATAGTTGTGAAAAAGGCTTCAGGACGTCCAAGAGCGTCCAGCAAGTGCCAGGACCGTCTCCTAAATTTGATTCATCTGTGGGATCGGGGCACCACCAGTGTAGAGCTCGCTCAGGAATGGCAGCAGGCAGATGTGAGTGCATCTGCACGCACAGTGAGGCAAAGCCTTTTGGAGGATGGCTTGGTGTCAAGAAGGCTGGCAAAGAAGGAAAAACATCAGGGACAGACTGATATTCTGCGAAAGGTACAGGGATTGGACTGCTGAGGACTGGGGTAAAGTCATTTTCTCTGATAAATCCCCTTTCAGATTGTTTGTGACATCTGGAAAAACACTTGTCTGGAGAAGGAAAGGTGAGTGCTACCATCAGTCCTGTGTCATGCCAACAGTAAAACATCCTGAGACCATTCATGTGTGGGGTTGCTTCTCAACCAAGGGAGCGGGATCACTCACAATTTTGCCTAAGAACACAGTCATGAATAAAGAATGGTACCAAAACACACTCCAAGAGCAACTTTTCCCAACCATCCAAGAACAATTTGGTGAAGAACAAAGCCTTTTCCAGCATGATGGAGCACCTTGCCATAAGGCAAAAGTGATATCTAAGTGGCTCGGTGATCAAAATATCAAAATTTTGGGATCATGGCTAGGAAACTCCCCAGACCTTAATCCCATTGAGAACTTGTGGTCAATCCTCAAGAGGCGGGTGGACAGACAAAAACCCAGAAATTCTGACAAACTCCAAGCATTGATTAGGCAAAAATCGGCATCCATCAGTCAGTATGTGGCCCAGATGTTGATTGACAGCATGCCAGGGTGCAAATTGCAGAGGTCTTCAAAAAGAAGGTTCGACACTGCAAATATTGACTCTTTGCATAAACTTAATGTAATTGTCAATAAAAACCTTAGACACTTATGAAATGCTTGTTATTTTAGTTCAGTATACCATAGCAACATCTGACAAATAGGTCTAAAAACACTAAAGCAGCAAACTTTGTAAAAACCAATACTTGTGTTATTCTCAAAACTTTTTGCCATTACTATATATATATATATATATCCATACACATACACATACACACACACACACACACATCACTATTCCATTACATATATTCTGGTACTCATAAGGAAATTTCATCTTATAGTGCACAGTCACCACCCAAAATGGCCGACCTCACACCATGCTTTGTTGTGACAAGCACACGCTAGCAGTTGCGAGGTGGCCATTTTCCTGCCAGCTCAACCATCAGCAACATGGTCTTAACTTTTAACAGTATTACCAAGTCCACCTCAAATATCTCTCTATTCATGAGTCATCACACATTGTGCACTAATCTTTCTTGGGGGAGGTGATGTCTACAAACATCCCAGCACACACATCTGTTTAACTAGCAGCCACTACACACATAGGGGTGAGGGAATGAGAACCAGCCAGTCAGATTACACAATTATAAACACAGTCAAATACAATCTATTTCAATGTACACACGTAAACTACCTTATCCTTAAACTAACTTATGTTATTTAACTTATATCTTCTTAAATAACAATATAGCTTACTATACAATCACTTACAAATGAACACTTCTTAAAACCTATACCACATACCACATGGTCTATGGGTCTTTCATCTATTTTTAACAGATAACTTTTGTAGTCTTCTTACAACACAGATATTCACTTCCACCATAACCTTTTTGTTAACTTGTATCTAATATCATTTAATACAATACTATTTAATCATTTACACATGGCTTATGGTTCTGTATATCACCTTACTGCCATATCTAGCAGAGACATTAGGTCTAGTGTATTGGCACAATCAGACTCCCAAGGTATTACTCATTTCAAACCCTTAAACTGCATTTCTTCTTAAGCACACTTACATTTCTCACAAACGGTGTAACAAGTGAATGTCCAACATAAAATAAAAAACTACCAATGTATTTACAATAACATAGTTTCAAACATTTCTAAAAACCAATGAATACAAACTGATTTCCTTCTAAAGCACACTAACATTTCTCACAGTGTAACCAGAGAATGTTCTAAATAACAAAATCTACCAATGTAGCTGCAAATATTTCTAGAAACCAAAGAATTTAATTTCAAACATCAAATCATTGCTAACCAAATTTGATCAAGTCACCAACCAGATACCAACCCTCCACACTGTCCAAAGTATCTCCTATCATTTATAGGTTTACCAATAAAATACTAACAATATATAGTGTACATTTTACTCATATTTAAGTCTATTTCCTCATGTTCAAAATATTACCAATGCCCCAATAAGGGCCCATGAGATTTCCTCGCATGACATTTCCTCACATGGTCTCCAGATAAGGGATAGATGTCTGTTCTCATGTAACCAGTCAGCAAGAGGTCTTCACAAAGGTTAATTACAAAAACGTCTGTGTGATGGGCTGATGTACCTGATTGGAAGCCATTGATTTAAAATGTAAATGTGCTTGCCTCTCGCAGAGACAATTGCTAGTGTAGTGGGGCTGAAAAGAATCCAGCTCTTTTGTAATTATTTTGTATGTAATTCCCCCTGTTTGTCATTGTCTGATACATCTTAATGTAATGTGTTTCAGAGTGTGTGTATGTGAGCAGGTGGTAAGGTATTCAGTTTGGAATATGTCTATGAAGGTTGCCTTACAATGTTGAGATAAAAAGTGTTTAAAACAATTTTGCTTGACAAAAGGAAAAACCTCCATCACAATAAGGAAAATCTCTTTGAAGCATCCTACTGCAATTGAATCTAATTTTCGGCCAGCCTCTATTTTGGTGTCTTATTGATGTGGCATCTCTGTGATGTCATTCTCTTCACAAAGTATGATGGGGGTCTTGTATATCATCTTTTGGGCATCTGTGTCAGGTCTCATCTATGCCCAGGTCCTACAGTCTTAGGATCCATTCTGTCATCTGTTAAAGGTGTTGTCTGCTACAGTTGGGAACCACCTTAATTCTAATTATCTAGTAGGGAAGAAAAAGAAAATATCAGTTGTTTTCAAATTTTTTCTTTCTCCTACCCATCTGTCATTTTCTCTGTCCAGTCCTCTTGTGGAATTCTTCTGAAATTCTTCTGTTTTTTTTGGTTCCTAATATGGGAATATAAAGAAGAAACTCTTTGGGGGAATTTTCCCTTCCGAGTGTGGTTAACGGTCCCATCTCACCCACTGATGATTTAAAAACTTATTCCAGATGTCACTTCTATTCTGAAATTAAAAAAATATATATTTTAACCACTTGGTGTTTTTCTGGAACCCAGGCTGCCGTATCTGAATTTCTACTAATATATATATTTTAATTCTAACAATCCCCTCTTTCTCCTCTACAATCATCTCGGTATCAATTGGGGATGAGAAGTCTAGGAATCTTGATCTTGTTAACCTGTGGAGAGATAAAGAAACATGAGTATACATGTTATTGTTTACTCTGAGAACTCACTTTGTTTGCAAAATTCCTAGAATAATAGGGATATAGGGATAGAGATCTTTCTTCTCATGTAACCAGTCAGCAAGAGAATTTTGTCTTCACAAAGGTTAATTGCAAAAACTTCTGTGGGAGGGGCTGATGTACATGATTAGAAGCCATTGTTTTAAAATGTAAATATGCTTGCTTTGAAGAGACAAATGCTAGTATAGTGGGGGCTGGAAAGAATCCAGCTCTCTTGTAATTATTATATATTTGTTTAGATGTGCTTCAATAACATATATCCTTCTAATTAGATTAGTGCACCATTTTTAGTGGACTATTGTTTCAATCTGCTTTGTAACACTCATTGCAGTCTCATTCTGTGAGGATTTAAGAATAAAGGTATAATTCAAACTAATTGAAGATTCTTCCAAAACAGAACAAAAATGGAAATATATTGTGATAGTACTGTTTTAGTTTAATTAAAATGACCTGCAAGTACCCTACCCTATAATCTCTGAGACCTTCATGTCCACTCCTTCTAAATCCTCTGTCCACCACAACAACTCACTGCCCCATTTGTATCTACTGTCTCTCATTACCCATCCCTCTAGAATGTATGCTCTCATGGGCAGGGTCCTATCTCCCCTATGTCTCAAGTCTGTTACCCTCATATGATAATGTTGTCATGTTTTAAGTAGGTGTTAGTATGCTTAATTGTATTCTTGTATTCTTATAATCTGTATCTGCTATTATATTGATTGTATTCATGCATGTTATGTTGTATGATAGCTGTCCAACGCTACGTAATCTGTGGCGCCATTTAAATAAATTTTGATGATGATTATTATTGTTCACATAAGCTATGTATTGATGAAGAAATCTTCCTTTTATTTCAGACTGATGCAGCACTCATGTATGATGCAGTACATGTGGTTTCAGTAGCTGTACAGCAATTTCCACAAATGACAGTCAGTTCCTTACAATGTAATCGACATAAACCTTGGCGATTTGGTGCTCGGTTTATCAGCCTCATTAAAGAGGTAAGTCATGGCTTAAGCCATTATTAATATTCATTGTAGCTTATCCTTAAGAAAAACATAACTAATGTGTAAATAAAACAGGATCCTGAGTTGCTGCACATACATGTTGTATACATTGTTATATGAACATTAGCCAACATAATCTATTCAAATGATATAAAATCCTCATGAATTACATGCCCTTCTGCTCCACGGGAGCTTTCTGTCCTCCCTGAGCTCACCTTAGGACACCTGCGTTTGACAGGTGTAGTGCCCCAATCGATCTCCCCACCTGCCACTGTCGTCGGAGCGGGTCTGTTTTAAAACAATTAAAGCCCCCTCCACATGGACCAAGAGAACTGGACTTTTATAACATGATTTGTCAATATACTTTTTCAACTTTCTTCTATCATGCTGTTTAACTTAGCTTCAAATATTCAGAACTGTTTTTTTTATGTCAGTAACTTGAAACTATCTTTGTAAAGTTAAAAAGTGATACCAAGAGTCATTAGTCACTACTGAACAATAGGCACAGAAATAAGACATATAATAACTGACAAAAGTAATCCACGTTATACACCTCTCTGTTTAAATGACTGATTGATCAGATAAAAAACATTGCATTAACAATTAGATTTTACAAAATATATTTTTCTTTGTCTTGACTGCTACAAAATGTATAAACGTTTGCCAGCAACTATTTTATGACTTAGTACAATTCAGCAACAAACAAGTTTATAAAAAACATGTATAGCTAAAACATTTATCTAAACAATTAAAATGTTAAAATATAACAGGTAATGTATGTGGTAAAGTACACACAAGCATCGTTCCATATTTATGGGCATAATGGTTTTGAGACCTTTAGTACAGAACACATATTTAGGGCTAGATTTACTAAACGGCGGGTTTGGAAAAGTGGAGATGTTGCCTATAGCAACCAATCAGATTCTAGCTGTGATTTTGTAGAATGTACTAAATAAATGAAAGCTAGAATCTGATTGGTTGCTATAGGCAACATCTCCACTTTTCCAAATCCGCCGTTTAGTAAATATACCCCTTAGTCTCTAATTAGACAGACATAACAGCTTAATGCATTTGGCTCTCCTGTGTCAGCTGTTGGGAGTAAAGTTTTCAGACCCTAGAGCAACTTTCCTCTCAGCCCAGTGGTGGTTTGCAAATCATGTTAGCTACCTAAAGTAAGTGTAATTTTCCCTTTTATTTTTTCCGCCTAAGTTTCCTTTCCTATTAACCCTACATTAATTTACCCTCTTCATCAAGTTGGCCAGAGTGTTCAACAGACACCTTCTAGTCCTAGTTCCGCATGAATTGTGAATTAGAGTGGTCAGTATTAGAAGGCAATTAACAAAAGCAGCATTAATGTTGGGTAAATCACAAAAGTTATACTAACTTATTGGATAAAGCACAAGAGCAAAAATAAGTGCAGAAGTTTGGATTTATACAGTCCCCAAAGGAGCAGGACATGGACATTTATCATAAACCAACAAATTGGACCTTAACTTGAGCCCCCTAAAACTCAGGGCCCTACAGAAGCTGAATAAGCAGGTCTAACTATTTTTATAATCTTAATTCTCATAAAAAACGGAAACTGGTTAGGTTACTACTCTCTGGTCAACAAAATAATATATAATGATCAACTCTGGAATAAAATTTGGAGATATAATGTATCAAGAGTTCATTGAAAAGTAGCTAGTATAGACGGACACGTTTTAAACAAGGTAAGGAAGTCTGAAAGATAACATATAGCAAAACTTTACTTATGGTAATAGATATAAATCAGAACTTATAAATTAAAAAATGTTTAAAAAACATGGCTATTATAAGGATTTTATAACAAAACAATTAGCTTACATATTATTATCATTTCAGTAGTTTGGTGTATTCAGTCAAGTATAACATTTCAAATGCAATGCAAATGGTATACTGCAAAACATTAAGGCATTTTAAATTACAGTATCAAAATATGTATAAACTCTGAAAAGCACATGCTCTCTGACAAAACATAATCTGCCACAAGGTAAATTATTTAAATGTGCTGAATATTTTATATTCTTACTTTTGAAAACATTAATATGATCCCTTTTATCTACCTTACTTATGCAAATTGTTATTTTCTACCTTAGGCTCACTGGGAAGGCCTCACAGGCAGGATAACTTTCAACAAAACCAATGGCTTACGGACTGACTTTGATTTAGATGTGATCAGTCTCAAGGAAGAAGGCCTCGAAAAGGTACTTGATATGTTCAACCTATGGACTGAGAGATTAGCAAAATATTGAAGCGTAGTCTTATGAGAATTGCTTTTGATGTTGTACTTGTTTACTGTTTGCCTAAGTCTGAGATATTAAATTAAATTTAAGCTATTATCAATACAATAAACTGCTAATGAACATACCCAGGGGTGTTTTAAAGAGTTGAAACAAGTAATCTGTAAAGGTAAAGATAAATTAAAAAGCTGCGTATTCCCTGTACAATGTTTGCTGGATAATTGCATCTGATTTATTATGTAATTGAATAATACAGTTATTATAGTTAATGTTACGTTTGGTTTGTCAGATTTACTAAAATAATTTATCATTATATGCATATGCAGTATTTATATATGTGCTGGGGAAGGATTCGTGGATGGGATCTTTTCCATAATTCATTCAGGGAAGGACAAAAACACCAATTGTATCTTTTAGGCTACAGATATTTCAGGAAAGCAAAGCTGCATTTCCACTTTACACAGCAAATACCAGATAAATAAACATCTGCTTGTCTGAGCCTCTAACTAAAATTTAGTCAGAACCATGGCTTTAATTGTGTCCCCTAATGGGAGTAACAGCAAAAACAACTGTTTATATCACAAATATTCAGCTTTTACTTAGATGTTCTTTAACAGAAGCAGCAGAAGCAGCAGGCGCTCAGCTTTTTACAGTCATGTTGTCTCCACACAACCAAAGTTGAGAGAGAGAGAGAGAGAGAGAGACAGAGAGAGAGAGAGAATTGCAGAGAGAGAGAGGGAGAGAGAGAAATAAATAAAGAGAGAGAGACTTCTATGGCTAGGGTATTATTTCAACAGCAATCACAGATGGAATAGGTGGACTGGCCTAAAGATTGGGAAATAAACATGTTCACTCTCATTTCTCAGATAAAACCAGCCACAGCTCACATTTTACTTAATATAAGGAATAATGTAAATCTCTAAATGTTATATATACACAAGCACAAGACGTTAAGTCTTACAGTAAACACATTTTCTTAGTGAGCATAAAACATTGCATTAGACCTCACAGATATAATTTACTGTAGTTTATACATATAAATATAGGTATCATCACAGACGTATGTGAATATGAGAAGTGGATTGGGTTGAGAATACTTAGATGTCATTATGTGTGTGTGCATTTGGGTGTATGGGGAGGGGCATGAGGTAAGATGAGGCTGAAGGAAAGGAGGCTGTGGTCAGAGAGGGGGAATGTTAAGTTGGTGAAACTAGAGATGAAGCAGTAGTGGGAGAAGACAAGGTCAAGGGAGTATCTATCACAATGTTTGGGTGAAGAGGTCACTGAGAGCAACCAAAGAAGGAAGTTAGTGAAAGAAGTTTAGTGGTAGAGAAGACAGTGGGATTATCAATGGGAATGTTGAAATCGTCTAGTATGAAAGTAGGCAGGTCAAAGGATAGAAAAAAAGTTAGTCAGGCCACAAAGTTGTCAAAAATTGGGAAACTGGACCTGGGGGTGATAAATGACAGCAACATGAAAGTGGAAAGGATAAAATAGATGGATAGTGTGGACTTCAAAGGAAGTGAATGAGAGTGAGGGTTCAGAATGTATGACTTGGAAGATGCAACATGGAGAAAGTATAATGCCTAGACCACCACCTGATCTGTTTCCGGGTCTGGGGTTTGGCTGAGGGAGAATCCCCTGTAGGAGAGAGCTGCAGAGGAAGTAGAGTCAGAGGAGGTGAGCCAAGTTTCGGTAATGGCAAAGATGATGAGGGATTTAGAAAGTAATATATCATGAATGAATGCAAGATTGTTACAAACAGATCTGGAGTTCCATAGTGCACAGGAGAAGGGAATGGATGGAAATATTTGGGAATGAGCAAGAAGTGTGAGCAGAGAATGGGGATTGTAAGGCGTCCAGGGTTAGGAGAGTTGTCACCAGCAGCCATGAGAAGAAGCAGGGTGAGGAAGAGAACATATAAAGAGGAATTTGTGGGCGTGAGGTTTATTTTGGTTTATGTAGGTTAGTGAGTGTGGTGGGTGCAGGAGACAAAACAGTTCATGTGTGCAGACTAGTGAGGAGAAAATTAGTGAAGGGGAAATTATAATAGGGGAGGCAGTAATAGGATGATGGAGAAAGAAGAGGAGTTTGAAAAGATGTGTGGTGAGAGTGAATAGGAGAGAGTGTACATCCTGCAGCCCGAGGGGCAGGAAAAGGAAAAAAAACAAAACAAAACTTAATAATCCAGCGGCACCCGGGACCCAGCATCCTCCTCTCTCATGCCTCTTGTCACTGTCAGGTGTGATGACGTCACTCACGACATTCAGTGAGAAGCGAGGAGGGAGGATGCTGGGTCCAAGGCACCGCCAGATTGTTTTTTTTATTCTCTACCTGGCAGCGGCACCACTGGGAACCAGGGACATATACTATAAAAAAATGTAAATGAATGACTTGTGGCGGATTCATGATATGGCCAGGATACACATTTTTTAATTATTTCTTATTGGCAACATCTGTGGTCTGCATGCAGGTAACTGTCAATCACTTGCAGTTCCCTCTATTCAGTTTTATGCTTTGGGAAACACACCTGACATGATGCAATGTATTTCCTTGAAGTAGCAACATGTGTAGAATAAATAAATTATCTAGTGTTGGAAGACACTTTGATGCTTGCTCCATCAGCATGAATGAATAAATAAAAAATAATTAACATGTGAATAAACAAATTAATTAATTCATCTGTTCTCCTGATAAATATTACTGTTCAGTCATGGTGAAAAGTTTTGACAATGGCACAAGTATTGGTTTTCACAAAGTTTGTTGCTTCAGTGTTTTAAGAACTTTTTGTCAGATGTTGCTATGGTATACTGAAGTAAAATTGCAAGCATTTCATAAGTGTCAAAGGCTTTTATTAACAATTACATTAAGTTTATGCAAAGAGTCAATATTTGCAGAGTTAAACCTTCTTTTTGAAGACCTCTACAATTCGCCCTGGCATGCTGTCAATCAACTTCTGAGCCACATACTGACTGATGGCTGCCCATTCTTGTCTAATCATTGCCTGGAGTTTGTCAGAATTTGTGGGTTTTTGTTTTTCCACCCGTCTCTTGAGGGTTTTCCACAAGTTCTCATTTGGATTAAGGTCTGGGGAGTTTTCTGGCCTTGAAATTTTAATGTTTGTATTCCAAAGCCACTTAGTTATCACTTTTGCCTTATGGCAAGGTGCTCCATCATGCTGGAAAAGGCATTGTTCATTACCAAGCTGTTATTGGATGATTGGGAGAAATTGCTCTTGGAGGATGTTTTAGTACCATTCTTTATTCATGGCTGTTTTCTTAGGCAACATTGTGAATGAGCCCACTCCCTTGGCTGAGAAGCAACCCCACACATGAATAGGCTTAGGATGCTTTACTGTTGACATGACACAGCACTGATGGTTGCGCTCACCTTTCCTTCTCCGGACAAGTGTTTTTTCCAGATGCCCCAAACAATTTGAAAGGGGATTCATCAGAAAAAATGACTTTACCCCAGTCCTCAGCAGTCCAATCCCTGTAACGTTTGCAGAATATCAGTCTGTCCCTGATGTTTTTCCAGGAGGGATGTGGCTTCTTTGCCAGCCTTCTTGACACCAGGACATCCTCCAAAAATCTTTGCCTCACTGTGCGTGCAAATGCACTCACACCTGCCTGCTGCCAGCAAGCTCTGCACTGATCCTGCTGCTGAATGAACTTTAGGAGACGTCCTGGCGCTTGCTGGATGTTCTTGGACGCCTTGAAGCCTTCTTCACAGCTATTAAACATCTCTCTTTGAAGTTCTTGATTATCCGATAAATGGTTGATTTAGGTGCAATCTTACTAGCAGCAATATCCTTGCCTTTGAAGCCCTTTTTGTGCAATGCAATGGTGACTGCATGTGTTTCCTTGCAGTTAACCATAGCTACCAGTGTAAGGACATGATTTCAAGCACCATCCTCCTTTTAAAGCTTCCAGTCTGTTATTCTAACTCAATCAGCATTACAGAGTGATCTCTAGCCTTGTCCTCGTCAACACTCTCACCTGTGTTAACGAGAGAATCACTGACCTGATGTCAGCTGGTCCTTTTGTGGGAGGGCTGAAACGCAGTGAAAATGTTGTTTCTGGGATAAAGTTCATTGTCATGGCAAAGAGGGACTTTGAAATTAATTGCAATTCATCTGATCACACTTCATGACATTCTGAACTGTATGCAAATTGCCATCATAAAAATAGAGGCAGAAGACTTTGTGAAAAATAATGTTTGTGTTATTCTCAAAACTTTTGGCCGACTGTTTATAAACAGCAGACAATGAGTCAAATGTCTTGCTGCACTTCTTTCATATAATGATTAGTAAGTTCATTGGAAAATCTTGGGTCCCTTAACTGACAAACTGAGTGCTTATGGAGCACACAGATTATTTGATTATATTAAATATAATAAGCATATTTCAAGCAGTAATTTAAATGTGATTCAGATTACCATAGATGGGTCACCTTATGATGCCCTACACTTTACAGTTTGTCATGTGCATCACATATGTTTAAAAGCAGATATTATCTTTTAAAACATGCATATACAATGAGCAGGGTAAAACACAAGAGAGACTTTGACAAAAAAACTCATTATAGTGCATATCAAATACCAAAAGGAAAGAAAATTGCTAACCATATCTTTCAAGAGAAACAACTCCTAAGTTTTGCTGTAAGACGTACTGTATATAAAATACAATATTCACATGTGAGGCTTATAGATAAATAATGAATGTTATGACAACTAAAATGAACACGGTGGCATGTTTGTGACAGTTGTCTTGTAAATTTACCCAGCCAGCCATCCTGAGCTAGTCAGTGTTACTTCATATAAACTATAGAAACAGAGTTCAGTGAAAAAGTCTATTACAAAGGAAATATAAGTTGAAATGATTGTAAGGCATTATAAATAATATATAATGCCTGTCAATGCTATTTTTATATCTTGCCTTCACTGTGATAAACTGCGTATTACATGTTACATTATAATTTTGCAAAAAATAATTACTTTATTTATTGAAAGCTTAATCTGTGTTTTTAGAAGGCATAAATTTTAAAGTGTAAAACTCTTTTGAATGTGCTGTATGCTTTAATTTGTGGCGTTTCTCATTGGCTGATGGGAGGCATTGACTGGAGAGAGGGAATTTCGTGGAAAGTACAGCATATGCACACTTGTGCACCCAGATAAGCGGAACAGTAAAAAAAAATTTTTTTATCTTGTCAAGTGTGATTAATGTGGCAAAGGGTTGGAGATTGCACATTTTTGTCAATGATACTTGTTCTTTGAAGGAGAGCATGGCCATTTCAACTCTGTAAAAGGTCTTTGCACCAATTCTGAGTTTGTAAAAATCCGGCCTTGTAATACACTGCAAATGGGATGTATTGTGTGCATAACAGTTGCACTTCAGTGGAGAAGCAAGTTTCTAGTTAAACTTTCCCCTTTTTAATAGATACAGTCCCTAAGACAGACCCTCACTCTCATGATTACTTTAGGCCAAAATGAGGTAAAACCGAGCAGTATTTTAGGGGATAATGGAAAAGATGAATATCATGAAAAAGGAATAGTCTAAAGGGGTGAAGGATTGGGCATTTTATATAACATTTACATTTTTGCTCAGTGCACCTCTTAAGAGGAATTTGTGAGTCATAAAGAGTGCATGATATTAGAATGAGTTACATAAAGTATATGCTTCACTGTGTAGAATGATATTTATTATGTTTAATAAATGTAAACACATAACATATTGTCTAATATAATTGACATCAGTCATAATTAACAGTGCATAATACTTGCTATAAGAATTTTTGCGCAGTAATGTTGATTGCCACTATCATTTCATTTGATATGATATTCTTTAATATTACATTTCCAAAAGCATGCTTCTTTCAGTATCCTAATTGATACTGGGACTTTCTTGAATTTAAAGTGTATTGTGCAACAGGGGAATGAGCTATTTTTTGATTACAAGTTAAATCTATCCAGTTTTGGATTTGATTTGAAATTAAAATACATGTTGTAAACAAATTGGCTGAAACAAAACTGGTACCAAGGTTAATCTGACAACTAGACATGCTTCTGGAGAAATAACTTTTTTTTTTACTAAATATCATGTGCATCATGTAATATTTATACAGTGATTTGCTGTTCTGGCCAAACTGTTTCAAAGTTGTCAATGTCATATCATCTTTTGTAAATTGTAGACAGCACATTGGTTACCAATGCACTGGTCATGGGTTTGATTCCAACTACTCCTGTGTGGCATTTGTATGTTGTCCCCTGCTATATGGGATTACTTTGGGTGCTCTGGGTTCCTCCCACACTCCAAAGACATACTGGTAGGTTAATTGGCTTCTGATGAAATTAACCCTAGTGTTTGTGTCAGGGACTATAGATTGTAAGATAAACTCGGTCATGGACTGATGTCAGGTTACATATCCTCCATACAGTGCTGTGTAATATGTAAGCTCAATAAAAATAACTGTTAATAATAAATAAGTATCGCATAGGTTATTCATAATATTTAATGTTACAAATTTTAGATGAACTAAATTGCTTCTTCTGCAAATTTAAAATGTCTGACCCAGCTATGAATATATATCGATATGACCTCAGTTATAAATCACAAAATGACCAGGACACAGTGCAAAATCCTTAAAGTCAATGCAAAAATTGATTAATTTTCATAGCAGGATTACTAAATTGAGATAAAAATCTGGAGAGGATGTATTTTAGGGGTGTTTCTTGCTTTGTTAAAAATTATTGCATGTTATGCCTGCTATTCATATGCAAAAGCATCCTGAAAAAATTACATATATATATATATATATATATATATATATATATATACAAATTTACATCTGTATCATATTTTTTAATCAAGACCATTTTACTTATTGTTTAGAAAATGGTTACTGAACAAGTATCTGAGTTTCCTTCAACTAAGTCATTTTGAGATTCTCAAAGCTTTTCAATCTGATTTTCAAATCAGAAAATGAATAAAGCGTTTGCATTTTCTCTAATTGTAGACAATGATAGTAGTAGTATTCATAATAATAATATTAGTAATGATAATAGTAATAATAATATGTATTTTGTAATTGGAGTGAATAGTATTATTAATGCAATTCCCTCAACCTCAGTTTTCCTTTAATACTCATTGTTGTAACAATTGTCTTAATCTTCTTGTTTTCAAGTAACTAAATATCTAACTAACTAATTACTTGAATAACTAACTGACTAACTAAGTCTCTGAATATACCCCATAACAATATTTGACATAATAACAATATGTAATATCTAAAATGAATTGTAAAAGTTGAGATTGAAAATATTAAATGGCAATACATAGTATCTTGTTACAATTTCGAGTCACAAAATAAATATATTTTGTCAAGGTTTTCTTTATTATGTTTGTGGTACTTTGAGAGACATGAAAAGACATGCAAATTAGTAATATACAGTATGTGTGGTTGTTGTGATACGTCCTTTGTATCGTATGAAAAAAAATGATTTTTCCATGTGATCACTGTGGTTCCAAAGCACAAGAGTTTTATTTGCAGTACAGATTACATGGCAAAGTATCGCCTATGCGGTGAGAACTGTCAGGAGCTTCTATAAGAATGCTCTGGTTTCCAAAGCCAGAGGTGAAAAATGTACACACTTTACAGTAATAAAAAGCAGTGTCATCAAACTTGATTTGTTTATGTTGGAAACCTTAAATACAATATTTACCACATTTTATTTTTAGATCAACTGAAAGAAATCAATTAATCTTATTTTTATGCTGTTGTTTGCGATGCTTATTATTTAATTGCGTATTAATCACATTGAAAATTATCTTATTGTGCAAAAATTGCTGATAACCACCTTCATTCAATTATTAAACTTCAACAGTCCACCCTTTGAGAGTTTATCCAACACGCTCAGTCATTCAAGTCTCTGTTGCTAAGACCCTCTTAGACCATTATATTATAATTTTCTGGGATCACCTCAGTTTATTCTTTATTACACTTTAACACAGCAGGAATACATCTGAAACATAAGAAAATTATTATCAAGACACCAACTATAAGGATATGGAGCTTACCTATACTAATAGTCAGTTCTTGAGCCTAAACCTGAAAACCCTGTAACAGGATTCAACCATGAGACCCAACCTACTACTTTCTCCCCTATTGAGGCATTATGGGTCTTGTGAAATTCCCATTTCAACTGTACATTACCAATGTCAATGGGTCTTTGATTAAACTTGTGGAGCGGACTATTGTCTTTTCATTCTGTTCAGCTTCCCAATGCTTAAATTTGTTAGAGGGCGTAAAATTCAGGCACAACAAAGACCTGTCTACCGAGTATTGATGAAGTGTCAAACTAGGGGATCTTGTAATATTTCACCTTGCTTCCATCGGTCTCCCCCCTGTAATTCGAGAACCTCAGATATATGTAGTAGTAAGGCTACTGATCATACATTAGTTTGTCCCTGAGGCACATGAGAACACACCCAGCTTTCAGTTTTCTTTAAGACTGTACCCACTAATGAATGATAATTATCTAATGGATGTCTGTCCAGGTTCAAATTACTATTAGACTGACAATGCTGGATGCACTTCCCTTCGATTATGGGGTCACAGTAATTACAAATACAATATTCTTCAGACAGTAGTCCCTTATATTTTTCCAAACTCCAAGGTCAGTAGATCTTTTGTTTATACCTGAATTAATAAAGCATTAGAGTGAACTAAATTTGCTAATGTCCTACTTCATCGCCACAACATTAGTACTATCACCCAAACCAGTTTCCATCACCTGATGACTACTGCATAAATAGATTGTCCTGGAAAAAATAAGGATGAAAAAACTTGCGCTCCATGATGGGAGAGTAGACTTTGTCGGCTCCCTGGCTCAGAGATTAATGAATGCGATTTTAAATGTCACAGAAAAGATTCACGAGTGTTGAGGTTGTAGTGTCAACCTCAGCCTTGTCTGGAACCTTTACCGGATTGTTGACTTTCTGCAGGGGGTGGCATGGATCTAAGGGTCTCTTTCTGCTGCTTTCAAGAATGCGGTGCTGGTCATCAATACTTGGTGTTGGCCTTCCCACATGTCTATTAAACAACATGAGCGTAGGAAATTGCAGATCATAACATATTCCCCAGGTTCAACATCATGATTATTAGTGTCTGGTATATCAGGAGACTGTATTTTGAGATTCTTTTGTTGCTGTCTCAATTGTTTGCTCATCATTATAAGATATTGAACAGTCACTTCATTGTTACAAGTAAAATTGGGGATCTACCATCAAATGAGGTTGTCTGCCAAAGAATATCTAAAGAGGTGACAGGTTAAGAGGTGGTCTAGGAGTGGTTCTAATGCTGCGAAGTACTAGTGGCAATGCTAATTCAGTTTAAGCCATTACTTTACTCAATTTGCTCTTTACTTTCCAACTGGCTTGTGATCTATAGGGAGTGTGCAACTCATTATCTATGCACATGAGCTTGCTCATAAGCTGAAAGACATCACCTGTAAAATTCATATCCTGATGAATTTAAATGATTTTGGGAATACCAAACTTATAATTTCTTGAACACTTTTCTTAGCAGTGAAAACATCAGTATTAGAGGAAGCTGGATAAGCCTCTACCCAGTTAGAGAAAATATCAATACACACTAATGCATACTTGTGATTCCTGAAGGGTGGTAATTTAATGAAGTCGATTGGTATGACCTGGAATGGTACTGCTTCAAGAGGAATGTAGAATGCCACTGTTGGTATTGCTTTTCCTGTATTCTCTCTCAGACAAGTAATACAAGACAATGCTTTCATACTAGCTTGTGAAGAGAAGCCCGATGTATTCCAATATGCTCTTTACCAATTTGCACATACCCTCCTTACCCAGATGAGTCAGACCATGGGTCACCTCTGCTTAAGCTTAGAAGATATGCCTTGGGCGCTACTGGCCTACCTTGTCCATCCATACAGAGTCCAGAGGACTCTTGACCACATCCCTTCAACTTCCAGACTACCATCTCCTGTAAGGAACACAAATCCTGTATTTCTATTAATTTATGTACACTGAGAGCTTCAAAAGTGTATCTGTATTTCTGCCAAATTCACCTTCAGCTAGAATTGCATTTTCCTCTACACTTTGTGCATCTCGAGGCACATGTTGTAGGTACATAGCAAGATTTAGCATATTAAACCTCTTAATTGTGATGTTTGCAGGTGTCATTAGTGCCAAAGCCCATTTTGTAAATCTTGCCGAGTTGACATGTCTAGTTTGGGGAGAAATTAGGAGGACAGATACCACATGTGGTATACAGTTGAATCATATCCCAGTACTACATCCTCACTCTTATTTACCAGAAAAGTAGTTGCTGCTACACTTCTTAGACACGTAGGGAATTATATTGCCACAGTGTCCAATTGTGCACTGCAGTATGTTGCTGGTAGGCTGGCATCATCAGGTTATTGTGTTAAAACTCCTGCAGCACAACCAGCAACTTCAGTACAGTATAACTCAAAAGGTTTTTCCTAGTCAGGTATTTCCAGAGCAGGTGCTTTAGTCAGAATTTGTTGTGGAATGCTTGCTCTGACGTCTCAGTATATGAGACATGCTCAGGTTTAGAGGATGAGACTAATTTCTGCAATGCTAAAGCCAACATAGAAAAAAAACCTGGTATCTCTGCCAATATTTCTTCTGATGGACTTGTCTCTATAAAAGAAGTGAGCAACATTCGCCTTTGTGGGTGCCCTACATATCCTGTATTTCCTGTGCGTGGTTTCCTGGAATATCTAAAAACACACCATATGATGTACAGTAAATTACACATCCCATTCTACATAAAACAAATATCAGCCAAGTAAGTTAGTAGGAGCCGCAGTAGCTGGAAGAAAAGAATGCTTAGTATGCAATAGCCCAATAGTAACTTCTACTGGGGTTGTCAAAGGATAATGATTCCCTTATCGTGTTATTCCCAGAGCTGATTTCTCTGGTGAAAAATTTAGGGAAGTTAATACAAATCTGCTCACTCCTGTGTCTACAAGACAAGTTTTATTAGTACCATATGTATTTATTTTTACTTTTGGTTACTCATTCTTATTAATAGTTAGTTTAACCATTTGTAAATTACAGGTGTGGTCCAAAGTTCGGAGATTAGCATGTGTATGCATGGCATTTGCTGCCATTGAGAAAGTATGCTCCTGATGTTGGCCTTTCTCTAATCTAGTATCAATTCTTTGCCAATTGCCTTGTCTCCTGTTATCCACATGGGAATGGATGGGCTTCTTCTACTTTCTGCAATTTCTAGAAAGATGCCCTTCTTTCCCACAGTTATATCAAGTTACTGCATACTCCTGCATTCGCTTTAGTGAACGTTGTTCCTGCAAAGCTAGTATTTTAGTTTATTTTTATGAATTTCATTCTTTCTACCAATATTTTTATAATGACTAATAGCAGACTCCTGTTATACCTCCACAATTTGAAACGGCTGTTTCTACTCTAATTTTTAAATTTTCTTTATCCCACCCAGATAAACTGACACTGCTAATTCTCTATGGTGAACAATATTTTTTATATCTTGGATTCCAGTATACAAACAAATGTCTGATATTGCCCTTGCAAAGTAACATACTGCACTTTCATTTTCCTTTTGTTAAATGGCAAATATTTTGTGCCATTTAATTATCACAGGAAGGTATACTCCTGGTTGGACATTAATGCTCTTTATATTTGTCTGCTTATCTTCTTCAGTTAAAGTTCTATCCTCCTCAGGTTGACTATTTTTAATAAAACATTGAATATCAGTATTAGGGGGAAGGCAATCCCTCAACAATACCCACTAATCTTTATTAGTTGGCTCATGTGAATTCCACAGATCCCTAATAAATTTATGACATTTGGCTAAATTTTTTCTAGGGTCAGGGAAATCAGACATAATAGAATGCAATTCAGATCTACTCCAAAGACCATGCATGACCACATGTCTGACTGGGAGCACCTCATCCTTATCAGTCTTACCGTTTGGAAAATAAATTGTTCGCACTGGATGTGATTCTATAGTATCACTACATCCAGTGTCACTAGCTGGTACTATTGCCTCTGCACAATGGATATTCCTGTGCTTATTAGCATGTGAAAGAGTTTTATTAGTGTCAGAAAAAGAGGATAGGACTATTTTCCCTTCCTTGTCTCTGTGGCACTTCTAGTTTTTGTAATGTATGAGCTAATGCAGAATTTAAAGTAGGCTCATCATCTTCCTCTTCACTAAAATTAATACATTTATTACATTACCTATTTAATATATTATTAGAAATAATTTGAATAGTTTAATGTTCCCACTAGAGGTAATTTTGCTATTATTTGCATACAAACTTTACCCTTATACAGCCATAAATTTAAACATGTTATATGTTTAAGTTGCAATTTCTGGGAACTTAACATACAAATTTTGTCTTTAACCATACTCAATATCTCAGGATTAAAGCTGATAATGCTAGGAAAAGGTCACAAACATTCAGCAGTTATTTTTGTTTTTGTCCACCTTCTACAATACACAGTTACTTTTGTACCATATTTTCTACTCATGGGGCGGCACGGTGGCGTAGTGGTTAGCACTTCTGCCTTACAGCACTGGGATCATGAGTACAATTCCTGACCATGGCCTTATCTGTGAGGAGTTTTTATGTTCTCCCCATGTTTGCGTGGGTTTCTTATGGGTTCTCCGGTTTCCTCCCACACTCCAAAAACATACTGGTAGGTTAATTGGCTGCTAACAAAATTGACCCTAGTCTGTCTGTCTGTGTTTGTCTGCCTGTCTCTGTGTGTGTGTGTGTGTGTGTGTGTGTTTGTATGTTAGGGAATTTAGACTGTAAGCTCCAATGGCGCAGGGACTGATGTGAGTGAGTTCTTTGTACAGCGCTGCGGAATTAGTGGCGCTATATAAATAAATGATGTTGAGGGTGAATAAGAATGGTACTTAAACATCCTCCAAGATCAACTTCTCATAACCATCCAAGAACAGTTTGGTGATTTACAATGCCTTTTCCAGCATGATGGATTACCTTGTCATAAGGTAAAAGTGATAACTAAGTGGCTCAGGGATCAAAACTTTGAAATTTTGGATCCATGACCAGGAAACTCCCCAGGCCTTAATCCCATTGAGAACTTGTGGTCAATCCTCAAGAGGCAGGTGCACAAAAAACCCCCCACAAATTCTGATAAACTCCAAGCATTGATTAGGCAAGAATGGGCGTCCATCAGTCAGTATGTGGGCCACAATTTGATTGACAGCATGCCAGGGCGAATTGCAGAGGTCTTCAAATAGAAGGGTCAACACTGCAAATATTAACTCTTTGCATAAACTTAATGTAATTGTCAATAAAAGCCTTTGACACTTATGAAATGCTTGTAATTTTACTTCAGTATACCATAGTAACATCTGATAAAAAGGTCTAAAAACACTGAAGCTGTAAACTTTGTGAAAACCAATACTTGTGTCATTCTCAAAACTTTTGGCCATGACTATACTACAATTTTATTCTAATGGTTTCATTGCTTGGCTAGATGGTATTATTAACCATCCGCTTTGCACACCAATGCACAATATTCACTTTGCTTGACATCACACATACGCACTCAATCAAATACATAATTTGTTAGTAAACTTTCCTATTGTTGGCAACTTTCTTTTTAGATATGTTTAAAAAATTACTATATAATAATACACCAGAAGCTCATACATATCTATATTTAAATTTGTGACAGTATAGAAACATAATATGTTTAAACAAAAAAAAAAAACACTGCATAGCAATTGCAATAGGACTATGTAAAACAATTGTATCTTTGTCTTTGTCCCTTCAGGTACACTCCAGCACCTCCTTTAGACTTTCAAAGCAGGAATTTGTATTAGCACAAGATGTAAAGTAAATAATTATATGCAGTCATAGCTTATATTACCCATCATCCACCCTTTGTTTGACAAGCCAAAATGCTTATGTCTGCGATTCCTATAGTAATGTGAAGTCCGCTCATGAGCCACCAGCTAATAAGTCTATTGAATCATATGAAATCAAATATTTTCCTATGCGATTTATGTGGTCCCAAGGAACAAGAGTGTTATTTGCAATAAAGATTACAGGGCAATGTATCACATATATACACCTATGCAGTTGGTACTGACAACAAGCTTCTATAAAAATGCTCTGGTTTCCAAAGCCAGAGGTGAACAATTGATACACTTTACAGGAATAAAAAGTAGTGACATCACACAGATACACAGATACAGAATTAAGGTCCACATCTATAGGTCGATGGGTCATGGCCTCCCAGGAACGCAACGCAGCCATTGGCTAATTTCTCTGGCCATTGTCTTTTGAGGTGGAGGTCATTTTTCCACGTGTGGCCAGGTGTGTATCCTCAGGTTCCTGCCTCTGGACCTGTATAAACTGTTTTTTTTTATGGCATGTATGGAGGTGCAATTGGTGTATGAAATCTAATATTAGTTATGCCTAGTGTTCACAATGTGCAAGCACTTCATAAATACAGCCAGAAACATTCTTATGCAATTGCAAACAGAATGAGACCAAACTCGATGTGATCAACATGTTGGAAACATTAAATATCTTCTTTACCATATTGTATTTTTAGATAAACTGAAAGAAATTGATTAATCTTGTTTTCATGTTGTTGTTTGCTTTGATAACTATTTGATTGCATTTTAATTGCATCACAAATAATGTTAGTGTACAGAAATTTTTGATAGTCACCTTCAACCAATTTTTAAACTACGACAGTTGTCTGCACTGTTCTGTACCATCTATTGTTCTCATTTAGGGCCTGATTCATTAAGGATCTTGGATGAAGAGCATCCTTGCTTCAGCCTCCTGGACAAAACCATGTTACAATGCAAGGGGTGCAAATGAGTGTTCTGTTTTTGCACATAAGTTAAATACTGACTGTTTTTTTTATGTAACACACAAATACTTGATAGCTTATTTGTACACTGAAATTTAAAGTTGATATGTGTGTGTTACATGAAAAAACAGTCAGTATTTAACTTATGTGCAAAACAGAACACTCATTTGCACCCCTTGCATTGTGACATGATTTTGTCCAGGAGACTGAAATAAGGATCCTCTTCATTTAAGATCCTTAATGAATCAGGCCCCTATTCCTCATTTCATTCCATATTAACTGAAGAAATGGGTTCCTTCCAGTTACGTCTAATTATTTATTTTGAACATGTTCTACAATTAAATGCATATCAGCCAAATGCAAACCACATGTATTGATCATCTAATATAAGCACCTTATTTTATGTCTGAAAATCGTAATATTTATTACTGTATACTGTAGTTTAAGAATTACTCTAAAGGAGTCTTTTATGGAGACCATAACTTGCACAAAGCAGTTATATATGGTCATGTCATGAGCTATCTTTGCATCCAATGACCATGATTAGAAAGACGAAATTCACATTAAATGTCTTGCAAAATTGAAAACATTACCACTAAGAACACACTTCTATCACTTCTGCTTTTTTGTTTTCTTCCAATATGCTGCTCCTGTCCCCCTCGTTCATTTTGCCAATAACGTCTGACATTAAGAAGAAATATCTTCACTTACAGTGATGTGTTATATATATATTATTTTGTTACTTTCTTTCTACATGCATATCCTAATCATATTGTGAATTACTTTTGGAATAGTCACAGTTGGATATTATATAGCAAAATACTTTTATGAAAAGTACTGCTTCCCACCAACCAGCCACCTCTGTGATCTATTCCGTTCTGCAAAATAAATATTGTTTATGCAGAATTTGCACATGATAAGGTGCATAATGGTTATTTTACTACAGGTTCATCCGTCATCCTGTGCAAAATTGCAAAATGTACTCGTTCAGCCCATCATGATGTGGAAATGTAGTTGCTCATTATCTTACCACACATCAGTCTGCAGTTTAATAGAACTATGTACATGGTCTGCAAATAGATATTTCGGATGACACAGTGGAACATGTGAGGCACTTGTGCTGTGTCTACAGTTCATAAATTGCTTATTCAATTTATTTATGCACCCTTGCATTGTTGAACATTATCTAAAACAATTGTCATAATGTAATGTTGTTTGTTTTACAGATTGGTACCTGGGACCCTGCTAGCGGCTTAAATATGACTGAAAATCAGAAAGAAAAACCTGCAAATGTAACAGATTCTCTATCTAATCGGTCTTTGATAGTTACCACAATACTGGTAAGATTTACTTATATTTTTGTAAAAGGTAACTAAAACTTTAAATACTTTTATAAAACGTTTTTCAACAGCCATGTTTACAACACCTAGGGGTATATTTTCTGAACTGCGGGTTTGAGAATTGGAGATGTCGCCTATAGCAACCAATCAAATTCTAGTTATCATTTATTTAGTACATTCTACAAAATGACAGCTAGAATCTGATTGGTTGTTATAGGCAACATCTCCACTTTTTTGAACTCACGTTTTAGTAAACTTAACCGTTAGGGTTACCATATTTTTGAATTTCAGAAACAGAACCATACTGTGCCACCCTCAGTGCAATGTACCTTTGCACATACCATGCTCTTAAGTCAAGTTTTTGGTACACATATTATTCTAAGTCGAGGGAAGTTCAGATTTTGCTCCTAACTCTATGGAGGAGTAATTAATAAACATATGATAATATGCTTATAGAAATGTATTGCTTATACAAACTTTTGTTAAATCAATCATTTACTTAATCGGATAATATGTGCATATTATTTTCTTTCCAAATTAGTGTCATTTATGTGTACTTAGGGTCCTCAAAATTTACCATGAAAACTGGAACATCCATGTGATATGACGTTTGCATAGTCCATAGCAAACATACCATGCTTCCTTTTTGATAACAAATGCAGTAAAAAGTATATATTCTCTATAACCACATAAATATACAATGGATACATTTATGACCTCACTCATTTAAGCATTAAGGGTCATAGATCTTTGGTATTAAATATGGGACAGTAATGGGACAACAAAGACACATGGATGTCCTAATTGTAGCATCTATGATCTTCCAACTAAGTGCACACACTATTCTTTTCCTACCATAATTATTATTCTCACAACACCAGTGTTCTATCCATCAAAAACGTGTCTCACCCATTATCAACCACCAATATAGTAAAGCATAGGTTGACAGTTACTAATGCCTGAGATGGGACAACACAGTATTAACCAGAAATGGGACAAAGCAGAAAAATAAATTCTTGCAGGACACAATCATCGGGTAAGCTTAAAAATAATTTTGTTTCATGTATTTGTATTCCTATGTGGGACTTCTGGATTGTCTTTAGTTTTTATTGTTTCTTCTCTCTGCTTTTCACAACCTCTATACCTTTGCACCAGAATGAGCATTAACATTTGTGCTATTGAAATTTTTACTTTGGTGTAAGCTTGTTATACCCAGCAGGCTCATAACTTGCAACCAAGAAGGCTTGTAACTTTTTATACAGTATATAAAACTGTCCTAAAGTTTACAGAAGAAAACTATGTATACTGTGAATATTTACGTTTAAGAGATCGCGGTTTGTAATATAAGAATGCTCAATTTTATTATCCTTTTATGTGATTACAGAGCAATACACAGGGCATAGATTAAATATAAAATATGCTTTTATGTCAAGGAAGGGTATTCTCTTATATAAACACAGATATAAGAAATACAGAGAATACTACCTGAAATTGCTGCCATAGCTACAGAAGGAGAAGAAAGAAAAAAAGACCATTTGGGAGATTTTTTTTCCAATTGTCAAATACAAATAGGTTAAATCAGATTTGATTATTACGGTTACTTTTTTCACTGGTGCTTCTAAGAAAAATGCATGAACCAATACAACAAACTCAGTTTACAATAACAGAACCCATAACCATTCAAATGGCACCGTGGGTGTCAAAATGTGTTGTTGAAGATGGGTAAGTCACGCTTAAATTACCAAGCCAACACAAATACATTTCATTCAACAGGAAGAACCTTATGTGATGTTTAAGAAATCTGATAAACCACTTTATGGAAAGGAGAGGTTTGAAGGATATTGTATTGACTTGCTCCAAAAATTATCTGAAATCCTTGGATTCAAATATGAAATTAGATTAGTGGAGGATGGCAAATATGGAGTCAAGGATGACGCTACACAGCAATGGAATGGGATGGTTCGTGAACTTATGGATCATGTAAGTACAATCTTTTTGTATTCACTTTTACTTTTGTTATTAATGTATGTCTGGCAGATTTTCATTGTTCAAATTTAAGTTAAACATTGTATTTTGCAGCTATGTTTTAAGTCATATATGGCCAAAAATAGTTTTGGTGTCACTTAAAAGTATTGTATAACTAGAATTTTTTATTATTGAGTTAATCAGATTAATTGTGTAGTGCAATTAATGGTCTTTGCACAAACATAACTTAAAAATATTGGTATGCTATTTGAAGGTGTGGAAAACATTTTTCCTAGTGAACAGATACATATTTTACTAGATATATAAAGATGACCTTCAATAGAGCAGTTTATTGATTATTTTCTTTAAAATGTTTGTTCTATTTCTTCACAATTTCTTTATTTGATTACATGTTTATGAATTATTGAAAGTTATAAGTTTTCAACTATTTTAAGAGATGGAATTAGATAAATTGCTCTGTCCAAATTAGCAGTGAAAATTGATTAAAGGTCTACAAAATATCACTATTGAGAAATGGTTGAAATTATTTTGTTCACACAGCAGAAGATCTATTGACATTGTGATGGCAGTTTACAAATATGTAAAAGGCTCACATAATGAGAATAGGCATAATTTACTGACTTGGGTCTAATAAAAGATAACAATCTTAAAGCCTGGCAGAGGAGATACATAATAAGTATCACAAAGGCATTTTTCTAATGAAGAGCAAGGAAAATGTGTAAGAGTATATATAAAAGGTGAGAAGTGACATCTTGTATGTTATTGAGCTAAATCACTTTCTTGCTTGAAGATATCTTACTTTAGAAGATTAAAAATGTATACTTTTCTTTCTTTACAATTAATTACTGATATAGCTGGTGCACAGTTTTCCGAGTAGAAATGATATTTTATTCAGGTTTGTCCCTATGTTACATTTTTACTACAAGAAAACTACACATAACAGTATTGGACAGAAAGACAACTTTACTTACACAACTTAATTAACGCTGAAGGCACATTTGTTAAATGGACACTAGTTACAAAAGGGTCTCATTCAGAACTCCGGATATGTCAATTTTCTTTTCTTTAATACAAGTTTCTGTACTGCACATGCATAACAAAAACATATCAATATCTAGAGTTTTGCATATCATAGACTTATGCCCTCTTACTTCTGGAGAGGCGGAATGGAATTAGGCTGGGGTGGGCAAGGGAAGTTGAGTACAGTAAGGACATGATCACATAATTGTGACACAATTAGATGTGGACATATTCTTACATAGGCCTTTTTGGAGGCATATATCTTGTGGGTACTGGACGGTTGGTGCAAATATCCATGATAATGATATTTACCATCAACAGCACTATCTAGCAACTGCTGATTGAATATTGACCTCTCCAGTCATTAGTGGTTAATTCATTATCTTCACAGCTACATTATATCAAGGCCGTCCATTCATTTTACTTATCTGTTATTTACATTTGGTCTACAGCAAAAAAAGATAACTTGGATTTTTAAAGAGTTAAACAACAGATGAGGGGGTGTTTGTATTTAATTGCATTTTATGTGGAAAATGCAACTTTTGCATTTTATAATAACAGTCAAGACACTATTCTCTGTTGAGTATATGACACTACATTACATTATTATATTGTGTGCAAATAGATTAATGTGACTGCAGCATTTACTGCTAACACTGTCAGACTGCATCTCTTCGAGAGAATTGCCTACACTCACCTCACACACTTTCTTACAGCAAACAACCTATTGGATCCTCTTCAGTCAGGCTTTCGCTCTCAACACTCCACAGAGACTGCACTGACTAAGGTTTTCAATGATTTGATCCCCGCAAAAAATAATAACCATTACTCTATTCTAATTCTCCTGGATCTCTCTGCTGCATTTGACACTGTTGACCACTCTCTCCTCATACAAACGCTGCAATCCCCAGGTCTTGAAAGCACTGTCCTATCCTGGTTCTCATCCTACCGATCTAATCGCTCTTTCAGTGTTAATTTCTCTGGATCCACCTCTGCTTCGCTTTCTTTATCAATTGGAGAACCACAAGGCTCAGTCCTAGGTCCTCTCTATTCTCTATCTACACCACTTCTCTTGGAAGACTTATAAGCTCCTTTGGATTTCAGTATCATCTTTATGCGGATGATACACAAATCTATCTATCCTCTCCTGATCTTTCACCATCTGTGTTGTCTCGCGTTAGTGACTGTCTTTCTGCCATTTCATCTTGGATGTCTTCTCGCCAACTCAAACTCAATCTTTCAAAAACTGAATTAATAATATTCTCACCCAAAAACAGAAGCTTCATGTCTGACATTTCTATTTCTATTGATAACATGACCATAAATCCCACCCCACAAGCTTGCTGCTTAGGTGTAATCCTTGACTCACAACTATCATTTATTCCCCACATCGACTCTTTATCTAAATCATGTTACGTAAATCTAAAGAACATTTACAGAATACGCACATATCTCAAACAAGACACCCCACAAAAATCTTAATTCATGCACTCATCATCTCCCGCATCGACTATTGCAATTCCCTCCTTACTGGTCTCCCCAAAGTCACACTTGAACTTCTACAATCTATTTTGCATGCAGTGGCTAGATTGATTTTCCTTGCAAACCGTTCTTCCTCTGCTGAGCCACTCTGTCAGTCTCTACATTGGTTGCCTGTATTTCAACAAATCCAATAGAAAATTCTTCTACTAACATTCAAGGCCGTCAACAAAATTGTACCAACATACATTTCCTCACTTGTCTCAAAATATCTACCAACTCGACACCTCCGTTCTGCACAAGATCTGCATCTCTCTTTCACTCTCATCACATCCTCCCATTCTTGGTTACAGGACTTTTTTCAGGCTGCACACGCTTTATGGAATTCCCTCCCTCACACAGTAAAACTTTCCTCTAGTCTTCAAACATTCAAGCTTTCTCTGAAAACCCACTTCTTCAGGCAAGCTTATGATATTCCTCAACCACTATCTTAATCTCCATAGGTTACCCTATTACCACCCTCTACACAGCTAACACAAGACAACAACCCTCTGACCAACATTGCTACACACACAGCCCACTCAATACTTTTACCTTTGCATTATAGCTGGTCCAGTGTGCAATATGATGTAGCACATGCCCTTGTGTTTCAAACTCCCATTGTCCCATAGATTGTAAGCTTGCGAGCAGGCTTCTCTTACCTCTCTGTCTGTATGTATTATCCAGTATTGTTTTATTAATGTTTGTTCTCAATTGTAAAGCGCTACGTTTACTAACTGCCTTATAAATCCCATATATTTATTAAAACTGGGTAATCCTAAGAATAAAATAATCAGTTACAAGTTTTTAAACTTCATACTACATTATTGAAAGCTTTGGACAAAAACAATTCTTTTGACATACATACCCTATGTACCAAATACAAAACCCATGACACATAAAACAAATGATTGATTGAGTTCAGGGATACCATGCATATGTCACTGGCAAAATAAGCAAAACATGAAAGGCACAGCAAGGCATTTGAGTCATAAATGGTCAGTTGCACAGAATAGTGTTGTTGGCAGCTAAATGTTATTGATGTGTTTGTTTTATGCGAAACGGTGTAATTTGAACTTGGGGTGGATATCATAGTTGAGAATATGCCGCTTGATGTTCAGGGTGTGTGTCATGGGTATGCCCATTTTGGACATTGTAACACTGAAACCTGGATTTTCAAAATGGGTTGATATTGGTGACAATTATCAGGGAGCAATGGGGGTCGCAGACATTGGAACTTCCACCAATTTGTTTAAAGGAGGGGCAATTAACTAAGTAGGGAGAGAGCTGACCTAAAATTGAGAGCTTCTCAATTATAATTTTGTAAAATGTTTTAAATTTCTAAGGTTTGCTTCATTTTTTGACACTTGTAACAAAAGTATTTCACGTCTGATGCACAGTCCTTATGTGTGAGTGAATGCAAGGCTCATGCACAGTACCCATGCATCTTGTTCTGATGTGAATGACAGGAAGCAAGGGGGTGGGGGGTATTTGTGAGTGACTGCATAGAGTGTCAAGGATCACTGATCACTGATGTGGCTCTGGGAATAAGAATAACACAAACATGCTCTCCCAGTCCACCATATTGAAAGAAGGGGATCACAACATGAAAAATGTAAAAAGCTACAGTAAAAATTTAAATACAAAATATAAATATAAGTTTTGGTGGGCTGGGTATAGGCTTCAATAATCACAGTCAAATTCACCTGCACAATGTAACTTCTGGCTTAGCTTCTCATGTTGTTGACATATTAATTGTAAAACCACCATTCAATGCATTTTCCCGTTCACTATTATTACATATTTACCATTTTCAAGACCCACAGTGCTGGTCCTTGACAATCAGCAATTTGGTTGAACATCTCACCTAGTGAATTTGATGGAACATCCCCTTCCATTTTGTGTATTATATCCACTGAACTGTATACCGTAGTTATAAAAAATATTTACATCTTTCACAATCTCCTCACTTTGTTTTCTTACATCATGGAACCAAAATGGATTTATTTGGAAATTGTTATCACTGATCTAATTATATTACTCTGTAATGTCAAATAATAAAAAGGTGTTTCATTAACTATTTACAAATAAAAGTATGCAATAAATGATTACATAAGAATCTTCCCCTTCTTATTTTCAAACATGGTCGAAACACCTTTAGCTTTAATTATAGAGGTTAGTTTCTCCTAGCTTTACACATTCAGGTTCTACAAGTTTGCTTGTTCCTCTTTGTAATATTGCTAGAGTCCCATTAGGTTGGATAATTTCTGTTTGTGCACAACATGTTTTGCAATCTTTTTGCAGATTCTTTATGGAATTGATGTCAGGCCTTTAACTCAGCCACTCCATGACACTGATTTTATTTGTATTTCAGCCCAAAATTGCTTTTTCTATATACAGTGGGTAATTGTCCTGCACAAATTTAAATCTTCTCCCATGTTCTAGAGCTCTTGCAGACTGCAATAAATTTTCCTCCAAGATTTTTCTATATCTTTCTCTATTCACTTAGCTCATCATTTTGACAAGTCCCTGATGTACATAAAAATCCAAATAGTATAAAGTTCCTGCCCCCTGGCCTTATGAAAGAGGTAGTGTTCATTAACTTCATCATAATAATTTATTTATTTATACTGCGCTACTAATTTTGGAACACTGTACAGCGATCTCACTCACATCAGTCCCTGCACCATTGGAGCTTACAGTCTAAATTCTCTAACATACACAAACACACACAGACTCGAGAATCAAACTAATGACCCCGGTGTTGTGAGACAGAAGTGCTAACCACTGAGCCAGCGTGCTACCCCAATGCAAGTTTAGCTCGAAACATAGGTTATTGTTGTACCATGGGCATTTTCCTTTATTTCTTCAATGGAAGACTGGAGCTCAGAATTCTATTAAACTCTTGTTAGCCTCCTTAAATAGCATCCTTCTTGTACAAAGGCTAGGTTTTGGATAAAAGCCTATTCTAGTTGAGTTAACAGCTTTGCCATATTCCCTTCACTTCTTTATAATAGACTTTACAGTGCTCCAAGGAACAGTAAAAGGTAGGGCCAATAATATCAACAATATGACTAAAGTATTTGAGATGACTCCCTGGGCTAACAGATGCCAGGCTTTTGCTGCACAAAAATAATTCCAAGCAAAAAGAGCATGTTGTCTCATGATTTCTGTTTTAGTAATTAGTTGTAGGAGTGTCAAAGTCAATCTAATGCATTAACTTTTTCCTTCTACGTGCAAATGAGTACTAACAATAATGTAATTTTTTTTTTGCTTACTTCCCACATTGCTTAGCAAATTTTGTTTTTCCTAGTTCAATCTAAATATCAAGCATTGAAAATAAATATAAATCCCTGAGAGAGTAATAGTAAATTAAACCTTGAACTGCACTCATATTTATAGTTTTGCATTTAATATGTGTTCATAGAACAAGTTTAATGTTGCTCTGCAGAATTTTAGAAAAATCTAGTTGATATTTTCACCCTTAACATTTTTTTTTTAAAACAGCCTTTATATATGAAAAGTTGGATTATGGCATAGTTCATTTTACATATCTGTTTTTCACAAGATATTAGGCTGTATTATAGTTACTCTGCCAAATTAAGCATTTAGTGACTTACCTGAGACATAAAATCCTTAGATACTAGCGTAGCAACATTGTGGTTGCAATTGAATCTGCTATTCCATTAACATATTTTGTATTAACTTGGCTATATTTGTTATAAATGTTTTCACTACCCGGTACCTACTGCAATATTCCAGATAGAGCAATCTTTTATATTGCTCAGATAAATTGGTGCATATATTGGAAGAATGATTTCCTTTATATTTTTAACATTCAAGCCAATAATTTAATTAAAAAGATTAAGTTTTGTTTAGATAACTGATTCATTCTCATACATAACCTGCGCACCAGCAACAAATGTTTATTTTATTCAAAATCTCACAAAACATTTTGGAGATGCACCAGAATTTATATTTTCTAATCTACGATATATGTAGTGCCACTTATATTTATAACCTTCCATCAGTTTCAAGGTTTTATATATTTTTAATCTTAACAGTGTACTTGTATAGATCACTTGTCATTATAAATACTTTTCTAGTGTAACATGTGTTTTGTTACTTGTTTTTTATTAAAAATTTTAAATAAATCCAGTTTAAAATTTCTTTTGTCTTAAGTAAAATTCGGACCTTAATTAATATAACCATGAGGGTTCTGTGCCCAGAGACCCAGTAGTTTGAATGATAAATACTCAACACATGTGCCTGCAACTGATGTTTTTCCAAGCTTAACAGCCTGGAGAAGTTTGAAAGTTTTCATTTGCTTTTATAGCTTTAAACTTCAAGCTTTTCCAGGTTCTTATGCTTGGGACCCATGCAGTTTTATGGAGTATGGAGGTTTCAATGGGGGTCAGCAGCATTAGGGAGTATTTGGTTAAAGAAGACATCATTGGAGTGAATGTGATTAACATGTTATCAACTCAACTCATGTTACACCCTCTTTAGCCCTGCACTGGTGACTAAAAATATTGGCCTGACAAGTGGAATAAACTCTCTTTTCTATGTAATCTGTCTCATGCCTCTCCTGCATCTGGTGTAACACAGTCCCATCTCACAATATTATGAGATGCTTTGCAATAACCACAGACAGAACAGTAACGTTAGGAGAAACCCTCACTTAGGATACCTTTCCATGGTTCCTATTGACTAAAGGATTGTGGTTCTAATGGCTGTAATAGCATAGGGCCTGATTCATCAAGGTACGCAAACGCATACGCATCTGTGTTTCATACTTTGAGTGACGCAAACCGTTATTTTTGTGTTGGAGTTTGAGATTGAGTTGACTTTGAGTGCCGTATCTGCTCTGTTTGCGCTGCATATGTGGTGTTTTACGTAGCTGAAGACCCGTTTAGTAGATGCGTATGCGTTTGCGTACCTTGATGAATCAGACCCATAGTGTCTGTTTGCATTGTGTCATTGATTTGCAATTGCTGGAATCTGTGCTTGATGCATAGAAAGGAAATAAACAACAAGACATGCTTGTTGTGGTTGGGTACAGGTTGATATATGGGGTGGCACAGGCTGGCATATTGTGTTTAAGGGTGGCATAAGTTGAAATTCTGTGTTTAGAGAGGCCCAGGCTGCTATATTTTCATGTGAGCTGAAATATATAGTTCCTACTGGTGTGTAGAAAGTGTTGATCAGTTTTGCTGTATATTATTTCATATTTTTGGAAATTGCTGCCCTTTGTTAAGTAATTATGCTGTATAATAAGAGCCATTTAGAATGTTTCTTTTTTTTGTCAAACATTTTATTTCCTTAAAGAATTGCTGGCACATTACTTTTTTCCCTGGCTTCTGACTTTTGGATATTTGTCCAGTCCTGTTCCTTAGTGAAAATCTATTAATAAAACTCCATCTTTAAAAACAATTCATATAACTACATTACTTCACAACAAGCCCTTCAGGAAGCAATACCCTGGATCATTTTAAAACTTTCTGCACTATAATAAGGTAACAGTGAGGGCTATGGAGGTACCACAGTCATCTGACTTCAAAGGGAGAGACTCCTATTAGGTGTTGGCATGTCCATAGCACAATCTCTCCTTTAAGATGGTAATATCTATAGCTCTTCTTTGCTTTTGTTTAGTTTTTTTGAATGATAGTTACACAAAATTATAATAATACTATGTAAATAATATCCAAGTGGATTGGACAAACTTTTTTTTGAGTTTGGACATGATAGCAATCTTTCATATAATACACAATGAAACAGGCTGCTTAGTGTGTAGTTATGTATTTTAGCTGCTTTTGGGGGAAAATATCACAAGCAGCATATAAATATCTAAAATAATCATTATTGCCATTTTGTCAGGCAAGGTGAGAAAGCAATCTGCCTTCAAGTTGGAGCAGGTTGAATACAAAAATGAAGTGTAGTTTATAAAGGGTCATCAAATCATTCTGATATGCTGAACCAGGTAGTTATTCCTAGGGTTCTATTCAATTACTTCAGTTTGTTCCATTGTTGCAAAACTTAACTGTCAAAGATTTAGTATTGATATTTGTCTTTTGATTATTCTTTCATTTGGGCATCAACAATGCATCTTGTATTTGTTATAGTAACATTTCCAATTCACTTGACTTGATTATATGAATACACGCATTTAAGATGCATATTAAGATCTGCTCTACACCATGTTAGAACATACCTACAGTAGTTATCTGGACATTGTGTTGTATCTTCATTCAACAATTTATCCACAGACTATTAATGTATTTTACTTATATATGCAGATTAATTACATCCACCTTTTACGGAGTAGATTGTCATTTTAAATCTTTATTTTCAATAGCTCAACATCCCATTGAATATTAGAGTGGACGAAATAATTGTTTTGCTGAAAAAAACTAATACTGTGCATTCTACAACTGATAATTATCCTGTACCTATTCAATTCAGTCTCGCTTGTCTAAACAATACATAATTACAAACATGTTCAAAAAATTCAATGTTCTATGACAATGACAAGTTATACAATGATGTCTTTAACATACCAAAACAGTTTTTTATTATTAGAATTTGAAGATTTTTAAGTGCAGAGATGTTTTTTATATATTTGTGTGTTAATGTCTTAATGAGTACAAGTCTTCTTATGAGGTGTAGATTTTGAATACAATGCACTGTCCATACTACCTTATATGTAAGTGTATATAGATAAATCTTCAAGAGTACTTTTTCTTTTATTGTTGTATTATAAATTCTTCCTGAATCCATTTATTTATACAGTACAACAGCATACAGTAGGTCAGAGCTTAGTTTCTCTGTATCTATGTTTGTGGTGGTTTAGTGGTAGTTTTTCATTATTCTTTTTAGTATTGCTGTTATGATTTATTTCTTACTAGCAGAATACCCGGCGTTGCCCGGCATTTAAAGAATGTTTATTTACAAAAATCAATCTAAATATTAAACATACATGTAAATATCATGTTAAAATTGGACCAGTAGAAGGTGAAAAGTGAAAATGTCAAACTGTATATGATGGAACGAACCGATAAACAATTACTTCAAAACAGCTTGATAAACTATATTTCTCGTTTCTTCATTTGGGGCAAATACATACAAATTTCTTGGTGATCCAACTCTTGAGCACACAAGGTAAAATTGTGCATGAGAAAAGCAAGGTGATTCCAAGTTGACTCCAGCTACATGTAAAGATTGTCCTTGGGCCTTATTGATAGACATGGCAAAAGCTAAACGAACTGAAAATTGTAGACGCTTAAATTGAAATGGCATATCAGGTGGAATGAGAGGTATGCGTGGAATGAAAGCATTGTCACCTTTTGCACAGCCTGTGCAAATTAGTTGCTTCAATGACATGAGAATTGAGCTTTTGGACTACTAATCTTGTACCGTTACAAAGTCTTGGAGGATTTAAATTTCTGAGAAGCATAATGGGTGATCCAATCTTCAGTACCAGGTTATGCGGTGGCATTCCGTGAGGTTCTAAAGAGTTTAAAAATTCAGTAGGATAGTGCACAGCCTCATTTTCTTCAACAACGGTATCTATTGATTTGTATAATATGGCTTCTCCAGGCAACTCTTCTTGAATCTTTAAGTTGATGTTGTTTACACAATTATTTTAGTTACTGGATGAAGCGGCATTAAACCATTCCCAATATTTAACAAATGATCAGCAAACTGACCGTCCATTGTGTTGCCATGCAGAGAAACTCTCATATTTGTGGTTAGTCGCAAAGTGCGAACATGCCTCCAAAGATGTGATGATTTAAGGCATGCATTAATGTCATCCGCCATTGTTCCTTTTGGAATGACCGGCAATGTTTGTCGAAAATATGCAGCCAATACAATAGTGACTCCACCCATTAGTAAATCATTGCCTCTTAAAAATTGAAGTGTTTGATTGAGGGCCTGTAAAGCATTTTTGTGTGACATGGTGCATTCATCCTATACAATGACCTGACATTCCTGCAGAATCTGAGCTTTTTCTGTTCGTTTAGTGATATTGCAGATGGGAGTTTCACTTCAGGCCAGATTAAGCGGTAACTTGAAAGCTGAATGTGCTGTTCTTCCACCAGGGAGTAAAGTTGCAGCAATTCCAGAAGAGGCCACAGCAATAGATATCTTGTAATGTACTCGAATTGTAGCAAGTAACAACTTGATGAGAAACGTCTTACCTGTTCCTCCGGGTGCATCCAGAAAAAATATATTTCCCCTTTTTTTTGGAACTTATTCCAAGACATTGTTCCAGACATTCCAGAGTCATGGTCGTTTTCGATGATTTTTAGGTGTTACCCCCCTCGCCAACCCCATCCTTAGGAGTGCTAGGGGTGTCTTGCCCCCACAATATTTGTTATCAGACTGTAAGTCATATGTGTACCAGGTTTGGTGTAAATTGTTACAGACATTCCAGAGTTATGGTCGTTTTGGATGATTTTTAGGTGTTACCCCCCTCGCCACCCCCCACCCTTAGGAGTGCTAGGGGTGTCTTGCCCCCACAATATTTGTTGTCAGACTGTAAGTCATATGTGTACCAGGTTTGGTGTAAATTGTTCCAGTCATTCCAGAGTTATGGTTGTTTTCGATGATTTTTAGGTGTTACCCCCCTCGCCACCCCCACCCTTAGGCGTGCTAGGGGTGTCTTGCCCCCACAATATTTGTTGTTAGACTGTAAGTCATATGTAGGAATCAACAGAGAGCAAGTTTGTGTTTAAGGGCACTCAAAGGATATCGAAATGAAATTAAAATAAAAACAAAATTTTTATTGGTATGCTTTAAAAATAATATCACAAAAATGTCATAATAATTAGAACAGTGAAATATTAAAACATGTATATGGAAAAATGTACCTAAATCAGCAATAACTGTTAATATCAGCAGAAAATCTGCCTAAACGTGCCGTCCCTTACTAAAATGAAGGTAATAAGGTATAGATGCTTTGTATTTAAATAATACAGTTATTAAATAATAAAGGTATTAGTATTTCATGATAAATGTAACATTTGGAAAGGAAGGAGCCCTATATAAAGCTCCTTCCTTTCCAAATGTTACATTTATTATGATATACTAATACCTTTATTATTTAATAACTGTATTATTTACCTACAAAGCATCTATACCTTATTACCTTCATTTTAGTAAGGGACGGCACGTTTAGGCAGATTTTCTGCTGATATTAACAGTTATTGCTGATTTAGGTACATTTTTCCATATACATGTTTTAATATTTCACTGTTCTAATTATTATGACATTTTTGTGATATTATTTTTAAAGCATACCAATAAAAATTTTGTTTTTATTTTAATTTCATTCCGATATCCTTTGAGTGCCCTTAAACACAAACCTGCTCTCTGTTGATTCCTATATTTAGAAAGTTGTGTGGGTGCACCACTTCTAGGTGACGGAGATATGATGTAATAAATATTATTGACTATATATTCCACCACCTTGAAATAATAGGATTGTTCTGGTGCGATACAGTTATTTTCCTCTGTAAGTCATATGTGTACCAGGTTTGGTGTAAATTGTTCCAGACATTCCAGAGTTATGGTCGTTTTTGATGATTTTTAGGTGTTACCCCCCCTTGCCACCCCCACACCGTAATGAATTTCAATTTTAAATTTCTTTAGTTGCCTCCGTCATGTTTTAATACACTCGTATGCAAAATTTCATGATCTTCGCTTGAAAAATGTGGATTTGTATAGAAAGACAGACAGAAGGAAAGAAGGACAGAAGAACAAATTTTCTCTTTTAGTCATTCCAGAGTTTTGGTTGTTTTGTAAGTCATATGTGTACCAGGTTTGGTGTAAATTGTTCCAGACATTCCAGAGTTATGGTCGTTTTCGATGATTTTTAGGTGTTACCCCCTCGCCACCCCCACCCTTAGGAGTGCTAGGGTTGTCTTGCCCCCACAATATTTGTTGTCAGACTGTAAGTCATATGTGTACCAGGTTTGGTGTAAATTGTTCCAGACATTCCAGAGTTATGGTCGTTTTCGATGATTTTAGGTGTTACTCCCCTCGCCACCCCCACCCTTAGGAGTGCTAGGGGTGTCTTGCCCCCACAATATTTGTTGTCAGACTGTAAGTCATATGTGTACCAGGTTTGGTGTAAATTGTTCCAGACATTCCAGAGATATGGTCGTTTTGGATGATTTTTAGGTGTTACCCCCTTCGCCACCCCCACCCTTAGGAGTGCTAGGGGTGTCTTGCCCCCACAATATTTGTTGTCAGACTGTAAGTCATATGTGTACCAGGTTTGGTGTAAATTGTTCTAGACATTCCAGAGTTATGGTCATTTTCGATGATTTTTAGGTGTTACCCCCCTCGCCACCCCCACCCTTAGGAGTGCTAGGGGTGTCTTGCCCCCACAATATTTGTTGTCAGACTGTAAGTCATATGTGTACCAGGTTTGGTGTAAATTGTTCCAGACATTCCAGAGTTATGGTTGTTTTCAATGATTTTTAGGTGTTACTCCCCTCGCCACCCCCACCCTTAGGAGTGCTAGGGGTGTCTTGCCCCCACAATATTTGTTGTCAGACTGTAAGTCATATGTGTACCAGGTTTGGTGTAAATTGTTCCAGACATTCCAGAGTTATGGTCGTTTTGGATGATTTTTAGGTGTTACCCCCCTCGCCACCCACACCCTTAGGAGTGCTAGGGGTGTCTTGCCCCCACAATATTTGTTGTCAGACTGTAAGTCATATGTGTACCAGGTTTGGTGTAAATTGTTCCAGACATTCCAGAGATATGGTCGTTTTGGATGATTTTTAGGTGTTACCCCCTTCGCCACCCCCACCCTTAGGAGTGCTAGGGGTGTCTTGCCCCCACAATATTTGTTGTCAGACTGTAAGTCATATGTGTACCAGGTTTGGTGTAAATTGTTCTAGACATTCCAGAGTTATGGTCATTTTCGATGATTTTTAGGTGTTACCCCCCTCGCCACCCCCACCCTTAGGAGTGCTAGGGGTGTCTTGCCCCCACAATATTTGTTGTCAGACTGTAAGTCATATGTGTACCAGGTTTGGTGTAAATTGTTCCAGACATTCCAGAGTTATGGTTGTTTTCAATGATTTTTAGGTGTTACTCCCCTCGCCACCCCCACCCTTAGGAGTGCTAGGGGTGTCTTGCCCCCACAATATTTGTTGTCAGACTGTAAGTCATATGTGTACCAGGTTTGGTGTAAATTGTTCCAGACATTCCAGAGTTATGGTCGTTTTCGATGATTTTTAGGTGTTACCCCCCTTGCCATCCCACCCCGTAATGAATTTCAATTTTACATTTTTTTAGTTGCCTCTGTCATGTTTTAATACACTCGTATGCAAAATTTCATGATCTTCGCTTGAAAAATGTGGATTTGTATAGAAAGACAGACAGAAGGACAGAAGGACAAATTTTCTCTTTTATATATTAGATTATAAGTCATGTGTGTTTGTTTTTTCAAGCACATGTTGGTATACAGATGGTAATAATTAAAAATGAGCTAAACTTCACAAAATGATTCCCAGTAATGGATTAATAGATGTATTTCTGGTTACTTGATTGCAAATCTTGTATTGTTGTTTCAAGCAATAAGTAATTTAAAGGTTTTTCAAATGTGTTAGTCTGTTCCCTCTCCCCCCAGAAAATAATGTGTTAGCATTTGATTTATGCTTTTAAAATGATACTGGCTATAGAAATATATTTTTTGTTTTGGTTATTTATCCAAATTATGGTTTAGATTTAATTATACAAATTAAATCAAAATACAGTTGCATGTTTTTCAAAATTAGATCATAATATTGACATAGTGCAAATGATCTCAGTTAAACATTACTGTAAAGTATTATTCTGTAAAAGTTAATTTTATTCACTGGAATTTATATTAAGTCATTGTCGAAGTTTGGCTCAATTAAAAATAGTTAATAATTTCATATAGATGTCTGTTGTACACATATTATGTTGTTTCTATTGAATTTTGCATTTGGCATCACTTTTGTAATATATATATATATATATATATAGATTATAATATATATCAGATTTGGACCATATTGATTCAGCCATGTGGATACTGTAGTCAGGGCCGCCATCAGAAATCGTGGGGCCCAGTACAAATGAAGCAGGCAGGGCCCCCTGATGACCACCCCCCCCTATGAACCAGGGCCATCTTTCCAACTGCGCACGAGGTGCAGGTGCCCGGGGACCATGGGGAAAATGGGGCCCATGGCAATGAAAAAAAAAAATCATTGAACTTAATCAGTTAAGTTGAGGTAAATTATATATATATATATATATATATATATATATATATACAAGTTAACCCGTGCATGATACTCGTGCATTCTAGTCAAATCAAGCTACTTAAGGTGTTAAAAAGGTTCTTGTCATGCATTTGGGCCTAGCCCTGGCCTCCTCAGGGGAAGAGCGTTACTTCCCGACGCAAGCGCCCTTTTTTAACGTGGTTTTGTCCACATGTCACCACCTCATCATTTTTCTCCATCACCTCATCCTTCATCTTTATCGCCACATCTATCCAGATGTCTATCCAGACACAGGGATCTCTCTCAGCAGTCCAGAGTATCACACTCCTCTCGCTCTGTCACCCCCGGCAACCACCAACCACTCCCAACTGTCACCCCCGGCAACCACCAACCACTCCCAACTGACACCCCCGGCAACCACCAACCACTCCCAACTGACACCCCCGGCAACCACCAACCACTCCCAACTGTCACTTCTCCTTCAAGAAATATATATATATATTTTTTAAAATCTTTATAAACACTTTTAACAATTAACAAATTAAATTAACAAATTAAAAACATCTTAGTATACCAAATTTCAGCCCTTTATTAGTTTTTTTTTCCACACACACTTAGGGGGGTATTCAATTGTTCCTCCGGGCGCCGCCGGTACGAGCGCGTTAAAACTATTACCGTTTATACGGTAATTACTCGCTGATTTTCATCTCGCAGCTCCCTGAATGAAATTCAGCGAGTAAACTACCGTATTAATGGTTTTTACGCGCAAGTTTACCGTATAAATGGTAATAGTTTTAACGCGCTCATTCCGGCAGCGCCCGGAGGAACAATTGAATACCCCCCTAAGAATTTAATAGGTCAGTGTATAACTCCACCCAGCAGGTGGCGCTGCAGCTTGTGTTTTTTTTCAACACACAGACACACGCCACTAGGCTTTTATATTAAAGATATATATATATATACACACACTCACCAAATATTGGCATTGTCCCTACTAGAATCAACATTTCACAGACTCTCCTGCTCTCTCCTACCTGTTCTTCTCACTTTCCCCACCTGTGGCTGCAGATGTCTTTAGTTGCAGCTTGTCTGGATCCTGGAATGTCGGGGGCCCTATTTGGAAAATAAAAATGGGTACATTTAGAAAATTACAGCCTGCCCCGGCGTTAAATCAATAGCACCCATGATTAATTATTAGGCCTTCCTCCAACCCCAACATTGAAATAACAGTATTCACATTTAATAAATAAATCTATTTCCCTCCCTACAAACAGTCCCAGCAATAAATTAATAGTATTTACATTTCAGAAATATACCTATCACTGACATTAAATAATTCATAGTCACATTTAATAGAGTGATCTCATTCTCCCCCAAATTCAGTAGCCCCCAAACCACCCCATCTTAAAGTAATAGTCTGCACTATAAAATTGTCTAACCATTACCCCACAAACAAACTTGCACCCATTAATTAGCCACCACCTACCTCACACTACATTGCCACAAGCCCCCTGTACCATCACACACACATTACTGTGCCCCTTCATCACCATGTTTTGCCCCCTCATGATCACACTGCGCCCTTCATGCTGCTTTTCCCCCTTCACCTGGCCCCCCATTATCACACTGTGCCTTCCTGTCCCCCTTTCCATCACTCGGTGACTTTCTGCTGCCCCCCCATTTTTCCTCATATTGTGCCTCTCTCCCCCCATTTTTCCTCATAGTGTCTGTGCCTCTCACCCCCCTTTTTCCTCATACTGTCTGTGCCTCTCACCCCCCTTTTCCCTCATACGGTCTGTGCCTCTCACCCCCCTTTTTCCTCTTACTGTCTGTGCCTCTCACCACCCTTTTCCTTCATACTGTCTGTGCCTCTCACCCCCCTTTTTCCTCATACTGTCTGTGCCTCTCACCCCCTTTTTCCTCATACTGTCTGTGCCTCTCACCCCTACTTTTTCCTCATGGTGTCTGTGCCTCTCTCCCCTACTTTTCCCTCATACTGTCTGTGCCTCTCACCCCTACTTTTTCCTCATATTGTCTTTGCCTCTCACCCCTACTTTTTCCTCATACTGTCTGTGCCTCTCATCCCCCTTTTCCCTCATACTGTCTGTGCCTCTCACCCCCTTTTTCCTCATACTTTCTGTGCCTCTCACCCCCTTTTTCCTCATACTGTCTGTGCCTCTCCCCCCCTTTTTCCTCATACTGTCTGTGCCTCTCACCCCTACTTTTTCCTCATACTGTCTGTGCCTCTCACCCCTACTTTTTCCTCATACTGTCTGTGCCTCTTGCACTTACTTTTTCCTCATGGTGTCTGTGCCTCACACCCCCCTTTTTCCTCATACTGTCTGTGCCTCTCACTCCCTTTTTCCTCATACTTTCTGTGCCTCTCACCCCCTTTTTCCTCATACTGTCTGTGCCTCTCCCCCCCTTTTTCCTCATACTGTCTGTGCCTCTCACACCTACTTTTTCCTCATACTGTCTGTGCCTCTCATCCCTACTTTTTCCTCATACTGTCTGTGCCTCTCACCCCTTTTTTCCTCCTACTGTCTGTGCCTCTCACCCCCCTTTTCCCTCATACTGTCTGTGCCTCTCACCCCCTTTTCCCTCATACTGTCTGTGCCTCTCACCCTATTTTTCCTCATACTGTCAGTGCCTCTCACTCCTACTTTTTCCTCATAATGTATGTGCCTCTCTCCCCTACTTTTTCATCATGGTGTCTCTGCCTCTCTCCCCCTTTTTCCTCATACTGTCTGTTCCTCTCACCCCCCTTTTTCATCATGCTGTCTGTGCCTCTCTCACCTACTTTTTCCTTATGGTGTCTGTGCCTCTCTCCCCTACTTTTTGCTCATACTGTCTGTGCCTCTCTCTCCTACTTTTTCCTCATGGTGTCTGTGCCTCTCTCCCCTACTTTTTCCTCATGGTGTGACTTACTCCCTTTATTTACTTACCTTTGTATTAGCCTTTTTCCCTCTCTTCTCTTCTTTTTTCTTCTGTCTTCTTGCTTAGGTCTTGTTCCTCTCTGTACAGTTCCTCAACTGATGATGTCACGCCTGACATTCAGTGTCAATAGTGCAGAGAGGAAGAAGGAGGGACGGCGGGGCTGCAATCAGGTGAGTATGTGGATTTTTTTTTTCCACTACCCTGCTCCCCCCACCAACGAACTACTGAACACCAACACCAGAGCCCATACCCCCCCCCCATGGCGCGCGCACAGGAGAAAACCAAAAAGTTTACAAAAAAAGAAAAGAAATGTGGGCAGTGAGGTCCCGGACCAGACAGGGGGCCCTGCCGCTGGGCCCCCTGGTGAGCCCGGGCCCGGTACAAGAGTACCCTCTGTACCCCCCTGATGGCAGCCCTGACTGTAGTGCTTGATTTTGTGTTTAGCTCTGCAAATGCTGTAATGCTTCAATCGGATATATATAAAAAATGTGCCCTGAACACTGGTTGGATACAAATTTTCCCTTGCTGAAAAAAGTAAAACAAACACAATAGGTAGTCTCACCACAGTAAAGTACACCTTAAATTTGGGCATTCCAAAATGAAACATTTGTACTTTTTTCCTTAAGAGAACTGTCACTGAAGGAAGAAAAGAGATAAGATATTTCATTCAAACTGACGAGAGTCAAATTCTGATTCTTCACGATTCATTTTTTTTATTAAATTGTAATGAATATTTAATGAGAAACAAGCGGGATTAGGTCAGGGATGGGTAACAGAAAAGAAAATGTGTGCGTGGGGGTAAGGAATAAGAGAGTCATATTACATATACCCAGGTGCAAGATATATTAGGAACAAAATTACATTGCAAAGGGTATTGCATAAATATAATCCAAGAATATATTAGGCATTAATGATCATTATAAATATATTAAACATAACTTAATTTACCAAAAAACTTTAGGGAGCAATAAAAAAGTGACTTAATAAGGGAGACTGTTTTATTTATCAATTATTACATTGTAGAATGATTTCTTCCTCTAGACTCTATAATGCTAAACTGATATAGACCATACCTACTGATTTTTTTTTAACATTGAGGAATAGGAAAAAAAAATAGGAGCCCTTCTTGCAGGTCTTTCATTTTCTTGTAATCCTCCTCACAACAAGATGTAATAAAAAAGTAGAGCAATTCTGCCTCCAATTTCCTCTGTGATTTCTGTCTCCATCTTCTTTTCATTTACTATCTTCATCTCTCCAACAATCTTATTGTATCATATTGCAGGGTCAGTAATATGGTATGTTGACCCCATTTTTGAGCATTGACAAGGAAGTTTCCTTTAAGTGAAATTAGTGCATGAGCGCCATTTAATTTTACCAAACAAAACTTTATTGTTTATTTATATTTTTATGCAGGCATTTATTACTACTACTCAGTTCAAGATGCCTTTGGGTGTCATATCCATAAGATAGAGAATATCAGTCATTGCTTGATTGTACTTATAAAAAGTACAGCTGGGTGACTAGATGAAACATAAACTAATCTCAGTTTTCTGCCTTTGAGGCAGATAGAAAAGGAAAAGTTCACTTGAAACCTCAGGATATACTAGTTGAAGATTACTCTTGTGTATCACTGCGAGGGTTTGCGCTTGAAGCACTGTAAAAAATTATTTCAATCTTCGTACATCTTTCCAGAAAAGAAAGAGAATTTCACTGCTGTAGATGTAATAGTTATTTTCCGAATGCTTACTTTAGTGATTTTTCATGTCGCAGTTGATTTATGTTTCAAGCCCCATTGAAGCTCTTCTTGTATAAAAAAACAAAGCTAAATACATACGTATATATTAATATTCCCTGACAGGAACTCTGCATCTAATAATACATTGACTTATTCCTTTTGTTTTTTAACCATACATTGCAGATAATATCTTTGTACAACTTAATGAATTAAACAATGGAAACTGAAACAGTTGCATATAAACAATTTGAACATAATTCCTGTTCTAATGCAACTTGCACGTAAGGTGCTTTTTTAAAAATTCGGCCATATTCAAATCCAAGTATATCTCAAGATACGTTTTGATTTAACTCTGTGTGGAAGTACTTCTTACACAATACTTGTCATACATAGGCACACAGCACAGACTGCAGTATACACACATGTGTAAGTGTGATAAAAAAAGTCACATCAGAATTGTATATGATCACAAAATAAAATAACAACTTTGGACAGTATAATCATTTATATAAATATTATCAAATATAATAATTGTTTTACATTAATAACATAAAGATTATTTCATTGTGTTCTGTACATAAAATCCACTTAATTATATATCTTGGTTACATATAGTTGTTTTGTGATAGCTACTGGAAAGCATACCTGTAATTTTTCAATCAGATGCTTTGCCGTATCATCACAATCAGTTGACATATGCATCTGCCCTATAGTGGGTGCAAAAGATATAAGTGAAAACAAGCATACTTACGACAAGTACAGAAATTGGATTGGCTGCATCTGAGAATGCTCTTACTGTATATGGCCTACATTTGCCCACCCCTTTCCTCCCCAGTTACGCCCCTCAAGTCGTAGACAATAGTAAGTGTAATATGTGTTTGGACATGAATCACATGCAATTACGCTCATTGAAGTAATGTTTGCTTCTGGACATGCGCAGAGCTATTTCACACAAGAAACGCTACGCAAACAGATGTACTTTCAAATATGAATGTGGCCCTACATGTCCTAATAAACATGTTTTTGAACGGAGACCACCACTGTAAGTAAATTGCTACTTAGCAGGAACATTGTGATATAAAGTACCCACTGGTTGAAGGGATACGCTGTAACAAAGTTGACTGTGGTTTATATGGCACAGTATTGGTTATGTTCAAATAACCTTAACCCAAACAACACTGATTATTGTCAACGTTGTTAAGGGCTCGGTCATGTTTTGACCTCTGCATCATTGTTATGTTTTATAAGTTCTTCTGGAGCCTTGATAAGTACAGATCCTACAGATACTATTGAGACAAATAATAGACTTATGTGAATTATTCCATAAAATAGAAGAGAGCACAGCTATCAGCTAAGATAGTAATGATGTCTTCTATGCTTCTATTCTATGCGATCATTCACATAAATCTGTTATTTGGTTCAATAGGTACAAGACCAATGAGGTTGAAAAATGAAGTAGATTGCAGTAGCCTACAATACAGCAAAAAAGTGACTATGTTTGTTTATTCCAACTCCTTCAGATATCTAGTTACTGGTTAAATGCCATTCTGCCATAATCACCTTTTTTGACTCATACTGTCACTAAATAACCTATCATGGATATATAATGGGTCATTTTTGACAACAGATCAGTGTTCATATTGCTGCCTTTACCAAAAAGTAGCCACATTGAGTGTTAGACTCATCCATGCAATTCTGAAAGCCATCCAATAGTAGTGGCCTGAAGAGAATTAATGTGATTTGAAGAAAGCCTTCATTGTGGGGTCCCCATTACTCATTTATCAGTTGGACTGAAGAACGTGGGATGGATGTCTCAAGTAGATTGGTGCCAATTAGAAAAACTATGTATGGTTAAGAATCCAAATAGTTCATAACAGGACAGAACCCAAAACCATTAGCATGAATAATATGTAGCATAAATAATCAACATGATTTTGAATATGCAGAAAATGAAAAGCAAAATGCTGATTAGCTGGCCAAATTCTTCAGTGAACTAAATACAACAAGATTTGCATATCTATGACTAAGGAATTGAAAGGGATTATGATCTCACTCATATACATCTATTTCTTCAACTCTTCTCAGTATTCTTCTCTCTCTAGTCCTTTTTCTAGTCATATATAAGAGGTCAGTTTTGTATAGTAGGATACTAACAACACATGTCTACAACAAAGCAGAAAATGTGTTACATTTACAGTTTTACTGTATACACCCTTATATGATTAGTGCTAAGTAAACATAGGAATACTGTACTGTAGCTGTATTAGAATATTGGTAAAAAAAAGTCCTCAGGTTTAGCCTTTAAAAAAGTCAGACTACAACTTAGGACACTGTGAGCAAAGGACAAACGTAGTAAGAATGACCTTGACATTTCTTATTAAAAACAATTGCTCTTGGCAGTCTGCACTTCTGTAAACTGAAGGTATTGTTATTTAAGTTACAAGCATCGCATCAAATAACATCAAGTAATATAAGTACATTGTAACTTTTCCTTGAGCATTCACTGTAAACTGTAAAGATTTTTAGACTAGAAGAGTCCAAGTATCAGTAGTTAATTATATTTTACCAGTAAATATGTATTCTTGGAAAAGCCAAACCAGTTCTAGCAATGCCATCCTAGGATGGGATCTAGAAAATTGGGGGGCCAAAAAGTGTGAGGTACCCCTGAAATTGCTAACACCAACACTAGGCAATGCCAGTCAGGACTGATGACACTTTTGCTGGAGAACCTGCAGCACATGTCCCCCTACCATAGTGTCAACCAGTTCTAGACTCGTCATTGTGGGGCTGAATTCTTAAGTCCAACTCTACATGAGCTCCAAAGTGTTTATATTTCCTACAATATTTTTAAAACAGCTAGAATACACAAGTCAAAAAAGTGCAAACCTGCAGTGGAAATACTCCTTTGTGATGTTGTGTGCCCATATTTATGCAATTTCACTGGGTATTAATGCTTTTTCTGTACACCATAAACTCCCCTATATCAAAAGGTAGAGGAGTTGAAGAAAAAGTTAGGCTGTAAAAAAATTGCATGGTTCTGTATTTTAGAAACTTACTGGCTTCATTCTATTGTGTTTTGTAATTTAAAATGGGCGGTTATTCTGACCATTCTGACCATGTGCATCCCTTTGTGGCCGTCTTCTAATTCTACCCAGTTCACACTGGCTGACCACCCAGGGGTGCTTTGCTATGCCAGGGAAGCCTACCTAGTACCTTCTGGGGTTCGAAATTTCACTCAGGCAAATGCAGTTAGAAAAGTACAACAGTACATTTATTGTAATAAAAACAAGACTAGAATATTATATACAAGCAGTAAATAAATATCAGGCAGGTTTACCACATCATCTGTCCCTTACCCCACTAGCATATGGAATTAGTCACCTGGCTGTCCTGACTTGGCAACCCATTGATCTGCGGAAGTATGCCACTGAGAACAGCAACTCTTAAACCAGCAACCCTACAGCTTCCAGCCATCAATTCTTAGAATTAATACCCCCTCCCACCCCTGTAGTGGCTCCTTATATCTAGGGTCAAATTTCCATAGTGTTTTCCCTTCCCTGGGCAAACTCCTGGGTCTCTCCTTCTTAAACATAGGTGAGTGCTGGACTAAGGGGTTGAAAGGGGAGTGGAGATGAGCTGTTATTCCACAGTGGCTCCCCTGCAGTTTCCCACAGAATGTCTCAGGCAGTCCTGTGGAGGACAAGGGGTACTAATTGGTCTTCCCAACCTCCAAATTTCAGATAACAGTTAACCCCTCCTGAAATTAACCCCTCACTCTACTTTGTGATGTCACAGGGTCCCCAGCTGTTCTATGCTTCCTGTGGATAAAGGAGGGGGAGAATGAATGTAGCTACAGCCCCCTCACATGTATCCTGGAACATGATAGCCACAACCCGCCTGGCTACACTTACGAACAATGAATAACAGCTTCAGTGTAATATCAACAATATACAATAAACAATATACACATTAACAAAGAGCTACAATGTCCCCTTATCTAGATGTAATTAGACACTGCAAGTGTACTCTGGTGAGCTGGGGAACAAAGCCAGGGCTATAAAAAGTACATGTTATAATCCACTTATTTTGAGAAACGAGGGACAGGCTGGTTAAGGTGTTATCAAACTTGTTCATCACACGTCACAAAGCACATGCATTCTCATACTTGTTCCATAATTATGACAAAGAGTTCAATGTTCTCCACAGTCACCAGATCTCAATGTAATTGAGAACATAAGGAATCTTGTGGAGCAGGAAATTCATAGTAAGAGTATTCAGCTGACAAAACGTCAGCAACTGCGTGATGCTATAATGTCAAAATAGTCTGGACTCTTTAAGGCATGTTTCCATCAACTTGTTGAAGCCATGCTACATATAATCCAGGCTGTTTTTATGGGCAATGGGGGGTCCTATCCAGTATTAAAATGTTGTACATGATAATTTGGCCATGAGTGTATATAAAAATGATTTTCCTGTCACCATATATTTTTAGTTATTTTCAGTTGAAAAAATATATGATTTCTATAAAACCTTCAACTATGTTTAAGTTTCCTGTTATGTTCTTTATAAATTTAGGCTATTCTAAGATTATTAGCTCTGTTATATTCTTGCACATTGCATGAAAATGATGCTCACAATTAGCAAGGAGCTTTATCTTCCAAGATTTGTGATTCCTGCATCCTAATGAAGAATGCATAGCTATCCCAGAAGTTCCTTCCAAGGGTTTGCCTAAATATTGAGACTACTTGGTCTATAGCTTTGAGAACCTTCATTTCCCTTGAACTGTTCACAGCTATGTAAGGTCCAACTTTTCAGAACACCACCTTTCCTTTATTTTTTAACTTACCACCTATCTGGCACAGATATTTATGTTAGTTAAAAAAACTAATGTGAATACCAATTCTTTCCAACCACAAAATTTGCCTTCTCTGACTATGTGTTGACCTAATTCCCTCTTCTCTGTTAGAATCTCAGACCCTGTTATGCAAATTTGTTATGCTCATAAATAAATGTGTTATCTTGTCCCTGGTTTTCTTTGCTGCCTCAATATATATTTTTTTTAACAAAAATACGGCTACTAACACAGGAAACAGATATTTTTCACATTCATTGCTGAATGCACAATATTAATCATTGGCTGACAGTGTTACCAGCAGTAATTTATTGTTGCAAATATTAACATTTCATGCACACAAAAAAATGCACGATGTAAAAGTAATATTATAGCTAAATAAAATTGCAATAAATTGTATTGTCCATATATTTGTTAATTCTTTTAGGGCTGCAACATCACTTTTTAAAATTATTTTACATGGAAACATATTTATTTACAATTACATCATTCTTCATGGCAACCTTTAGTGGTCTTGTATCGTCAGTGTTACATTTTGTATCTGTGAGATCTTCACTAGAGTTTTTGTGGCTTTGCTTCAAACTAAAATGACAAATTTATACCTGACTTAGTGAAGGATGCCATGTGCTTAATATTGAAAAAATAAGGTTGGAAAAAAATAACAGCTAGCGCAAGTGTTTAACACACTCGCACACATACACAAATAAACCTGTACACACTGACACATTTCTTAATATTGTACCACTTTTCCTCAACAGTGCCAGACAAAATGCAAATTAAAGCTTACATTTTCTGTATTTTGATACATATATTGCAGATTGTAGTTCTCATTGCTTCAACTAATTGGCCTTTTGTCTTCTTTTTATATGTCAACAGAAAGCTGACCTTGCAGTTGCACCCCTGGCTATAACCTATGTACGAGAGCAGGTCATCGACTTTACCAAACCGTTTATGACTCTTGGAATAAGTATTTTGTACCGAAAGCCTAATGGTACAAATCCAGGCGTCTTCTCCTTCCTGAATCCTCTTTCCCCCGATATCTGGATGTATATTCTGCTGGCTTACTTGGGTGTCAGTTGTGTGCTCTTTGTCATAGCCAGGTAACACATCTACCTTTGTGATTGTTTGACAATTATGTTGTTTTGCTATTATTTATAATTGTCAAAAGTCACATGCTGTATTCTCTACATGATTTATTCTTACAATGTTCTAGCATGCAAGTCATATCTAAGGCTCTGACCAATAATTGTTAATAAAACATCTGTAATACATAATAGTGAAAAAATATAATTATGCACATTTATTGCACTTAGGGCATCTTAAGCTATAGTGAATTTTATTTTGAAAACATTCTTAATAACACTTTTCATGACAATATATGTAAAATACATTACAGGCTACATCCACACATTACTATTTCCTATAAATACAATGTTCTAAAATGTCTAGCCCCACAGGCACGACCAACTCTAACATTTAAACCATTTAAAAAATGTGACTAAATATTTTGGCTTTCCATTCAGAATCACAATGTCTATTGCAACACAGTACAGAAATGATACTGCTTAGGAGGTGAAATCACCTACACACTATTTTTTATTTTGTGTAGAGACATCAACTCTCTGATTTTTTTCTGTTTCATTCAAAATATTATACTCGCAACTGAGCATTGTACTGGATAATACTTTAAATACAAATATACTGTTGATTTTGCATAACAAAAAAAATATAAAGTATTAAGCTCTGCCATTTTTTTTTAAATCAAAATAGTAGAGGGAACTTTAGAACAGTGATGCAGTTATTGTATTCTTCAAGTAAGAGGAATTTGTTGTCCATCTACATGGCACTGAACATTTCTCTCTTTAAAATTAGATGCAAATTACAAATGTATTACAAGCTTTTCTATGACAAGCTTTACTCCTTTTTTTAATGTAATGCTAAATAGATCATGCATATTGGTCAAAGTGGTGTAAAGTAAAGTAGTGTAACAAAATATGAAAAAAAAGTATACAAGAAAAAACATTGTTTTCATTTTGATGTTAATTGGACTTTATAGGCCAAAAGCATTCAAGGGAGCAGTTAGGGATGCCAACAAATCTAATTTTGCTGGCTTTGAAGTTGGCAAGACTGGATTCACTATTTTTGCCTCCTTAGGCCACTATTTTGAGACAGTCCCATGGCCTCCTACCTTCACTACCACTGCAGTTCTCCATTTTTAAACCTTCTTTGAATGTTATCAACATAAATACATGAAATAATTCCTGATTTATAATATATGGTTAAATATTTTTAATATGTGAATAATATAGTTTTAAAATACACAATGAAATATATAAAATATATAAAAATAATTACAATGGCATGGAAAGTGAGCTGAGTGACACTTTGCAACTCTGCTACCCCATGCCCGGCCAATATGGCCTTTCCACAAGTCTTGGCCTAGATGTTGACATGATAGTGCAAGCATAGGAAAATCTATTACCTTGTCCTGACAATCAAAGGCTTTCTCCATAGTGCTGCTTATGGAAAAAAAAACAAAAACATGAAAGCTTTTTTATGCACAGCGCTGTTAAGGCACATTTGACTGACTCTATAAAATAGCTTATCATTTCATGCACTGGCCCATAGCCAAAAAGCAATTTCACATATTGCTAAAATGTTTCCTTAGCTATTACAACATTATGGTGTGAAGTGGTTTTCAGGCAGTTTAAGAATTTCCTTAAAGTCATAAAAGAACTATAGCACCAATCATCTCTCAGCACAGGTTACTGTGCTATGTTAATAAATAATACATTAACTTTGATTTAGCTCCCATGTTTATTTAATAGAATTCACAATTTATTCTGGATGGTTTTAGCCTTCAGAAAATATTACCTACTTTAAACTCCAGCTTTTCATTTCCTTTCCCCAAAAGAGCAAGAGATTATACGCAAAATATTTAAAATGTCAGTAGTACTTAAATATATAGCACTTAAATAAGTCTTAAATAATATTATTGCAGCATATAGTATGACCTCCACTTGGGCAACAATAAGTTATTTAAAAAATTGATAATCACTCCATTTGTTGACTAAAATAATGAATTATATGAGAACATACTTTTGCATTTAATATACTACAGGCATAAAACTTGATTTTTAAGTAAATTATTTTAAAAAAAATTTAATTTCATACTCTGTTAACTTTTGCATGACTGGTACATTTTCTGTAGAACAACAAATACATTTTTATTTTTTAAAGTACCTTTAGTGCAAATTATTAAAGCCTTGCTAAACTGTAAGATTGAAAAAGTGGTGATGTTGCCTATAGCAACCAATCAAATTCTATCTTTCATTCATCTAGTGCATACTACAAAATGACAGCTAGAATCTGATTGGTTGCTATAGGCAATATCTCAACATTTTCAAACCCGCAGTTTAGTAAATATATCCCGATGTTTTATTTAGTGAAAGGTAATAATCAATTCTAATAAATATGTATTCATTTTAAAGAGTCAATTTTGCATATTATTTGCACTAATAATTCTTCTTTAAATATGTTACTATTTGAAAGACTTTTGTAAAGCCGCATAATAATAAAATTAAATGTTATGTTACATAAATATTTGTTCATGCCAAAGAGTATATTTTTTAGCTAGTTTGGAGTGCTCCCTTTAACAATACAATGTTTTATTATGCTACTATTATTAGAAATCCTTTATTCTAGCTTAACACAAATGAAATACACATATGGTATTTGTAACATTACTTAAAATATGTCCACTATGTTAATCTTTATTTCTAGTCCAATTTATTTTTTGTCAGTGCTAGCTGCTCACATTTCTGCCTGCTCAGCTTCCGGAGTCCTCCTGTGTATTGCTTCTTTCAGAGCTGATTCAGAGTTACAATAAGTAGAACAGATCAACAAATGAAGATTAAAAGACTGGTGAATTCCAAGGGGAAACAAGGACATTGGCATAGGACTGCTTCAACAGTCACAATGAAAACAAAGCTTTTTCTGGCCAATAAACTAAAATAAACAAGTAAAAAGACACTGTGATGTAAATAATTTACTGTGATATGAATGTACTAGTCATAGTTTTGATATTTGTAGCAGCGATCTTTTTTAAACCAGTGGTTAGATGTTTACATAGATTACCTAAAATAATATGATATTTTGACAGGAAATAAAGTAACAAAGAAGGGAGGTAAAATGATATAAATTTTTTACGGGACATTTGAAGCTTTTTATTATATTTTATATAATATTTTCTGATAGGTAATATTACCATAAGATATAATTTTACTTATAACTAAAATTATATTTAGATTAAATAATAGTAACAAACTTTGCATCATTGTGCGTACTGAAGTGCCACATCTGGGTCCTAGATTGCTACTCAGATAAAATGTTCTACATAGCATGTACCGGTTATTTTACCAGGATATTCTCCACTATTGACTTTATGTTATATACTGTGTGTATACCACCGACACCAGTATTTAAATGATTACATACTTACAAACATGAAACAATAATGGCTAATGTAAATGTAAAATTGTGATATTTAAGTCCTAATATTAAGTATATCTGTAGCAACACACTTTTCAAAACAATCCAAACAGGTTCTACTAACATAAATATGATAGAATGATATTTGCTTAAAGCCTTCTTATTGCTAAATTCCCCACCACTAAAAATGGTAAAGACTGCATTTATGTTAAATTAGGTTTTTTCCATGACATAAAAATTCAGTGGTCAAGGAATGTCTTCATTAGATTAGGTGATCCTTCTAATATAGCAAAAATTAAATAATATTAATACATTATTTTAACTCTAAACTAATGCTCAGCAATATATAATTACTTTGAAACTGAACTATAAGGGATATTTCCTTAAACACTTAACAATAATTTATTTTCCCTTATCATAACATAGCTGACATGAATAATTCAACACTAAAAAACCAACTCTTCTGCCAAGTAGTTTTATGTGTTTTTAAATCATGTCTACGTTTTTAAGTTTTTTCAACAATGGGACATACAGTAATTCATTAAAGAACATTAAAAACACATGTAGCAGGTCCAAAATTCTACTCTGTATATAGACTAAGCACATACTAAATATATATATATATATATATATATATATATATATATATATATATATATATATATATACATATATATATATATATATATATATATATATATATATATGTGTGTTATTTAGTACTTTATATTTTTATATTTTAGGCTGTAGGTGCATGACTCAGATGCCCAAACACAACTGAACCAGAAGCACAATATGCTATTTTTACAATGCCAAACAATCATTGGTTAGAGCCTTATTGCATTCTAAGTAGTGTTTTAGATCTATGTAGTTATGAACTACACAGTACCTCAGATAACAAAATAGGTAACTATGTTAATGTTTTAGGATTCTTATTAGGCTTTTCTTGTTCACAATATTTTGTATATCTTGCTTTTATAATTTTTTTTATTTTTTCTGGGGGGAATTATACTAGAAAAACAAGTATATGATGAGGTTGAGAGTTGTTAGCTCTGTGGTCAATATGACATTTTTTGTTTTCTATAAGTAAAATATTTTTTCACCTTGCTTCAACTATCTCACACTATACAATATATGGTGGAGTAACTATGGAAGTCATTTTCTACAAATAGATAAAAACTATTGCTTTTTCAATATTTTAGCAAATTTCATTTTCTTAAAGCACACTTGCACTTGAAGACAAAAATATTTGTTTTTTTATTACCGTAATTTAATGTGCCGATAGTAACACAATATAATTGACCATACCATAATATACCATTTTAAACTAATGTGGACCAGTGCAAAATCTAAATAACCAATACAATTATATTAATATAATCATTGCAAAGAATACTCTATGGTACAGCTTATTGTAAGGGAACTTTTCCAAAATGTTTGTTTTCACATGACAAATTGCATATTTTTTTAGTTAGAGGACTTAAATACATATTACATCTTAATTTGAATAGTGTTTGATTTAGGTCTCTGGAGTTCTAAGCACTCAATAGAAATGCAGACATTGTTGAGGGTGATGATCTGTGACTAAGGCCCATTCTAGTAGATACATATCTTAATTTCTGGTGACTAAGGTTTTCTAATTATACCTTAAATGTTCATTTTTAGTAGTACACACACACACACAAAACCATTATTAGTAGCTTTAATTTCCAAGCCACATATTTTCAGCCTAAAATACATCTAATTAAAAAAATAATTAGTGGAGACATTTTAAGCCTGTAATTACTAAGTCGATTATACAATTATGCTATATCCTAGAGCTCGAAGACTTACATTTGGGTAGCTGGTTACTTATCATTATTCTGATATTGATATTAAGTTTTTCCTGAAAATGGTCAAGCATGATAAGCATTTTAGTAAAGTTCATCTTAAAAAACAATAAAGTATACAGTTAATAAAACTACATCATCTAAAACAGTTTTACTGGGTCTCAACATGATTGTTTAACATGCCCACATGCAATTGCACCACTGTTGACTCATTTATTGGCATTAAATATGCATCATAGTCCCAATGGTTCTAGTTTACAAATATATTCCTTACCTTACTATATATCTAACTGTTGGCTAGATACTCTCTCTAGCAGAATGTATCTAATTTGCACCTTTTCTAGAAGCTTTTTAATATTCTGAGGTATGGTAATATGTAGTCCTCTGTCTAAGCATCACCACCACCAAAGCTACATTATCTTACTGATGTCAATGGTTTGAACTGAAGTGCTAAAAGCTAATCTGCTTACTAAGCCATGGATTTGGGCTTGTGACACTCTGATGGAGTCCAATGCTTGTCAACAATCTGATGGAAAAGGTATATGTTAGAACCAATCTCTAGCAGTTTGTGACACTGTAGTGAGGGCTTGTGAAGACTGACGACTGCATAAGCTTCATCCCTGCTTATCAAACATCTGCTGAAAAGGTACATGTTAAATCCACTATCTCAGAGTATATGAAATAAACGCTTAGATTTAAGATAGGGATTAATTTGAAAAACATATATTATTAGTATTCATCCTTATTTTATTAAATCTAATATTTGTAAACGTTTGTTCAGCATATTTTTTTCAGAAAGGACTAAAATTATCAAAAATACACTTTATATTATCCTAAAAAATATTTCATGTTTAATAAAACATTTTAAATTGTTAGTCATTTAATTACATAAAGTATAGCTATATGTATGCATGAACATTTTAATGTTCAAAAATATTCAGTACCTAGTATTTTTATATGCTTGTCATTCTCAGATGAGACTTTTAATGTACATTGAAGGGCAGCTCTGAATAATTATGCTGCTTACATTTGCTACCTGTTTTGCTGGGATGTTCATTGCTAAAATAGTCTGCTGTCAGGAATATTGTTGTCACACTGTATTATTATGCCAGTCACAGTCTGGACTCTTGTGCCCTAATATTTACCTAGTCACTTCCATCTATTTATCTAGCCAGAAAAATATATGTTTAGATGCTAATAATATACAGTGCATTGAAATAGGGCTCGTATTAAAATATTCTCCAAAAAGGTCCAACAAAATTGTAACGAAATACATATTATGTACAGCATTAAAAGGCAATAGAATCTTTGGATGTACAAACAAGTATGTGCAAAATATAAGATCCAAGTTTAAGCTACCAAATTGATCCTGTAAAAGAAGAAACCATAATACAGTACATATGAGAAACATTTCTTCCTGGTGTAAATAATATATGGAATAACACACTGTATATTAGGTGGATACTGGAGGTCAACAAGATATCCACATAAAAGTAGGAGGGTGTAGGCCAAGTGCTTTTATACAGCTAGCAGAAATTTTAAATGATTTTTAATATACACATACTACTTTCCAATGTTAGATGATATTCTTGACTTTATACAAGTCATGAATTTAGGTAGTGAGTTGACAGATCTATATTATATAGTGATTTAATATATCTGTATTGATAAGTAATGCATTATTAGAAAAACAGTGAGGTTTCCTTGGAGTTGTCTAACCTATACTAAACCATTGCCACTACAGCCCTGCACCATAATACGGTCTTCAAACTTGTTTGTGTAAACATATAGTTTATAGCTGACAGCAAGATGAACCCACATTCTAGGGGTAAAAAACTATGTAAAACACTCAGGCCAAATAGTCTGGTATCACTCACACACATTAACAAAAATATATAACATGTATGCACACAGTGACCAATTCTATCTCTCTACCCTATTTCCTGGTCTTCCTTATCTATATTGTTTTCTCTCCTTTCTGTGGTCATGCTTATTTATCTCTTGCTCCATCTTTCTCTCTTTCCCTGCTTTTCTCTCTTTCTCTCTCTCTAACCCTCCCTCCCTCTCTCTCTCCTTCTTCGTCGTCCCCCCCCTCCCTCCCTCTCTCCCCTTTTGTCCCCATATATTTTTCTGGCACACATAGTGTAATAACCATACAGAAGCTATTTGACACTTTACTCTGCAGGGACACAGTGGTGCAGGGAAATTACATAATTGCACCTTGTCTCCCAAGCCCCAATACCATTGGCTGAATGTTGCAATAGACAACACTTCTTCATAAATATACAGCTCTATTTAAGCTTTTAACTTCAATATGCCTCTGCAATGTGTCTTTTATTTGTATATGTGAGTTGATCATATTTGAAGCAAGGATGGAAAAACTGGGTTATTGTTTGTTACTGGCAATTTCAACTTTGTAATGAGGAAAGGGCAACAACTGTCATCTAAGTTGGTTCAGAATATGCATCAAAACGTTTATCATCTAAAATGGAGATATGGGTAAGTCAAAATGATCTTAGAAGACTTTAAGCAATTTGAGTATTTTAGAGAATATATCAAAGCAGCTAAACCTTAAGAATAATTTTGAATTTAAGTACTACAATATTTTTTTTATACATGTTAAGGTAAGTAATACTTATATTATGAGTGTGTATATATATATATATATATATATATATATATATATATATATATATACAAATATTTGCATGTATATTTCTATTTTATAGTTTATATCTCTAAATTAACACGAATGTTGCCATATAATATATAACTAGTCTTTGATTAGCATTAAACACTGACAACTAAGCATATTCTGAAAACAAAAATACAAGAGGAAAATAGGACTTAGAGCAACATTTTCAAATGGGATAAAATCCTCAGTCAAGTTGTATGAGCAGACTCAGCTTACAATACAAGTTTGCTGTGTGTCTGATCGATACAATGCCTAAGTACGCGTGTAATGCTAAAATATTTTTTTTAATAATTTGGGAGAGCTATTGACTCCAACTATTATTTACATTAGTCACAACTATCGCTATCAATTTAATTATGGATGTTTCATTCCAAAAGAAAATGAACATTTCTTAAAAATTATGCTCTAATTCATACACAGGAAAATTCAAATGATAAATTCAAAATTTTCAAAGCCATATTTAGTAAAAATGCCAAGAGATTTTCCAATTACATTACCAACCCAGCTATTTGTTCCCCACTCACTCTGTTGTAGATGCTGTTAAAAATATGTACATGCCCACTATTCCTGTGCTGTCTCTAAGTTCTATATGGTACTTGTCTGTGGCCTCACAGCTGCAATGGGTTTGTTAACCTACGTCTCTGTGGTATGACCTTGTTTCCCTGATTCTAAAACAGATGGGAGTAGTATAAAAAATAATTATGGTTAGATAACTCCTTTAGCAGGATAAAGGGGTGCAATAGTTTAGTGAGTGCCAGAAATTTTTCCTTTGCTTTAACAAAAGAGCCAGGCTGCAAACCATCAAACATCACCAGTGCTCTAACATCAGCCAACACAATCAAGATGAATATAACTATTGATAAAGTGTGCAAATAAAATGTATTATGTGTTTAATGATTTTGTTATTTAAAAAGGGATGTACATAATGTAATAGTAGGGGCTCCTGTTGAAATATTTGGGATTTTTTACTATTTTTATTAATTTTCCTGTTCCTTTTCATGGACTTAATGTTTTTTAAAAATGACCACCAAATATTACACATTTTCAAAATATCATGTCTTCATTAATATGTGTTAAATTAGTAAAAATGTGTATCAACAACATGGCCATTCCAAGACCATCTGATTATTGCAATATTCAAGTGTGGTGCTATCAACGAAAAGTGTTTGATGTAAACCGTTAAAATAACCATAACCTAAATGAAGCAAACCTTTTTTCATATTTTGTCATCACCACTTCATAAACCCACTAATGCTTTATTATTTATTTTATGCAAATTCCAGTTTAGTAGGACAATTGTGCCGATTTTCATTGTGGACAAATGAATGGGAACCATTCAATCCAAGAGTAGTAAACGTTCATATTTTACCTATTTTCTTTGTATTATGGAAAAATACCATTTTGCAGTTATCAGAAATGTCTAAAATCCAAAAAACTAGTGTTTCTTTTCTCGTTACATCCAATGGCTATATATATAATCAGTTGAGGACAATGTACTTTACACATGTTGATACAGTTATCAGCCATTTTACATACAGCCTGATATTGATACATTTATTTATTTAAATAGCAATAAATATATTCCGCAGTGCTTCGCAATTGGGAACAAAAGCAGTAATAAAACAAGACTTAGGGGTATATTGAAAAAGTGGAGATGTTGCCTATAGCAACCTATCAGATTTTAGTTATCATTTACTTAGTATATTCTACAAACTAGAATCTGATTGGTTGCTATAGGCAACATCTCCACTTTTTCAAACCTGCAGCTTAGTAAATATACCCCCAGGTGACAAAATCAATATATTTTACTGAATCTGCTAGTAAACTTTTTTTCTTATGTCAATGACCTACTCCAACACCAGGGTGGGTTTTTCTCTCAATCCCCATCACTAAAGGTGGTACAGGTCTAGAGCCATGCTATTGCTAAATCCCACTGCAAAGGGAGGTAGATATTAAATTGAAGCAACTAATGTGGTCCGCAGTAGGGGAAGGTTTTTTTCAATACATGCAACAGGGTTTAAGGTTAGCATTGATCGCCATTCATTTTTCTGTCAGTGCTGGTTAGAAAACTATCTCTGCAATGAGCAGTGATGTGTTTTCAGCCCTTGTTAGTAAATGGGCATCATAATGCCTGTAAATTAGTTTAGCCCCCTTAGACCAATAAGTGTATCAGCATGTGTAAATGGTCATCATCAGCTGACCACACTGAATTTGCCCTCTTGCCAACTAGGAGTAAAATGCCGGATGCCAAATGATCTAAACTGCACTATTTGTTTCACAAAATTAGGGACAGATTATTAAGTACACTTAGAAATGCTCCTCTCTTCAACTTGAAATTACAAAATGCATCTCATTAAAAGAAAAGGATGAGACCTGAACTTTCCCAGTTCAGAACTAGTACAAAAAAAGTCCTTTTGTGGAGTAGAAATAGCATGTGCCCCTCCATACAACAGGAGGACCGCTTAAAATCTGCCCTCTGAAACCCATTATATAATTTCAATAATTCTGTGCCAAAAAATTAAATCTTGTTTTTTACCAGTGGCGCTACTCTGTGCTTTGAAAGGAACTTCCTCACTTTGGACAGCTCTTCCCATTGCTCAGGGTATACTGCTTTCTTGCTTTGTGAACCTATGTACTTTGTCAGAATTTTAGACACACTTGTGCAAATTGAGATAAATGATTTTATTGTACTCCACAACAATTCTGTGCTTAGTGTGTAGATTAGCAGATTTAAACATAGGGGCAGATTCAGTGATGTCACAATGCCTCAAATGATGGCAGTCTCAGTTTTTTTGACCTGCATAGGTCCCATTAGGACTTTCCAAATGGGAAATGCAAGAGGAGACATCTGTAATGACATGGGGGAATAATACTGATCTTTGGTGGTGAACTCTGAAAAGTGTATTTTTAATCTATGGTTCATATTATATATGTTTTTTTTTTCTTTTTGGTACTTAGTTGATCTTTAATATATTAATGTGGTTTGAAAAAGCAACATATAAGGAGAAATCCAAATGAGAGGAGAGGTCCAAATGGAAAAATAAGCATTGCTTTTATGTAATGTTATTAAATTGTATGGCTTGACCATTTATTATGCTAATTCATGACCACTTTCTCTTAAGAAAGGGTTACTTCATGTTTGACTTAGTATGGCTATTTGATAATGATAAGACCAGAGCTTCTAGTCCTTGTCAACTGTCCAGATTTTTGGCACCTTAAAGGGGTGTAGTTTATCAGTAAAGGTCATGGTCTAACCCAAAATGGATGGAATTTATCTGGATTTATGTGTTATGATTACATCTGGGCAAAATTCTTAGAGTCGCAGTGTAGCCTAATGTTTTGATTTTTCAATCAGCATGTTGTAGGTATTCACAAATGCTGCTTGTGCTTGAACAACAAATACAGTGAGAAGATAGTAAGTTCATCAGTTATCACAGCTGGTTTATGCCCCCTGGAGTGGCATGTTGATGTGACATCATAGCCCGGTCCCGAACTTCCAGCCCATTCTCAACATGGAGGAGCAAATGTCAGCACCTTCACAGGTAATAAACTGCTGACAGCTACCCCTCCATGTCCATAGTGATGGGGCATCGCTATGACAAAAAAGACACTAAAAGAGTGACATTATATTACTCATCCAGTGGATTAAGCTCCCTTTAATCCCCAGTGTCCTATGCGACCACTTAGGTTTGACTAGTGGTAGCACCGGACCTGTCAGTTATTGATTGCTTTCAAACTACCTAGGAATTCCAGTGTAATAATGCAGTCTACTATACATATGAATTCAGGTAATTTCCCAGTGGAATAGCTATAGTGATCATTTTCATCTATATTATATGTAACCTGTTAAATTTTTATTTCCTTTATTTGCTTAAACAATAAGAAATATATCTTGTGGAAGTGTACAAATATGTTTAACATAATTGAAAAGCAAATGAGTATATTTTAATACACTTGCAAGAGAAATTTCGAGTATTTATAGCACACAAATGAAGTCTGTGTCATCCAAACGATTACATAGTGGTTTTATACGGGCACATTTTCAGAGTAAAGAAAGGAAATCGCTCATTCTTCGAGACTCCCGGGAGATTTAGTAGCAGTACATAGCAAAAACAGTGGCAGAATATTGATTGCTCTTGTTTAACCTGATGATGCTGTTAATTATTAACCTTTCCACCTCATTTTGTTCTCTTAAAAGCTGGCAGGAACTGGAACTTTAGATTAGATAACACTAAGTGACTGACATTTGGTGTCAGAACAAAGACCTAACATCCACTTTCACAGAAAGAGTACTGATTATATAAACAGAAATGACTGTTTATTACACAGTCATATGGCTTGTGCATTGTACAAGTATAAAATATAATTTAATTATAATTAAGCTATTTTTTATTTAGTAACATTTTAAATAGTAGATATTGATAAATGCACCCCTTTGTTTGTTATCTCACAATGTACAAACTGAAGTGAATGATTATTATAGACGCAGTGCAAATATTTATTATCTGAGTATGAATCTGCAAATGAAAAACAGAAAAAAAGTAATATTTATTGCAAATGAAATATAGTAAAACATAGTAACAGTTAATCAGTATACAGTCTGTGTCTTGGGACTTCAAAGCCCTCGTGCTAATTGTTTAAAATGCATATAATGATCTGAATATTATTTATGCACAAAAGCTGAGATTGCATGAATTTGATATCATTGCAAAAATAATGCTATATACAAACACAGACAAAATAGGCTGCAAAAAGAGTTTTTAGCCTGGGTAGTATACAGTATTATTATTGTAACTGACACTGCACAAAATGATAAAAAAACAACATGGCAGATGTGCTCTGTTGGCATTTAAAGGCTGTATTTACCTTTTCTAAAATATTAATAGCATCCCTCCTAACTACCTAGATTTGTTCTACTAGATGCCTTTCCCTAACTCCTACATCTTTGAACTTACAGGAAACAGGAGGCCATTGTATATGAGCACGTACCCCCAACCTTACACATCGCTGATGTAATAGGAATCAAACTGTCACTACTCTTTTTTTATTTTTTATTTTTTATTTTTATTGAAACCCAAGGTGCGGTGCTCCAAATCACCCAGAGTTGTGAAAAACAGTGCTGGGGACTTGGGCATGTGGACTCTTCCCAAAAGGGAAAGGGCCCTGTTACACCCCATTCCCCGGAGCCCAAATGCCCCTTAGGGAGATAAGGATCTTTGGAAACCCCTTCACCAAATCTAGGGGGGCCCCTTTACATCCCTGACCCCCAGAGCCAAAAGGCCTCTTAGGGGGCGAGGGTCTTCAGGACTGCCTCCGCCGCAAGGCTCGAGCAGTCCCCTTTACCCTGAGGTCAGCCAAAGCTTTCTCTGGGGGACTGGCTCTTTAACTCCCCCCAGAAGGAGGGAGCCTCAGACAACTTAGGGAGAGGGGTGCCCATAAGGATGCAACCCAAACCCGAAACATGCAAACGAAAATCAAACTAAGTGAAATCCGTGCAAATGTGCATAAGTGGCTTAGTGGTTAGCACTTCTGCATTACAGCACTGGGGTCATGAGTTCAATTCCCGACCAAGGCCTTTTCTGTGAGCAGTCTGTATGTTCTCCCTGTGTTTGTGTGGGTTTTCTCTGGGTGCTCCGGTTTCCTCCCATACTCCAAAAATATACTGGTAGGTTAATTGGCTACCAACAAATTGACCCTAGTCTGTGAGTGTGTATGTTAGGAAATTTAGACTGTAAGCCCCAATAGGGCAGGGACTGATGTGAGTGAGTTCTCTGTACAGCTCTGCGGAATTAGCTGTGCTATATAAATAAATGGTGATGATGATGATGATAGGCCCAAGCCTTATGGCCGGAGGATGTAAAAATTATTCTGGCCCAGCCAGAAGGCCGGGACCAAGAAGTAAAAGGTAGTGCAGGGTTCACTCAAGTGTGTTGTGCTCTGTGCCTTACTCTGTGGACGTGATAGTGGGCCACCACCACCTGTGCATTTTCAGGTCACCTCTGGGCCCTGTCCCCCGGAGGCACAGATACCTTGATCCCTCAATTCACCACCAGCCTTCTGGCATCAGACTGTAACTACTCTATTACATCTGGCAGTTTGATTTCTCAGGAGATTAAATGATGCAGTAGAAGGGGTGACTAATTAGCCACAAAGTGTCACTGAAATGTCCACAAGACTACTTGCTGTGCAGATTTGACAGAAATCTCCACTCATTTTTCCTTGCACCTCTATGGATTCGTGGAAAAATTAGTGGAGTTTTCTTCCATAACTGCCAGCAATGTGCACAGCGCGATGTCTGAATCTCCACCTAAGAGTATTAGGCACTGAATCCTGATGGCAAAGATAATTCAAGGTGGAAGGGGTGGACTTGTATAACACTATGGTATTTGAGCATAGCTAGTTGTTTGGAGTAAATCTTAAAAAAAAAAAATATGAGTAAGTTATGGGAATCATTTAGGGATAAATGCTGATTATCGGGAATGTTATATTAAGCCACCTGAAAAGGTAGCATTAGCTTTTACTGAATTAAAGTGAAGAGAAGGGTAAACAAATTAATCTTCCTTTTCTGTAAAGGGTTACAGAACTTTTCATCAGAACAAATTATTTTTATGATGTGCTTCATAGGCATGTTTAAGTTGATTTCAAAGGAAAAGGAAAAGTTAAGCTGTTGTGAGCCTCATACAAAGAAAACAATGTAATATTTACATATTTACATATTCTGATACCGGGCACCTAACTGTAACATTGCACATTTGTCTGCTTATTGCAACTTTACTTCCAAGAGTTATTTAATATTAACGACAAACTTAACTTATTTTTCTCCTTCACTACATATTGTGCAGGTATCTAGGGGGTAAATGTATTAAAGTCCGTTTTTTTCAACTCGCCGGGAATCGGCGAGTTGACAGCTAAGATTTAAAGTGGCGCTGCCTTGTATAGGCAAGTTTCCCTTTACAAGGCAGCACCTCTTTAAACTTTAGCTGTCAACTCGCCGATTCCCGGTGAGTTGAAAAAATCGGACTTTAATACATTTACCCCTAAGTGTGTGATTATGTTTCATGTTTAGGGAAACAGTTTTTGTCTCTGCAGTAAGATGGAAGCCATGCTATTTTAACCTGCAAATACTTCAGCACAGCTTGTTGCTGAAAGCTAGAAATAGATCAAGTTTATTTGAGAACACCAGTGTTATTTGGCAACTGATGATGGAGTGGAAAATGTTATAACACTGGTTCCCTCCTCTGACTCGCCAACTGCTTCATTCTGCTTGGAACATTTGTGCACATGGATTGCCATATTTGTAGCCACCCACCAAGTTCTACATCCCGTTTTGCACCACTGAATGCCTTGATAACTGTGTATGAGTTCCTAGCTGCTAGGCAAGATTCTCAAGGTCAGAAATATGAGGGAAGCTGAAATCAGTTGATAAGGCTGAGACACATTCAGTTGGAAGCCATCTTCTACCTAAAAGTTTGACTTCCTAACTGTCCTGTTCTTTGGTTCTCCGGTGTGATACTCTTCAGTGTTTGATTACCATCAACAATCAGGCATTCCTAAATGGCTATAGTTTGTTGCTACCTACACTGACCTTGGCTATTACTCAGACAATTCTTTGGCTATTTCTGACCTATATGAAACCTAGAACCACTCACCAGCCATCCCCCCAGACAGGATTAAGTACTCTACTAGGGTAACATCCAATAGTAGTTTGCAATAGACACAATGGGCTAGATTTACTAAGCTGCGGGTTTGAAAAAGTGGGGATGTTGCCTATAGCAACCAATCAGATTCTAGCTGTCATTTTATAGAAGGTACAAAATAAATGAAAGCTAGAATCTGATTGGTTGCTATAGGCAACATCCCCACTTTTTCAAACCCGCTGCTTAGTAAATCTAGCCCCATGTGTGTTATATTGGCCCGGTCACTCACAGTGTGTGTGTGTGAGCACAGAGTACTTAAATTGAACTAAAATGAAAATGTGTTTAAGGTAATAAACAATGGTGGTTAACTTGATGAAATAATGGAAGAAATTTAGATTCAATGCCAGAAAAGAGGCTTCCTATAAAAATAATAATGAAAATAAAAATGTCTGACACTCCTGGAAAAAATATCGTACAGCCTGATTTCTATGTGCTTAAACATGCTGTTGCTCTAGAACATGGGAACTGTGTGCTCTCAACCTTGAAAGCACACAGTTCCCATATTGTAGGATAGTATACAATTCTTATACATCCATTTGTCACTCACCGGACCGTGAGTGCCTCTTCCCGGACATTTAGGAACCGTGGCCGTCCACCATCCTGAGGGTCTGCGCATGCGCAGCCCTTTTCTATACTTCAGTGTATACCCCTTTAACTTAATTGGCAGATCAGGCAACCTCCCTATATTAAGCACCTGTGGTCACTACCACGTTGCCTGATCTTGGAGTCTCATTCCTCATGAGTCTCTGAAGGTGTTCCTGTATTACTTGTGTATTCAGTGCTGCTGATTCCTGTGGTTTCCAAACCACTTCTACTACTGTGGTTTCCATACCACTTCTACCATCAACTGTATCATCAGGACTGTTTGCTGATTCTTATCCGCTGCCTCCGTGCACTACAGTCTTCTAAACCACTTCAACGTTATTTTATATCATCATGACTGTTTGCTGATTCCTATCCGCTGCCTCCGTGCACTACAGTCTTCTACACCACTTCAACGTTATTTTATATCAATGTGACTGTTTACTCATTGCTATCCGCTGCCTCCGTGCACTCCAGCTTTTACCTCACTCACCTGCTTCTCATCAAGTCTGTTTGCTGATTGCTATCCGCTGCCTCCGTGCACTACAGTCTCCTGCTTGCAACTCGCCTGTGTTCAACATCGTGACTGCCAGCTGACTACTATCCGCTGCCTCTGTGCACTACAGTCTCCTGCTTGCAACTCGCCTGTGTTCAACATCGTGACTGCCAGCTGACTACTATCCGCTGCCTCCGTGCACTACAGTCTCCTGCTTGCAACTCGCCTGTGTTCAACATCGTGACTGCCAGCTGATTACTATCCGCTGCCTCCGTGCACTACACTCTCATTTCATCTTTGCTGTGCCTTCCTCGAGACTGCCGCTTTTCATTACCATCTGCTTCACTTCGTGATCTACAGCTCCTGCCCTGCGCTGCACTCCTGTTTCCCATCGCTGTTGGTTCCTGTGGTTGCTACTGGTTACCTCCGTGTGCCGCTGAGTCCTGCCGCTGTGGTCAGCGCTATCGTCCATCTCCTGCTGATCCACTCTCCACGCCTTCACGTGTTCCACTGGCCTCTACCCTCCTGTCAGCATTGGATTTGTATCTCTTCTACTACCCTCTGCTGGATCATCTCCATTCTCCTGGGTTTCCTATGAGTCCAGTTCCACGTGTTGCTGACTCCTGTGGATTCGTGTCCCTGTCGGTCTACTCACCTGTGCGCTGCACCTGCTAGACCGCTGCTTCTCCTATCCAGGGACTTCCTATCCAGTCGGCCTCCAGCCGCTCAGGTACCGCTGCAATCCCATCTGACTGCTACTGCTGAACCACGGTATGCATACTTCTCATTGACTGTGCTGTGTATTGCATATCTTGCTGGACTGTGTTTGGTTCTCTCTGGAGTCTGCTATCCGCTGAGTCTATTGCCATCATTGACTGTGTTATCATTGTGCTGGACTACTTCAAGAGACTTTCTAGATTGCAGACCTGATCAGTCATTTACATATATATATACCTATATTGTGCATATTACTGTGGATCGTGTATAAGGTGCCTGTGTATATCCTGTGTTGCAGTCTTCCCCCGTGCACCTCCTCACATATATATGCAGTGGTACAACTTGCTGATGTCAGACCACTGATCCCTGTTTCCGGTATCACCTGTTCCATTATCCTCTCACATAGCAGTGGTACAACTTGCTACCGCAGACCACTGACTACCTGGATACCTCCACTTGGATTCCATTCCTTCACTCAGACAGCGGTACAACTTGCTACCCGCAGACCGCTGACTCTCATCACCTCCTTGTTTCTGTTGGACATTCCTCCTCACTATAGCAGTGGTACAACTTGCTATCGCAGACCACTGACTACCTTCACGTGTCCTTGTCCATACAGTTCCTTGTGAATCATTACCTCAGTATTACCAGTGTTGCTAGTCATAGACTTTCCTGAGCATCTCATCGGTCATCATTTCATGTTCCGTGATCACCCAGCTACCAGAGTACCCTATTACCATCTACATTGCTCTGGTAAGCCTACCATCTGGTGATCCCTGGGTAAAGACTCCTAGTGCCCGTGACAGTAAGATCAGGCCATGACAGACCCAGATGTGGAACCTACCGCCAAAGAGATGCTGCAACATCTGGTTAGCCGTGTGGAGCAACAGGATGCCCGCCAACAGCTGTTACTTCAGTGTTATCAGTCATTAACCTCCCAAGGAACATCTGGACAGACTGTGACAGCTACTACTGAAGCTCCTGTGCTTTCCTCCGTTTCCCCATTGCCATCCCAGGTGTTTATAGCTTCCACGCTTCACCTGCCTACTCCGTCAAAGTACGATGGAGACCCCAAAACTTGTAGGGGTTTCCTTAACCAATGTTCAGTCCATTTTGAGCTCCAACCTCAAAATTTTTCTACCCATCGTTCCAGAGTGGCCTATCTTATCTCTTTGTTTTCAGGACAAGCCCTGGCTTGGGCCTCCCCTCTGTGGGAGAGGAACGATCCAATATTACAAGATAGTGCCAAATTCATTTCTACATTCCGAAGTGTGTTCGATGAACCAGGTCGTGTGACCTCCGCTGCTTCCAGCATCCTCCGTCTGCGACAAGGATCTCATACTGTAGGCCAGTACGTCATTCAATTTAGGATCTTAGCCTCTGAACTTCAGTGGAACACTGAAGCCCTAGTTGCCGCCTTCTGGCAGGGGCTTTCCGATAAAATTAAAGATGCACTGACTACCCAAGAGCTTCCTTCGTCACTTGAAGATTTGATCTCTCTATGCCATCGTGTTGATATGAGATTTCGTGAAAGAGAGGCTGAGAAAACGACTTCTGCTAAAGCACCTTTTCGCTCTAACCCTCAATTTCGTCCAGTGTCACCCGCTGTGATTCCCATGGAGATTGGACGTTCCAAGTTATCTTCTGAGGAGAGGAAACGAAGAGTCAAGAATAGACTCTGTATCTATTGTGCTGATTCCACTCATGTCCTCAGCTCCTGCCCTAAGAGATCGGGAAATGCCAGGCCCTAACTAGTTCTGGAGAGGTGAAGTTAGGGTCCCTGGAGTCCTCTCCATCGTCTATGAAATCTAAAGTCTGCGCTTTTGATGTGACTATTTCCTTTGCTACTAAGACCTTTGAGTCACAGGCATTGATTGATTCCGGAGCAGCAGGAAATTTTATTTCCAAATCGTTAGTTAATCAATGGTCTCTACCAATGATTACCTTAAAAACTCCCATTACTGTGACGGCTATCGATGGATCACGTCTCATCAACGGTCTCATCACCCAGAGTACGTCTCCAGTAACCCTTCAGATTGGTGCTCTGCATCATGAAGAGATATCGTTTTTAATTCTTCCTGTTACGACAAGTCCGATTGTCCTAGGCCTTCCATGGCTTCAGTGTCACTCTCCCCAGATTGACTGGCGCACCCCTCAAGTCACGTCTTGGGGGCCTGAATGTCACCATCATTGCCTTTCCCAAGTCATTCCTCTCAAGGTACAGCAAGCTTCCATTTCAGCTATTTCACCGGGACTCCCTCCTCAATATGCTTCATTTACCGATGTTTTTGATAAAGCTCAGTCTGAACGTCTTCCTCCTCATCGTTCTTGGGATTGTCCGATTGATCTTCTTCCTGGCAAGACTCCTCCCAGAGGCCGGGTCTATCCACTCTCGTTACCTGAAACTCAAGCTACATCTGAATATATACGGGAGAACCTCCAGCGTGGGTTCATTCGACCTTCCACCTCGCCCGCTGGAGCTGGGTTCTTCTTTGTCAAAAAGAAGGATGGATCATTACGCCCTTGTATAGATTTTCGTGGACTCAATGCCATTACTATCAAGAACCGGTATCCCATTCCGTTGATCACTGAGCTATTTGATCGCATCAAGGGAGCCCGTATTTTTACTAAGTTGGATCTTCGTGGTGCTTACAATTTAATCAGAATCCGTTCCGGTGACGAATGGAAGACGGCGTTTAACACCAGAGACGGGCATTACGAATATCTGGTAATGCCTTTCGGGCTATGTAATGCCCCCGCTGTTTTTCAGGGCTTCATTAATGAGATTTTTCGGGACTTATTATATGTATGTGTCGTCGTCTACCTGGACGACATATTGATTTTTTCACAGGACCTGCCTTCTCACCACCAACATGTGGCAGAAGTCCTCTCCAGGCTACGGAAAAATTCATTGTTCTGTAAATTAGAAAAATGTTCATTCGAATTACCCCAGATTCCATTCTTGGGGTATATTGTTTCCGGAGTTGGTCTGAGGATGGATCCTGACAAAGTAAATGCTGTACTACATTGGCCCCAGCCAACTACTCTTCGTGCCATCCAGCGTTTTTTAGGTTTTGCCAATTACTATAGACGCTTCATTCAAGATTTTTCTTCCATTGCATCTCCTATTGTGGCCCTGACTCGTAAAGGGGCTAATCCTAAGCAATGGTCTACTGAGGCCATTCAAGCCTTTCAAACATTAAAAGAGTCCTTCTCTTCGGCTCCAATCCTTCGTCAGCCTGATGTGACACTCCCTTTTTTCCTAGAAGTAGATGCCTCTAATGTGGGCTTAGGAGCTATTCTCTCCCAACGCTCGGAACAGCAAAAATTCCACCCTTGTGCCTTCTATTCTCGGGGTCTCCTACCCGCAGAGAAGAATTATACCATCGGAGACAAGGAATTACTGGCTATCAAAGCCGCATTAGAGGAATGGAGATACTTGTTGGAGGGAGCTCGCCATCCGGTGACGATCTTCACGGATCATAAGAACTTGTCATATCTCCAGTCTGCCCAATGCTTGAACCCTCGTCAAGCAAGATGGTCTCTTTTCTTTTCCCGTTTTGAATTAATAATTACCTTCAAACCAGCTGCCAAGAACAAAAAAGCTGATGCCTTATCTAGAGCCTTTGCTACGTCCTCTGATATAGAAGAGGTTTCCAACCATACCATTCTAGACCCCAAATGTATCTCACTGGCTGCTTCATCCACCAAAACGCTACCATTTGGGAAGACCCTCGTGCCTTCTACTCTAAGGAGGAAAATCCTTTCGTGGTTCCATGCCTCTCGTTTTTCTGGACACGCCGGTGAACACAAGACTTTTGAGATCCTCTCTCGAAGTTACTGGTGGCCTTCAATGAGGAGAGACGTCAAAGAGTTCATTGCTTCCTGTGAATTATGTTCGCAATTCAAATCCTCCCGCAGAACCCCAGCAGGGTTGCTGCGACCACTACCCATTCCGTCCAAACCATGGACCCATATTAGTATGGATTTCGTTACTGACTTACCACCTAGTAAGAACCATAACACTATTTGGGTGGTAGTGGACAGATTTTCGAAGATGGCTCATTTCATCCCTCTGTCTGGTTTGCCTTCCTCGTCTATCCTGGCTGAACATTTCATTAAAGAGATCTTCCGTATCCATGGATGTCCATCTGAGATTGTGTCTGATAGAGGAGTACAATTCGTGTCCAGATTCTGGCGAGCCCTTTGTAAAACCTTGGGCATACGATTAGCACTCTCATCTTCTTACCATCCACAATCCAATGGACAAACCGAACGTGTCAATCAAGATCTTGAGACTTTTATAAGGATATTTTCATCAGCCAATCAAGACAACTGGGTAGAGTTACTCCCTTGGGCTGAGTTCGCCCATAACAACATGTACCATGAGTCATCATCCAAAACTCCATTCTTTGTGGTCTACGGTCACCATCCGTCTTTTCCGGAATTTCCTGCCCTCCCGCCCACCCAAGTTCCTGCGGTGGAGACTGTTTGTCAGACCTTTAAAAATATCTGGTCTCAGGTTAGAACCTGTTTAAAGAAGACATCTGTCAAATATAAATCTTTCGCTGATAAGAAGAGGCGGGCTATTCCACCACTAAAAATTGGAGATCGTGTCTGGTTATCCACAAAAAATATTCGTTTGAAGGTTCCATCCATGAAATTCGCCCCTCGTTTTATTGGTCCATATAGGATCATTCAAGTTATCAATCCAGTATGTGTGAAACTCCTTCTTCCTAAGAGTCTTCGGATTTCTAATGCCTTCCATGTATCTTTGCTCAAACCTCTTATTATCAACCGTTTTTCAACTCCTCCCTCAGCTCCGCAGCCAGTTCAAGTCCATCAGGAGGAGGATTTTGAGATTACCGAGGTACTAGATGCAAAAATTTCGCGAGGAGTCCTCCACTTCCTCGTTCATTGGAAGGGCTTTGGTCCTGAGGAGCGCTCTTGGATCAAAGCTGAAGATCTTAATGCTCCTGCCCTTTTGAAGAAGTTTTGCTCCAAAAATCCGGACAAGCCCGGTTCCAGGCGTTCTGTGCTCACCTTTAAAAGGGGGGGTACTGTCACTCACCGGACCGTGAGTGCCTCTTCCCGGACATTTAGGAACCGTGGCCGTCCACCATCCTGAGGGTCTGCGCATGCGCAGCCCTTTTCTATACTTCAGTGTATACCCCTTTAACTTAATTGGCAGATCAGGCAACCTCCCTATATTAAGCACCTGTGGTCACTACCACGTTGCCTGATCTTGGAGTCTCATTCCTCATGAGTCTCTGAAGGTGTTCCTGTATTACTTGTGTATTCAGTGCTGCTGATTCCTGTGGTTTCCAAACCACTTCTACTACTGTGGTTTCCATACCACTTCTACCATCAACTGTATCATCAGGACTGTTTGCTGATTCTTATCCGCTGCCTCCGTGCACTACAGTCTTCTAAACCACTTCAACGTTATTTTATATCATCATGACTGTTTGCTGATTCCTATCCGCTGCCTCCGTGCACTACAGTCTTCTACACCACTTCAACGTTATTTTATATCAATGTGACTGTTTACTCATTGCTATCCGCTGCCTCCGTGCACTCCAGCTTTTACCTCACTCACCTGCTTCTCATCAAGTCTGTTTGCTGATTGCTATCCGCTGCCTCCGTGCACTACAGTCTCCTGCTTGCAACTCGCCTGTGTTCAACATCGTGACTGCCAGCTGACTACTATCCGCTGCCTCTGTGCACTACAGTCTCCTGCTTGCAACTCGCCTGTGTTCAACATCGTGACTGCCAGCTGACTACTATCCGCTGCCTCCGTGCACTACAGTCTCCTGCTTGCAACTCGCCTGTGTTCAACATCGTGACTGCCAGCTGATTACTATCCGCTGCCTCCGTGCACTACACTCTCATCTCATCTTTGCTGTGCCTTCCTCGAGACTGCCGCTTTTCATTACCATCTGCTTCACTTCGTGATCTACAGCTCCTGCCCTGCGCTGCACTCCTGTTTCCCATCGCTGTTGGTTCCTGTGGTTGCTACTGGTTACCTCCGTGTGCCGCTGAGTCCTGCCGCTGTGGTCAGCGCTATCGTCCATCTCCTGCTGATCCACTCTCCACGCCTTCACGTGTTCCACTGGCCTCTACCCTCCTGTCAGCATTGGATTTGTATCTCTTCTACTACCCTCTGCTGGATCATCTCCATTCTCCTGGGTTTCCTATGAGTCCAGTTCCACGTGTTGCTGACTCCTGTGGATTCGTGTCCCTGTCGGTCTACTCACCTGTGCGCTGCACCTGCTAGACCGCTGCTTCTCCTATCCAGGGACTTCCTATCCAGTCGGCCTCCAGCCGCTCAGGTACCGCTGCAATCCCATCTGACTGCTACTGCTGAACCACGGTATGCATACTTCTCATTGACTGTGCTGTGTATTGCATATCTTGCTGGACTGTGTTTGGTTCTCTCTGGAGTCTGCTATCCGCTGAGTCTATTGCCATCATTGACTGTGTTATCATTGTGCTGGACTACTTCAAGAGACTTTCTAGATTGCAGACCTGATCAGTCATTTACATATATATATACCTATATTGTGCATATTACTGTGGATCGTGTATAAGGTGCCTGTGTATATCCTGTGTTGCAGTCTTCCCCCGTGCACCTCCTCACATATATATGCAGTGGTACAACTTGCTGATGTCAGACCACTGATCCCTGTTTCCGGTATCACCTGTTCCATTATCCTCTCACATAGCAGTGGTACAACTTGCTACCGCAGACCACTGACTACCTGGATACCTCCACTTGGATTCCATTCCTTCACTCAGACAGCGGTACAACTTGCTACCCGCAGACCGCTGACTCTCATCACCTCCTTGTTTCTGTTGGACATTCCTCCTCACTATAGCAGTGGTACAACTTGCTATCGCAGACCACTGACTACCTTCACGTGTCCTTGTCCATACAGTTCCTTGTGAATCATTACCTCAGTATTACCAGTGTTGCTAGTCATAGACTTTCCTGAGCATCTCATCGGTCATCATTTCATGTTCCGTGATCACCCAGCTACCAGAGTACCCTATTACCATCTACATTGCTCTGGTAAGCCTACCATCTGGTGATCCCTGGGTAAAGACTCCTAGTGCCCGTGACACCATTATTGTCAGTAAAGTTAAATGAATTTCTCATGAGGTAATGAGATACTGTGGTGTAGAAACACACTATATTTGTATACAATAAAAAGAATGACATGAAAGCACTGAATAAATTCAATATTTTATTGATACGATACAACTGATAATTAAGGTTGCCATTCCATTCACAGACTTCATAAGCTGGCCCCACCTTGGGGTTTATAAGAGTATTTTAATTTAAACAATTTTCTTACTATGTACACATTCTTTCTCTATATTTGTAACTATATATCACTCCTACGGACTAGGGTTCATAATAATTTGTTTAGGAGAGTTATATCTTATAACTAATATATCTTAATGAAATAATTGATAAATGTATAAACCAAGAATTTTTTTTAAATTATTCTCGCCGCTTCAGGACTGGATGCCTTCATGAATTTCCAATTCAAATCTCTCTTCTTGCAAATGTTTATAAGTTGGAAGAGCACCCCCTCATCTATAATAATAACATTAATGGCACTATAGGGATGAGGAAAGTCCTGACCTTGTGCGGGCCTTTTGTGTTTTGCTTGTGTACGGCTATTGCGGAAGTGTTCTATCACATGAATTTTTTCTAAATTATTGACAGTGGATGTATATATAACAAAATGTTGTAGACTCAGGTATGTATTTAGCAATAGACCAAGGGAAACACAGTAATTTATTATTATTATTATTATTATTATTATTATTATTATTAAAAGGTGACATTTATATTCTCTAAGTTTATTCATATTGGGGTATTACCTACAATGACAAACATATATAATTCTAAACTAGCAGAAATAACAGAGAGAACCCTGATAATGAGAATTTAAAATTTAGAAAATTAGGTAACACATGTCAGAAACAACTGTCTGGAGCCGGTTGGGTATACAATGAATCCAGTAGTATTTAGTTAAGAGACTGATAGAGTGAGGTAAGAGTAAGGCTTAATACACACTGGAGAATTTTCCAACTGACGTGTTATCGACACCGAATTTACCTTCGACCAATGGTCCAAAACACTCGGACAATTAATGTGTACACACAAGTCACATTTTAGATGATGAATGAAAGAACGGCTTTTCATAGTCATATTAATGTGAGCAAAGATTTGAATTTTGCACACACTAAAATGACATACAAGGCCCATCTAATGATATCCCCAAGAAATTTAAATAAAGGGCAGAGCATATTCAATAGTAACCACCCCAATAAAGGTAACATGTTTTCTTCATTTATTCATTAGCACATGTACAGTGTACGTTCGTTCGCAACTGTATATCAACTATTTTTTTTACTTATATGGGTACTGTTGAAGAAAAAGAAGCAACTGCTCTTTTCCTGCTCGCTGTGGTACAGGCATCAGAAATTAACATATACATGCCCCCAAAGGATTCGCAGCTCAAGGAACTATTGGTATTTGCTTGTGGATCGATTGGAAACTTATATACACTACACGATCGTTGGGTGATTGGTCAGAAAATATTAAACAGTACGACCAGCCAAATGAGCCGACAATTGACACTTTGGAACGACTTCGATCATCATGTCACTATACAAACTAACCCAACTTCTGACCGAAAGGTCGTATGTTGTCAGATTTGCCTAATTATTGGACCACACCATTCCAGTGTGTACCTAGCTTTATGGATTGAGATAAGGCATTCCCGAAACATAAGTGCTGCATAGGATATGTATTTAATCCAAACATGAAATGAGGATAAATACATTAGGAGATCCTTGTTGGATTATATTTGGAGTTCAAATCTGTGATATAAGGATAACCATGTTAAATAAAGGAAACAAATTAATTTGATTCTGGAAGGTATGAAGAACCATTGCCATTACCTATTGAGGGAAAAAGATAAGAGGTAATCATGAATCTGAAAGTGCCTGAGGATAGACTAGAGAGAAGAATGAAGTAGAAGGCTGGTTAATACATATGTAGAGTAGTCATATTTTAGTATTAAAAGACAATGGAATAATTGTTTAGTTGAACCTTGTTTAACCTTGTTTAAGGAAATTTATTGATAATGGTGTAAACCAGGAAGCAACTGGACTAGGAAATTAACTAAACTTGAAATAAATTAGAGAAGCTAAGAAGAGGAGAGGGTAACATAGATAGATATCTTATTACAAATATATATTTTATTACAAATATATATCCTATTATATCTCATTATACATAATTGTTATACTGAATACTTAAAAATCTATTTTCTACTCTGCAGTTTCTAGACAAATAGAGACTTCAATATTTTCAGGGCTATGTTCCTTACTTATATTTTCAGAAGTGCTCAAACAAATGCATTATAATCATAATTTGAATTTGTAAGAATACCACCTTGTTAGCATTCTACACCACAAAGTGAAAATTGATGTTGAAAAATAAAACCTCTTTGTTATATCTTCTTGATTATATCTAATTTATACAATGTTAATTCAGTGTATCACATGCAACAACAAGTTGTCTATTACCAGATAGCTCAGTGCTTTATGTTCAAGAATTCATAACATATTTTATGTGCAATCTGTTTTCCTGATATGTTTTCCAATCTCTAATCTCTGAACTTTTATTTTTTTGGTTGTTTAAAGGGAAAGTATGCACCAAAACCTACATACATGAACAATTTTTTTTATGTACAATAGATATTTCCAGGTTGATTAAATACTCAACTAATTGCAACATAAATGTAGAGAAAGAAAATCACCTTCATTTGGATAAATTTTGGCATCCAATTTTCTATGGAAACTGCAAATAAACTAATACATTTATGGTATAAATATACAATTCATTACTGAAAGAAGAAAAACGGTAATAAATAATACTAATTAACTAATTTAGATTACTAATAATATACTAACCTTTGCAACCTCTTTGAAGTTGAACATCAGCTCTTTTCTAAATATTACTTGGCAAGTGTGGTTTTTCTGGAGTACAATTTTGAAAATTTTTTGGATGTTTTTTAACCTCATTGCATTTGTGATCCTTAGAATAGTTGATAAGCTTAAGACTAAAACAATTAAAACTAGTTTCTTTTCTTTTTTTTTAAAACAAAAATCCTGGAAGCGAATTCTCCGTAATATAAATTGATTGAGGACCTTGCACCAATGATGTTTGTTTTCGTTTGGTGACAAGCTTGTCCGTTTTAAAATATTTCATTCTGGAATGATGATGATTTGTGCTACAGTATCCCCCCCTAACTCAATTAAAAATTTGTGAAGGCAGTGAGAAATTACAAAGAGCCTCATGATCAGCCTTGTTTTGAAGATCTATGAAAATACCATGTCAGTTCAGTTACTGGACCCAGGGAGTTTAACTGTCACTGTTGTCAACTGTCACTACTGCTGCCCTCTCTGTTCCTCTTTTGATGATCTATATTGGTGACAGCAGCACGCACATCTGTGAACATGGTAAACAAATGTACTGGCTCTGTATTCAGCAGCAAACATGATACCAAAGCAAAATACACACATTACTTGGTTGGTGGATGATCACATCAGTGCCTATGCAGCACAAGAGTGACAGCCTTGTCCAGAATCAGAACAGGAAGGAGGTTCAGTTTAGAAAAGTGGTGAAGGACAGTCATGGTTGCCAGCCGCTGACTATTTTGACATTTCTATAGTGACTGGTTCATCATTCATGTCTCCACCTTCCACTGCCTTACAGTAGCCTTACATACTATCCCCACCATCAGCTACAATTGTTAATCAACTCACTAATGTAATAACTTTGCACCACATTTCTTACATTGTAAGCTTGTTTGAGTAGGGCCTCCTTCACCTTCTGTTTTATTATCTTACATACTATGTTTCTCTCAATGTACAGTGCTACATAATACTTTATAACTTTATAAAAAAAAGGATAATAGCAAAAATAATAATAATAATAACATTTATTATTTTTATTTTTATTATTATTATTATTATTATTATTATTATTTTGTAGGCTAAGGGAAAATCCACAGAAGATTACAGTCCAATGAAAAACCAATGTAAATGAAAATAAATTAAATAAAACAGGTGATGCCAACTGTTGCATTAGGAGTACTGCTGAAAAATGGCTGTCAACTGATTTGACTGTAAATACCCTTAGTTGCTTAGGAATTCACAAGCTGTTTTTCTCAATAGTTGTGATGTGATTGGCTGGTGCTTAGGGTAGTCCTGGGAACTTCCCACTTTGATCACACATCATTAGAGACTAATCGAAACTCTATTGGTGTGGAAAAAGTAGTTAACATCTGTTGGAGATGCATTCATATCAAAGGCCCATTAATTTCAATACTCTATATATTTCAGTGGGATTTCATTGTGTAGTACTAAACTCCATTGAAATAATTGAACTGTTGACATGAATATGAAAAAAGCAATGGAGCTGAATGGACTTTTTCATGGGTGATTACATGTTTTGAACACACTGAAAGTGTGAAGAGGTGTTCAAAAACTGATACACAATAGAATTGTACATATGAAGGCAAATAGGTATGGACACATAATATAGAATGGATTTTATTTTCACATGCGGTCACATAGGGTTGCATTATTGTACACAATTAGAGCATTTCAAATGTACATATTTTGCCATTGCATTTATTTCAGTTTTTAACCATATTACTGTTCAAAATTATATCATATGCTGTTGCTATATTTCTATATTCTCATGATGTTTCAGTGCACTGAAACTTTCCATGCCAAGAATATAAAAGTATAATAGTTTTATTTCCTTTGTAAATAAAACAATAATACTGAAATATTTAGGCACAGTAGTTTTAGAGTATAGTACAATCAAATGCCCTTCAAAGAAAACATTCATTTCCATCATCCAACATAAGGAAAGAGAGTGTTATGTAGTTTTTATTTTTTACATGATTTTCATTTTACAGGTACAAAACATGCCTGAGGGCAAAAGACAAAGATGTCAGTCTATCAAAATATGATCTTTTCTCTAACCTTGACTTATACTAGTTGTAACAGCTTATTTTTATAGTTTTGTGATCTTTATCTCCAAAATCAGTCAGCACAAATATGTATAGCTTTCCTGTGTGGGTTACTTACAAAGCACAGTGATGTTATATCACTCTACCTCCCTGGTACCTAGCATCCCGGTTCTAAAGTGCTGCACACAAAGTTTTGAGGCAAGATGATGACTTTTATGAATGGGCATTTCTTACTGTAGATGATGGGTAGATTTGGCTATATCATGGCTTACCAATAGTTTATGAAGTAGTTACAATTTTGCTAAGGTCTGTGGAAATCACTGAAAGAAGATTTTCTTTCTGTGCAAGACATTTAAAGTACTAAAAAGAGGGGTTTTTAGAGTTTGAGGTGGTTTTCATCTCACAACTATGTTGGAACAAAGGTAGAGAAACCAGATTTGTTTTTTTTTATATTTATTTAAATTAAACTATGAATGTAAAAACACTTTGTATGAAATTGAACATGTAATACAAATGTCCCTATAGCATTATTTGATTAATACTTTAATAAGGGTTAAATGAGTAATAACTTAGATCAAGTTAGGTATATGAGTGCATTTGGCATCATAATCTTCCACCAGGACTCTGTGTCATAGGAGGATCCTGTTCCTTCAAGAATCAAATGCTCAGTCTGATCCAAACCAAGTTTTCACTCTCTATTACCAGGTGCGTAGTCTAACGTGACACCATTCTTCACCAGAGCCTGCCGCAAAGCAGGAAGGATTTGACTTGGGATAGGTCCTGAGTGTGGGTTTTGTGCAGGAAGGAATCAGAGTGTATTAAATCATAGATACAGAAAGACACCGGCAGTAAAAGGTGTTATGATAATAGTCTCTAAGGTACAATGCCACCATAGAGCAGTACCAGGATAATGCTAGCAGGGAACAGCACCAGAGGTAAGAGATGCAGGAACTGCATCAGAATACCAGCAGTAAATAAACTGAACATGTATAATGCCAGCAGTATGGGACTGCACTAGGATACCAGCAGTATGGAACTGCTGTTATGGAGAAGCTTCACTGGATATAAACTAGGAACTAACGAACTGCTGGGTATAATAATATGGGAGCCAAGAACACACTAGATTAAGGTCTCAGATAAATTCTCTGGCACCCTAAGGGTGCACAGAGGGAGTTTAAATAGTGTAGTGAGAGAGAGAAGGCGTGACAATCACTTTTATATTATTGCAAGCTCAGTTGTACTTTAGAGCCAAATACAGTATCTAACAATAACAGACAGCAATAATAAAAAAGAGGATGAAATAACAAAGATTTTTTAGAAGTTATCAATATACCAGAACTAACCCTGCCTGCCCCCCACTGCTATTTCTTCAAGCATTGATGATCTGGGAGAATTTAATTGCAAGCAGACCTGTCTTACTTACTCTAACACAGTTACTGACTGTATAGAGCATTGATACTGTGCAATTAGTACCTGTGTTAAAGACTAACACAGCAATGCAACTTATGACTGTTGTCATTATGGAACTGTAGTGGTTGGAGTAATGCTGGGTGTGTGTTGTCCAGAAGTGAGGAAGTCCCTAGACTTGGAACCCCACACTTCAACTAGTTGGGAGCATTTGGAAGATTTGTTAAAAAAAAATAAAAAAAAAGAAGATAGAATTATGTTAAGCTTACAGCACTGAAATCAATAAAGGATGCACTGCTGCACCCTGGCATTTATGAGCCTTAGCAGATTCATGGCTACATTTACAAAAATAAAATAATAGTACATCCACATTTACATTGGAAGCTGGTCTTACTAATAGCATTACATTTTTTTGAAATGATCTTTCTCTTCTTCCTTTTTCCTTAGATATGTTTAATAAATTATTTTAGAATATTGTCACTCTTTAAAAATGTGTAGTGGCAAATCACAGCACTAGAACATGCTCCCATTTACCAACACAGTAAGGTTGATTAGTCCATGGGATAGTCATACAGCTGTTGTTGCGGGAACTCATAGAGTAAACAATTCAAGAATGCCTGGTTAAAACTTAGATCTAAAAATTCAAAATACAACATAGAAACCACTAACAAATATACACTAAATATACACGGATATCAGTTACCAATTCAGAATTGGTATGATTCAGTATATTAGGTTGCAGTTGCTTGCAAGTAGTTTGTAAAAAATGCTCAATTTAAGCAAAGCGAACAGTTTTGTCCATGTTTTCAGCCAGTTAAAATGTTTTCTAGCTGGTTGAAGCACAATGATTATATTTTTTAGTATTTATAACAGCTTGCCATGCAAGCTTGAAACTCAAACACAGTAATTCAAATGAAACAATAAAAATCATAATGAATAATGATCATGATCCATATTTTACTCAGTACCTCTTAGCAATTAAACTCATTTAACAGATCATTTACATTGGATTTTAATACTGTTGTAAACTATGTTCCCATAAACTCTGTTATGTTATGTTTCAATTTTTCTTTTTTCTTCTTTCACAACACTTCAGAAGATCCAAGTAAACAGTAATGCCTATAAACCTCCCCCTCCATCATCAAGTGTAGGTGTTCCTTCATTTAAAATATTAACTCTATTAAAATGAATTCACAGACACATTGTTTCAGTTCTGTTCATAGTTTTTATGCATATACTGTACCTATTTGCAGTTCTATATATGGTTAACCGTATGCTCCTAAAAACAGACTAGCGTCCAGACGTACTGGAAATTATCCAGTAAAGAAGTTTATAATAATGACATTGCAAGAAGTGCACAAGATAAAGCTAAATAGCTTTGTGGCCCTAAGGCAATGTTTTTTTTTTAATGTTGGATATTGTACAGGGCAAGTTTGTAAACAGCAATAATTAGTGATGATGTAGATTGCATTAAAATGCTGCAAAAATAAACTTACTCTTTCTGAAATGTTCAATTTATATAATTCATATTAAAACACCTACTGATATGTGGAACAAACACAAAACTTGGTGTTGGAGGAATTTGCAGCAGTTCAGTGGGAGCCTGGGGTGTAGTGCTTGCCAAGCTGTAATAGCAGCATTAATTATATTTTACATCTACCACAGTACAAGTGGGCTGGACATTAGGCAATGGTTGAAATATTTACTATGGATAAAATTGTCATTAAAATAGCAGGATTTGTGCCAGTGCACATTGGCCCCATATGGCTTCTGGCTCTTTCTTCTGGGTGTTTGCTGTATTGCACCTGAAACTGCATATTGCAGGGTTCTTAGCAACAGTGCTAATCACACTGTACTGTAAAGTCTAAACTCACAGCAAACAATCAAGTTGTTTCATCTCAATAGTAGGAAAAGCAGTGGAGTGTGACAAGAGCGTTTGTTGTCTATCAATACCCATATTGGTGAATTTTGGTAATACAATATTTAAAAATGGTCCTTTTATTAACCCTGCTCTATTATTGATATGTACTGTATTGTGCATTGGAATGATTACTCTATTGAAAACATCCTTACAATATTTTATGACGATACAGCATTTTTTCTGTGATTTGCAAATGTTTGCTTCTTGTAAATATCTTTATCTAAGCACAGGAGTAATAAGATGCTAATGAATTGCAAAGTATTCTAAGTAAATGACTTGTAAATCGTACATTTGCAAGCAAAAGGTTTACTGCATTTAACTGTAGTATATACATGGTTATTTATTAAGTATTATTATTGCTCCAAGATTTTATCATTACTCCTACCTGGTGATATTGATTCTTTGTACATGTGCATTCCTCTATGGCATATATGCACATTCATTATATTTACTTAGCTAGAAGGTACATAGCAGGGGTGGAAAAATGTGTTCATCATGTTACACATGGTGACAGTACTGCCCCTGACTACAAACAGACATTGTTATGAGCAAGAAAATGTGATTACGGAGTACAGTAGATAAATACCTACTGTATATATTTAACACTTTACAATGTACACTCATTTTATTCCATTACTCCTCCAACTTGTTAAGTACAATAATTAGTTTGAAATGAGCAGTGCCATTTTCATACTATGGGTATGTATGATTGAATGAGAATAGTGAACAAGTCAGAGAATGAAATACAGCTAGACATGACTGAAGTACTACTAAGCTGCATAAGTGAAAGAGTCAGAGGCAACATTTCTGTCTTGTATAGGAGGATTTGCATACAAGCATCATTTATCACTTCTCATTAAGATATCTCTTAAAAAAAAAATCACAGTACATAAAGTAATATATAATATTTCATGATAATTTTGCTAACCCAGAATGAACAAATGCATGATGCCATATACATACTGACATTCAAGGGTTATATCATCCGTGGCAAAGTATTGTCCAAAGATAAGCAGGATCTAGACAAGCACATCTCAGCCTTGTAATGTCATCTCTGTTGATCACCTTACGACACACATCCAGTTGGAGATGCAAGTGGACACCTTAAGGTCTCTACAAGCAACTAAGTTGCTTTTGCCTGTACTTCCTGTTTCTGAATTTCAAGATTCATCACCTGATTGAGATTCAAGTTGCATGTCATTAGACTTTGCCTTAATTGAAGTTCTTTGTCCTATTTTCCTTGCTTTCTTTCCCTCTTGATCCTGTTAATGGCTGGTGGTCAGGCGATTATAATGGGTCTCATGATACTAATATGTAATTGGTTTTAACATTAAAAATTGATACATGCTACCATAGGTTTTGTCGGGGATTGTGGTGTTATGTGCATCATATAATATTACACATTGCAATGTTGTGCTGCATGTTACACAATTCCGTACTTCCGTTAAAAAAATAATCTAGCACCATTTTCTCATTAGACCAAACTCTATATATTCCCCATAACCATTTGTTTTAAATAGTTTCAACATGCTGCTATATTTGTTCTTTTCTGCTTCCCTTACGCTATCTGGTGTGAAGTTCTTTGGTAATCTAAATCCCTGTAGTATTTAAACTATGCATTATAGTCAAATAGACTCTGCAGTGCATGATCATTTTTATTGGACCATCATAATGGACAGCTATAGGAGTGTTCAAGGTAACTAATTATTAATTAAGAATTTAAAACTGCAGTCATTTTGAAAATTGTAAGGTAATCTGAGTAACCAAAGGAGGGCCTTTCTGTTCCATCTTTTACCACCAGCAATGTGTAATTAAATGTCTTTCATGGAACGTGTGTGGTTCCTTTCAGCACAACAATTTTCCTCCTAATTTAACACATCAAGGCTAGAAGGCTAGATGGATTTCTGTGGAAAATTACCAACACAGCAGCTGCATCCCTTTGATCACTTACATTTTAGATGAAGCCTCATTTTAACAACTATGTTTTGGGCCTGTTCTTTTACTGCAATCCTTCTCTGTTTCAGCATGGTTAATTAATAGAAAAAAATGGATATATCAGATGAGGGTGCTGAAACAGTGAACAATGACTGCCAAATATTGAACAATGGCTAATTACAAAACAGTGCTAATTATGAAATGTTGTAGACAAGGTAAGAACAGCTCTCATAGTAATCAATAGTTTTTTTAGTCAAAAGTCAGTGGCCATAAATGAATAGAAAGTACTAGTAATTTTTCAAGTCAAGACAAATTGTATGAACATGCTAGATGCAATTTACAATATCTAAAATTCTGTATACTGTGCAAGTTAAAATATGCTATATTATGAGCATGTCTACAGACAATTTACTTGTCTCAAGTGCACCATGTGAGACATAAAAATGACCCCCCATCATTAAATTTATTTAGAAACTCTATTCAAATTTTCCAAGATCATCCAAGGTTGACATTAGCATATATTCAATCAAATAAATACAGCTCTGTGATTCCTGATAGATATATAAATATATATATATATATATATATATATATATATATATATATATATGCGCATAGAGAGAGAGTATATAGAATAAATATTGTGAGATAAAAATATTGATTGTGAAGGCATTGTAACATAATAGATCTTTCCTCACACCCCGTAGAGGTGCACAGGAAAATCTGTGATGTTGGTGTACCGTAGTATTCATAAATGTGGGCAGCCAGAAGTTGTGGCAATGTCCAACGACACATCTCTTAAATATGCCCCTCTGACTTTATCAATGCAGGTCAGGCCAGAACTAAAGCTGTATGTTGATTATTTATATATTGGTCCCAACAAATATTATAATTCTTTACAAATCTTTTTTTTATTTTGAGAACTAAGCATGCTATGAAGTAACAAGTATAATTAAGAAAATAATTTGGTCTGTGTCTACCTTCTGACAATTAAACCCTTCCATGCAGAACTAAATTAAAAAGTGCTTTACCATACTATTCTTTCCTAATAACATATTTTTTAAAGATTTAACCGGACCCATGTCAAACAAGTAAATAGATACCTTAAAACTTGAGAAATTTAGTAGGAGGAAGTTAAAAGGTAGAATTAATTGTGGATTATTGGGCAGCTGAATTTGGCCAGTTGGATAATTCTACAGTTCCTCACTAGTTCAAATTTGAGTCACATATAATGAAAATAAAGTTATTGGATAAAATCGGTTACCATGAGCCAGATGCTAAAGTGCAGGCACTTAGTTAGTATCTCAGTTTTGGAATGTACGTACTTCTCATCTCAGTTCATTATCCTAGTAGTTTTATACCTAAACATGAATCGGTCACTAATATCGACAATGTTAGGTATATGCACTTGAATGAAGTAAACACCCATCATTTCCATTATTAAATGCTGGTCAGGTCACAGTGTGCACTTCCAAAGACTATCAGCTTGTTCCAACTGGCAGCTAGACCATAAAGGTCACATACAAATTATGCTATTGCAGAGCCATGTTAGCTGCAAATACCATTGGTTGTAATAAAATATAAACTTTCTATTTGCAGTGCAATCTTTGCAGAGTTGGTCTGACTTCACTGACCAAAGTAAATCCTGGGTTCATACCACTGCTAGTGGGTGCTAGATATTGTTTCCACAAATTAGGTAAACTCAGGAAGGAATAACTCCTTGATGTCCATGGGCACCCTCCCCTGAAAACCCTAATGTAGGGGGAAATTTAATAAAAACTTTTGCTCACTTGTTTTTGTTTAAGCTACTTAAATAAACACTTTTAAATTCATGACTATTTTAATATATAAACTTTACAAGTACAATTTTGTCTCTCACCCTACTCTATCTTCTTTTTCTGGACAAATATTTTAATACAACTGTTGTTTAATTTATACTATGCAGTGTAGGGCCATTGTCTTATTCTATTCTCCAGGACCATTTTGAGCATAAATACATGCTGGTGTCATTGTCTCAATATGTAAAGTAGACTTGAACTGCAGCAAAATGTTCCAAAAAATGACTCTCTCTAGAGAAATCACCCGGAAGTATTGGAGCATTCATGAGTTTTAAGCATTAAGTCGAATCTGCACAGCATAAGAATAAAATGTACTTTCAAACTTCTTATCACAATGACAAATACATTGGGTCGTATTATTTTGCTTTTTTTTTTAATTATAACCTTCCTAATCAGTCCTATGAACAATATGTCAGTTTATCTACAGAGTGTGAAATGAAAATTCTTTCTTCTGTTTTTTTTTCAAGTACAGGCTTTTTAAAACAGGAGGTGTTCTAATATTGTATTAGTACAGTGAAAATGGAGTGTTTGATCCTCTGAATATTAATGTGTCGGAAAGAATATAGTAAAGAAAATTGAATTCTCTGAAGTGACAGAAACCTTATTCAGATACTTTTGATTAAATGAAAAATTTTCACACAATTGAGAGGAATGAATAGCAGTTCAACTCCAAAGTGGCTTTTAAGATTGAAGAAGTTGGGAAAAAAAACAGTGTGTCATTAGCAAAGTAATTAGACTTTCAAACAGCTTTAATTAGCTGCTGTCTTTTGCTCTGTTTTCTTAAATTGCTTCATTGCAAACACACATACTTATCTTTCTTTTTGGAGTGTGGAATGTTTTTTCTTTTTCCCCCTCAATAATCTGTTTAAATTGCTTACTACAAGTACTGGCAGAAGTAAATGTAGGTTTTAAAATACAATACACATAGTTTACAAATCTGTATATAAGTCTGTACTCTGATCTTATTGTAATCATAGATATGTGTGATGTGTATAGTTTCTTTCAACACTAGTAAAACCCAACTTATCTCTGTCACAGTGCCCTATGGCATTGCACACTTACATATGATTTGCCTGTTAAATGTTATTTTAAAACGTGGTAAAAAAAATATAAAAATAACTTATTAAATTTAAAAGTGAAAAAAGCAAAAAAAAGCAAACACAGATACACATAATATAAAACAAAACTCTAATAAAGTACACATATTTGGTGTTATGTTTAACATTGCAGAATAAGATATAGGATATATTTTATAGAATAAATTCACTTTGCGCACGAAACTATGGGAAGAGCCGCGAAAGAATGCATTTTTATTTTTGTATATAGTTTTCCCTCAGGATAATGTGTCCATAAGTTAAAAATATATTAACTTGTTTATTTTACTAGAATAAAGGCCTATCTGTGTAGAAAAAAAATAAGATCAGATTTTCTGACCATGTTCCTTCAGTGTGAAAGAAGCATTTGAAAATTAGATAATTTTTTCATAATTAGAATACAGCATATTACACTATTTTGAACACACCACCCCTTATTATAATACAACTTATAAAGATTACTTTAACTGTTTTTAAATGATTTAGCATTATCTAAAAACAAACAATGCCAAAGGTAGATAAGATCTTTAAGTACCATCCAGGGGATGCCTTATTAGCCCCACACTAGAAGAGCAGCAAAGAAGAAATGAAGAGGAAGTAACAGAAGTAATAAGGCAATAGAAATAAGGCAATGTATACCAACCAATACGCCATTACATTACTCTAATAATGCCTAATGAATAATGTGCATTATACCCCAACCCTAAATATATTTAAGCACCTGCAAGCTTTAACAGTTAAAATGGTACTGGTAGATGGTAGATAATAATATTGCACTCCATCTGATATTGTGACAACCCACTACTAGACATCATCAGTATGTAAAGGAAGGAATGTAAGCCAAATGATAATAAAGCTGACATGCTCTGGGTATATTTAAATTGGATGACGAATCTATAGCTACAGGAAAAGGAGGCACAATTTAGGGCAGCTCAATAGCTTCTGATGCCTCACCACCGCCACCAGCTCCAAGCTGAGGAGTCGGGAAGAGTGATATAGAATGTACAGAGTATTCTCCAGTGGACAGCTCAGCTTTACTGGACTATATAAAATGCCTGAGAATAGTGCTGATGACTTCTACGAGACCCAGAGTGAAAGAAGGTGGTTCCCTAATTTGAACATCACTATACTTAGGCAATGCAACAGTTTGTGCTGCACCTCTATCATGCCTTTTTAGCACATAAAATTATTTTCAGTAGTGCTAGACAGAATACAAATGCTGTTTACTGCTCTTCTTATTTGTTGTTGTTTCAGATCATTGTCTTACAAGTATTGGCGAGTGAATAATTGGCAAAAACTATTGCAGCTCTTGTAGAAGGTAGTAGGGACTGACTTTTAGCATTGAGCAAGAGTAAGACTTCCTGTACTCTTGCCCCCTGACTTCACTTACTCCTGCTAAACACTGAAAGTGGCTTAATACTATCTGAAACGGTCTCTAAAAAATATTTGTCAGTACTTTTAAAACAATACTATTTTTTGCTAAAATTAAAGGAATTAGAGTCACTTTGAAGCAAAACTTTGTATATATTTATTCCACAAAGTATTGGCACTCTACATGGGCCATGGATGTTCCTACTAGTAGGAGTCAATTCAAGTGACGGCCATGCAGCTGCCATTATTCCCTGTGTGCTGCAGACAGCATTAGCACTCTCATCAACAACTTCCCTCTTATACTCTAAGCTAAAATAAACTAAAAGTTAGAAATTTGAAGTTTTACATAAACTTTGCAAAACTGAAAACTTGTGGGGGTCATTAATGAAGAAAGTGAAAAAGTGCAGTAATCTATAGCGACCAATCCAATATTTATTTTCATTGTCTAATTTGTCTTGATCAATTAAAGCTAGCTATTTATTGATATTCTTCTGACCCAAGCTTGTTTAACTCCAGAGCACATAATTTGGAACAGATCACGAGTGACTTGCAACACATTTTGGGCTTCATGTAGAGTTAGACATAAGTCCAATTCGTAAATGCAAAACGCGCTTTTGGCAAAGATATGTCTCATAGTAATACAAGCATAGTAATGTAAGGAAGTGTCAAGGCTCTTATATACTATGCTGAGGGGGGAAATAGCTGCACATATGACTCTAGGAGGATCTGAAGCCCCGAGTTCAGGCCATGGGAAATCCCATGGTTATATACATGACTGTACTGCTGCTAACAGTCCATTTGCTGCAGGAGCTCTATGCAAGCTTGAACAGCGTTTATGATGTTTTTTCCTTTTTTTGCCATGCCATGGATCCTCTGATGAAGAGGATGTCATGTATGCCAGACTGGATCTAGGTGAGCAATAAAGAGGGTAAAAGAGGGTACTTTAGGGATTTATTTTGTTCAAATAAATTTATTTTCAAAACGGTGTGTGTATGTTTGACATTTTTTCCTTCATGCACTACATGTCCAGGATGGCCCTGGGCGTCAGGGCATGATGGTACTCATGGTTCCCCAAGTGCCAGCATGCCCTGGATTCCATGAGTATGCTGGTTCTTGCAGTGATTCAATTAATTCTTACCTATCAGTGGATTTGTTGACTGAGATTTTCAATGACTGAACAATGCACTTTTATAGTCTGTATGCATGACTTATTTTTGTTTTTTTTAGTTGTTTTTTTTTACAAATATATAATTCAAACCAAAAGACATTTTTTTTACAGTTTCTAAAAAAATCTTGACAAATGCATGTCCTTATAAATTGTTATACACTACTTTTTTTAGACAATTAAATAATTAATTAAATAAAACATCTTTGTTAGCAGAACATATGATTTTTGCAGCATTGGTTGTTTAAGTTTATCCCTTCATCCCTTCCCTCTACATAGATAGATAATAAAGCAATCCATCAAGGAGTCTTATCAATTAAGATGTAGACTAGAAACAAATATCAAGTTAGCAACACTTTTATTATTACAATAAACTTTGATGATTAGTTCATGTATGAGCCTGTAGCACATTTAAAAGTGCATACCCCCTTCCCAGTACTTGTAGCTACCCCATGAAAATCAATCTACGGCTAGGTTTGTGGGTTTGCGGATACACATGTAAATGCACATGGTGAAATATCAGTTCGAAATTCAACCTGCTTCCAATTTAAGACTGCTCAATTAATTAATTTAAACTTTTCTCCAAAAATAATGTTTTGTTTGAAATGATTTAATAATTATTAGAGTGAGTGTATATTAGGACTGACTTTTATGTCAAATTTTGCGTTTGAATTTTTTTTTTTATATTGATCGATGGACACCTAGAAATGCACTTTTCCACAGTGCAACTGAAAGTTCAAGTTGGGTCCTTTCAAAAAAATTATGCAGATTTCGGGAGACAGAAATGTTGTGCACTTTTCCATTAAGTGGAGATGTTTGTCCACCCTACACCTCTTTATGACGTTTAAACAATTTTAACAAAATTTTGCTTTGGAATGTTGATGCAAAAGTACGTTCACTCGTGTGCATAATCGATACTGAGCAAAGAGTGTCCTCAATCCACCCACATTTCCTATTATACACTGCGAAATTTGGATCCTTGTAGACAATGTTAGGGGCACATTTGTTTCTCAATAATTTAAGGGTTATATAGGAAATGACATAAAAAACACTGTAGCATACATGAGTCACATTATATTTTAACTGAATCCAAAATAATTTTGCTAAGATTTCCCTTGATTTTTAAATGTATCCAAATGTTTTCTTGACTAAAGTTATATTAACTTCATATAATATATATATATATATATATATATATATATATATAGAGAGAGAGAGAGAGAGAGAGAGAGAGTAAAATTATTGCAGGTGTTAGCCTCCTGAAGCATTTACATTTAGTTGGAGAACTGCAATACTAACAAAGGACACCAGCTGGTGCTTTAACGAAATATACTGCACATAAACATACAAGTGTATTGAGCTTCCTTGTTTGTGTCTCTGCTTTGTTAATTTATGATCAATGCAAATCTGCATTTATTTAGTAAAATGAAATTATGAGGTATTAGTTCATACCTTGATCAAAATGTTTAAGCTTGCAATCCATGTCAAGAATTCTCATATTTGCATTCTAAAACAAAACAGCTATTTTCTGTTCAGATCCATACAGAACACACCCACCATTGGTTTGCCTATACCCTTTGGCTGATACAAGTGTAGCTCCAGAATTGGTGCTTATTATGAACTTTTACAAATAAAAATGTCAGTCTGTAAATCATATTATATATGTAAAGTACAAAATGCATGACACGTGGTAATGTGTGAAATATGAAAACAGATCAATATTTTTTTTTATGTGATATAGCTTTTATTTTGAGGTAGTATTATGTATTATATTATAGCTGACTTTCAATATGCAAGCATCTTTTTGCAATGTTTTAGTTTTTCATTATTTTCACTCATAAGATGTTTACATCTGTTTCATACGTATGTTGTAATATTTGGTGAGTCATCATTTAAAAAAAGTATATTTTTCCTGTGTCTACTTTAACAACAATAAATTTTTGGGTGCTTTAATGATGTGTCTTTTTCTGATAGGATAAAATACATAATACTTTATTATACATGTTATAATTCAAAATCGCCTCTAATTCTTTTGCTATATTTTACAGCTAAATACTACTATAAAATGCCATATGTCTTTCTGAAATACTTATAACATGTCTGTATAATGAGAGAGGTTAAATATGTGGTCTAAATACAAATTGCCAGGATGAATCTCAAAGTTTGCTGTTTACTGAGTGAGTGTCACAGCTAGTAATTGATAGTTTTATAGAAAATGTTTTAAATTTTTTGTATAACTTCTTGTTTTTCTGTTCTTTTTCAGTGATGTGTGGTGGACATCTCTTCTTCTTGCTGCTTTAAAATCTTCTTTTCTTCTTCACTTGCCACAGGTTTAGCCCGTATGAATGGTATAATCCGCACCCATGTAATCCTGACTCAGACGTGGTGGAAAACAATTTTACCTTGCTAAATAGTTTCTGGTTTGGCGTTGGAGCTCTCATGCAGCAAGGTATACGATTCAGCCTATTTTATCACTTGGGCACCATGTCCCACTATTTGCTGGGGGTATTTCTAACAATGGTACAAGATACTTGCATGGGTGCCTCTGTGCATGTAACCATATTCAGTTTTACATTCATAGTGATGCATCAAAAAGTAGGCATCATCTACTCCAACTCACTAAATTATTTTAAGAACATAACAAATATTCCTGAGTCTTGCGTACATTACCATGACATCTTATTCTAATCAAATATAGGAACATTTCATAAATCAACAAAATCCCATTAACAACTCCAGAAAATGCCTTGTAACATCCTAAATTTCTAATATCATTTACAATGTTTAGCCTATTATTTTTATTTTTTTAAATAAAGAATAACCAGTTTTATATGTACTTTGACATACATATTTAGATGTATAATACGTATTTATTGAAATAACAAATGTACATATGAGTTAATATAGTCATGCCTAATAAGAGCTAATTACAAATAGTAACACTGATCAACAAGTAATACATATGCAATAAAACCTTTACTAAAAAATGTGAAGCAAAACATGAACAGTTATTTGAAGTAAATATTTTAAAATGAAAAATAGTATATAAAAAAAAGTAAAAATAAATGTATAATAAACTAATTTTAGACTATAGCAATGTAGTAAATGCTAAAAAATATTATACATAAAGCTACTAATTTTATTTGAAATAAGCACATTTACATGAATTATTATGCTAGCACTTTAAATGGTCTATGAGTATAGTAAATGTAAAATAATTTCTGCAAATATTCATATTTAATTAATTTTTGAAAGGTATACATGATAGAGGAGACCCATACATTTCTTGCTGTCACCTCCTCCCCAGGAAACGGTGGGATATGGTGCTGGACATGACGTTACCTTGGGTACATGATAGTCAGCCCCTAACCGGCACTTTAACACAATTTTAGGCCTGCCAAAGAGCATCTCTAGGATGCAAATTTGTAATAACTGGGAAACTTAGAACTAATTATTTATTTTTTTTCTTCTTTATTTTATTCTGATATTTTAAATTTCGAATGAATAAATGGAAGAAAAAAGTATAGATAAAAACTGTATACATCTGTGTAAATACACAATATCAATAGGAACTAGAATAAGCATAAGTTATTAAAAAAGGACACAGTATTTCATTATTTGTTTTGTGGTCTAAGCAGAAATTAAAGCCGGTATACCCTGTCTGTCAAAGCTTATATAAAAAAAACTATGAAATGGCCAGATGAAATTATAGATAAGATGACCCGTTTTCATCTAAACAATAGTCCCTTTAAAACATATTCTTTTCTAGCTATTTTAAATAATTATGTTCTATATGTGTATATTTATTTAGAAATTATCATTAAAAATGTGAAATAAATGGTTCATCTTGTCTTGATTTCATTTAGCCAAGTATATTGTAGTAATTAAAATTCTTTATGAAAAAATGAAGTCAAAATTAAGTCTATATTCTTTTTGTTTTTGAAAAGCAGTAATGGTAATAACTTGGAGATGGGATGTGCTGTGAATTTGCTAATATAGTTTTAGGGTTGGTGGCAATCATAGGTTTGTTCCGCTAATCAATACATTCTGCATTCACTTACACAAAGTGTGTTTTTGATGAACTGAGGCATCAAAGTATTTTACTTTTAAACAATAGTTTTAAGTGTAAATATCAGGGACTTATCAAACATAAATATAAAATGTTAATAAAGTGTACTTCATATTAATGTAGAATTATTTTATATTATTATAAAGTGCAAATCAGTACATATGTTAGCATGGTTATTTGAATATGTCATGTGATTCCACTAAACCTTCAAATAACATTCCATTTCACTGTCTTGCTTTCTGCTAACAATCATAATTTAAGATTTCTTATGATTCATTATGCACTTTTGCATTTAATGCAGATAAATGGCTTTCACTGATTGATGCATTACACAGAACAATTCTACTTTCAAACAAGTGACTTCCATTAAATATATTAAGCTTAAACATATGTATTTGGTAATACAACATTGTTTTAGTGAGCTTCAGTTTAGAAGATCATGCAATCCACTAAATTATGTTTATATTTTTTGATTATTATTGATAGCAGACCTGGAATTGTCTGGCCCAGCCTCTCCCACATCAAACTCCATTATGAGGCACCTTTCTGCAGGTGTTAGCTCTCAGGGTTCAAAAATCTGGTGCAACCATGCTTCAGTTAGGTTGGTGATTATGTAATTTTGAAAAGAAAGATAGTGTTTGGTGCTACGATTGGAAGTATATTAGCTATGAACTTTGGAATTTGTAGCGTGCTGCCTCACTCACTTACATAATGTTACAATATCGCTGCAAGCAGCCCTCTTACCATTAAAATACATTTTGAAATTATAAGCAGCCAGCTACTGTTAAGAGAGGAAAAAAAGGCAATATAGACCCAACAGGCACATCGATGAGTGCAGCCTGCACACAGACAAAAAACTCACTAAACTGTAATGAATACAAACACTAATGAAAGGGTAGACTGGCACTCCCACAATATAGACACAAATATTAACAAACTAAAATGCCTATGTTGCATAAAATAGTATAAAAATTTCAGGGAATGAAATCAAGTCCTTCTAATGAACAAAAAATCCAAAGTCTACAGGTGGATAAATATCTTCTGTAGCAAAGTATGTTCATATCTGTGTCATACAGTGGGATGTCAGCCTACAGTTTTATTAGTATTTGTAACTAGAAACTGCTAATGGAATTCATAGAAACTCCTATAAAAGATGTATCTGGGTCCCAAACAAAAATACAGGCACATTGCCTGGACAATGATTAGATTTATTACATATATTATTTGATTGAATTATTCTTTAGGGTCTAATAGAAATATACAGAAATAGTTTCAGGCAACATTTTCCCTTGATTTTATTAAAATTCAGTTTTGAGGTTTTTATGTCTTAATATTTCATTGTGATAAAATTCACGAAAACAGTCAGATTCCGTATGTTTACCATTTAGATATTGTTAATGACTAAATGTTATTGTGTATGCTTTTTAAACTTTCCTTGGCCCTCCACACCATAGAGAATTGAGAAAAGATTGTGACTATTGACTAGGAGAGAGTTTATTTAATGTGAATTAATATTAATAATGCTCAGTGTTTCTAAAGGTCTGTCATTATCTGTATCATCTCAAGTTACAATCAAATACTAGTGATCAAAGTCGAATTCCAAACAATGCTCTTCATCCTTATCATTACTTACTGTATAAGCATTTGTCATCTTTTCGAAGTAACATGCCAGCAATTTTCTCGAAAGAAGCAGAGCTGTGTCTACCATATATGCTTGTAAGGCAATGTTGTATGAAAGGCCTATACATACTTTATAGAAATGTATTATTTTATCTAGTCAAAAACTTCAGGGAAGTGAACATTACCTAGAATGTCATTTTTATCTTATTTTGCATTTGTCTAGTGAACATAAATGTGTAAAATCATTCTTATTATATAACTATACATATTTTTAAAATGTGATTCTAAGTCTACCTTGAGAGCTCATCCTTCAGTATAGTTCTCAGTTTTGTATGTAATACAATTCTTTGTTACTATAATTATATATGATAATCTTCTCACAATACAATAGCATGGAGGTACCTCTCATTAGCATAGTGAAAAATTGAGAACTAGATTGTGAAGACTTGAAGTCAGTCACCTTCAGTCACCTTCTTTATCAAATTTCATTGGGATGAACTATTATGGAAGATCACTTATGCGCAGGGGCAGGCTGGGCTGAGGGGCAGGGGGACATATGCCACCCGGGCCGGTCAAATAGTGGGCTACCGTGGGCTGGGTCACTGGGCCACCGGCATTTTTGTTCCTTTAAAATAGGCTGCTAAGTCAAGTTTTGCAAGCCCTCTCCTGTTTATGTGTTACAACATAGGTCAACACAATGCATATTCATAAGCAAACAAATAATTTTGTTATTAATTGATGTGTTTGAAAATAGCAATTGTTTTCAAACACATCAAAACTGTAGTTATATTAATCTCACATGCATATGAAGAGATACATTTATTTAAAGTTTACTAAAGACAAATACAGTCAGTAAAACAAATATTAAAACTTACTTTTCCCTTTCCAATTTTGCTTGTATACTCTAATCAGCTTTCTTGTGGCATTGTTTTAAATAAACCTATAATTACACTGAAATGTCACAAAAAGATTGTTTTAATATCCCTGACATTTTGCTAATGTTATTTTTACACCATGCAATTGCTCTGTTGGGATTTAGAATTTATTCTAGAGGCATTATTGTTGTGGGGCAATATGAAAAAGTATATATGGAAGCATAAGTCTAAACATATTAAGCACAAGTGTCACTGTGAAAAAAATGTAAAAAAAATTTTTAAAAATGTAAAATCAGCAAAGATAAAAGCAATGTTGCACAAACATGGACCTAAGGACTGCATTTGCAACAATGCAGAACTTAACTCTGAAACTCTAATTCCAGGTAACAAAAAGTGTTTGTGTGTTTATAGGCATACATTGCAATTAAAAGAGCAAGATGACTCAATCCACCTAGTCATAATTGTGCAAACATAAGGCAGATACAGGAATCAGGTAATGGACTAGTGTCCTGAGAGAGAGTCTCCCGACTCTTTGGTACATGATTATGCATCAGTGCTTAAAGAGGTGTCGGAGGTGTCCGAAGGTATCGGATGTTTTTTGCACACTTAAAAGGTAAAATAGGCAATGAATTAAACTGAAGTGAACTAATAGCATATAATGGTGTCACTAGTCTTCACTGGTTTTAAATACTGCAGAGTATCTCAAATAACTCTTTCTCTTTCACAGTCCATAGCAATTATAGATCCATAAACTCTCAATTTCAATGGGAGGAACAAATTCAATTCTGTTTTTCATTCCCTAAATGTTTAAAAGATTAACAAATAGGCCAGGTCACATGTCTGATACTAGGTCCTATATTTAATAGGTAGTTTGTTCTGCTGGCTGGATATCCACATACTGTTCAACCACATAACAATGGCTGCATCACTCAATCTTTAACCTGTCACTACACAATTTAGGCTGAGCATGGATAATGTCTACGATCATGTAATAACAGTTGGAAAAGATAGCTTGTGATGCACTTTTATCCTATAGCAGGCTTCTCTAATGCAAGGATTACATTGTCATTGTGTTTTAAAACAACTGCAATAAGCACTTCAATAGTAAAACGAAGACACTTTTGTTTTATACGCCCATTATAGCACAGAATTAGAATTTTTGAAAAAGTTGAACATTGTCTACTAAGTAATTGCTCCACAACCTACACAACCCCACAACATGTAAATAATACTCAACCAGTACCAAAAAGACCATATAAGTTTAATATTTTGTAAAGTACATAGGTGTAAGAGGTGTAGGAGGTGCCCAACAACTGAATATGTTTGTTTTGTGATTTTTGGCATTTAATGCTTTTTGCAATTTTCATTTCTGATTGTCAGTATGACATCTGTCCTCCCATTAAGGACATTTGGATTATGCTTTATTGTTTTTTTTGTTTTTTTTAATTTTCCCCTGGATAAAATGGATTTTTTAAGACAAAGAGTTAAATTGTGTGAACTCAGATTGGAGGGAGGTCATTTATTATTATTATCATTTATTTACATAGGGCAAATATCTTAGAAAGTGATGTACAAAGAATATGTAATCATTTACATCAGTCCTTGCTCCCTTACATTTTAAATCCCAAAGCACAAACAGATGAGTGCACATACTCACACACACACAAACAATTGATTTTATTGCATCGTGAGTACCCATCTCTGGAAATGGCGCATAGGACACCCCTTTCCCAATGCTGTATCGACAGAGCAGTCATATGAGTATGTATAAGAGCTGTTTGGCACCAGATTTACCACTTGAGATGTACACTTTGACTTTGCTTAAAGTACTGACACAGACTGCATATATTTTGACCGTCTGCGGACATCCACATTCCTGCATGCATAAATAAATAAAAAAAGTGGGGAAAGGTTGATGTATTTTGGCTGTCTGAGGACATCCGCATGCCCGCTTGCACCGACACCTAGCCTTGGAAGTTATAGCCCTGTTCAACCACTGCATATGAATTCAACAAGCTTGGTCCCTCTTTAAAGTTGTTATGCAGTGTTTTATGTAGAATTTCACCCCAACCAGTTTATATCCTTCAGTATTGATGGTTGAGCCATGAGGCACGCAACACAGTCACGCTTGCCGAGCATCCGGCATGTTCGGATAAACTTGAGAATGTGCTTCTCCACAGGTTGGATCTCCACTCTGTCCTAGGTATCTTGCCGCACTTTTCTACAACCTGAAAAGAAATAGAGTGGTCCATTACGACCCTGCGAAATACAGAGAGGGAGAAATTATTTTTGCCTAATGAAACTGTGTGCTACATATACTTGTGGAAGCCTTGGCTGGAAACTGTTCCCGTGTTGTCGGGTCCCTACACCACCCCTCTTCTGATGTGGAAGTATAGACTGAACGCTTGACCACTTGTCCCTCTGTCACAGTAGATTGCTCATCATCCAACCTGTCACTCTGTAGCTGGACTGGTTCTGAAAAGAAATAGATATGTAAATGTCCAAGGTAAAAGTCAAAAACATACATCAGACACAAGATTTCCAATTTACCGACTGGATTAATGTGCATCTCATCCAAGTTCTTGCCTTTGAATTCGGGCCAATCTGCCACTCTCGATAGCCAATAACAGTTTGCTGATCTTGGAGAGATGGAGGGTACCTATTGGGAGGCAGAAATACTGCCAGTGCACCTTGATGTCATGTCTAAGGAAGTCCTCCAACTTATCTAGTTCTATGTTGTTTAGGTTGAGGACCTTTAAGAGAGTGGCAACGTACTTTCGAAGCTGCGTGGAAGTCAACATGTGGGGATGTTTGGCCCCAGACTCTCTAGCAAAAAGTCATATGCAATTGGAGTCTCTGAAGAGTGACAAGGCAGCTTGTCTGACAAACATGTAGACATTTTGGATGTCAACTCCGTATTCTTCACGCTTCTCTGCGAGAAGTTCCATTGCAGCTTGTGTGGCTGGTGTCAACAGGATGGGGACTTTTCTCCCTCATTTTCCCCTGATTTCATTGGGTGTAAAGTGTAGAGCTTCATCTCGGAAAGCGCTAGGGCCACGTCTTCATGGAGATCCTAAGTATCTCTTGAGGAGAAGGTAGTCATCAACATCTTGAAAACTTTCCTTTCCTTCGATTGAGCAAGATCACCTCTGTCAAGGTGACATTTGCAAGCAGTGCCCAGTGGCTAAGTGTAGGCTTGGTGGATAAACCACTTCGGTAAGCTTGCTGCTTCTCATTGAGCTACATGTGCATCTTTTTCACATCTTGCGTGAAAGGTAAGAGCTGAGACATGTTCTACTTGGATTCCTTAAGCGTTTTGAATTCAGCCAATGAGATCAACTTGTTCCATCTTGCTTCATATATCTTTCTGAAGTTGCGTGCATTAACGCAGCAGTGCAACTCAGTATCATGGCTCGGCACTCCACAATGCTTGCTATTTTTTGCAGGATGCGCCCAATATTGAGTGCTAGCGAGGCTATCTTAAATGTACCTGTCTCATCATCATAGCCAGCTAAAAGCTTCACAGCGTCTTATCACGTGTAGAACGTTCGATGGGATGATAAAGTCTTCCATCCTCTCCAAAGGCGTGGCTCTTCTATTCTGTAGCAGAAGCTTGCCCATTTCTCGAAGCTTCTGACTGATATACTCATATTTGCCGATATTTGTACTGATCTGGTCAAAGAGATGCTGCCTCGTCTGCATGATGCATCAGTAATTTTTGACTGCGAGTAAGATTTCATCGGGGGTCATGTCGCACAAGAGCTTCCAAAAACCACCACTGATGTCAGGTGGAACAGACTGTGCAATGACGCACAGTGACTAGACTGTCTGGGCTTGTTGCCCCTTTGGTTTAGGTTACATCTTTTCAAGTGTCGCCATAGGGTATTTTCTTGCAAACGAACCTTGGCAGGCAGCACAGTGCATGAAGCTTTCGCCATCCAACTCTTTAGTACATACAACAAAAAGTGTCACCACACTAGGATATCACTTCCCCGATTTGTAATGTGATATTGTTATTCTATGCAAATAATGTTGTTTTTCGGGTCGTGCACACAGAACATTAGGCCATATTTATACAGAGAGAAAATAGAAAGTTCCATATGGGGCACTCAGTGATTTAAATATATTTAAGTCACTGAGTGACATTTTTTTTCTCACTGTATAAATATGGCATCCAACTCTTTGTCTGGAAGTTTGAAAGGGACCAGAGCGTCATGTCCTGTTCTCAGCGCCTCAGTGTTATGTGCAAAGTTGCCCCTATTGCAAAGATCTGTTAATTGCATGCACCTTTCTTTTAAGTACTTGGGGAATTTCATGGTGCAGGCTACTTCAGCTTCGCACAGTACAGGTAATACTGATTTTTGTTATATGCCCTGGAGCTATGACTGTTTCTAGATAGTGTTTGGACAGACACTGCTTTTTCAATCTTTAAACTTTCTATGTTTAAAACACTGCTTCCAGAAGGTCGAGAGTGGTTGTACATAGAACTTCTCTTTGGGTACCTGCACTTTGCTCCACAGGCGGGCAATGGGGCATCACTGTTGGTGTCTGAACTGCATTTCTTCAAAGTGTCAGGGGCCTACTCATCTCCACTGCTCTCTGGGCTTTAGTCAGAGCCACATAGTCTACTGTCCCCACTTTATCTTCAGCAGCAGATGTATGCAACCATGTCTTGACCCGTTTGGTGTATAAAGTCTTCCCAGGAAAGCTGCAGTCACTTTCTCTTACTTCTCTGACAATGAATATGGATCGTCTACTGATCTCTAGTGGTGGAATACACACACATTCTCCCCTCCATATTGAACACATGCATACTTTAGGTCCAACAAAAGTGACTTGTGGGGACATGCCATATTTTTATTCCAAGCATATCAGCAAGGTCCCCAGCATTGAATAGAATTGGGAAGCTTTGTGGGGCCCTGAATTTGTGTCCCCACTACGATTAAGGTCCCTACAGTGTTAGTGTATAAACAGGTCAATGTCCCCACAACCATATGAATGCAAGTATACACAGACACACACTGCTCCATATTTAGCAAAAGCCAATTAATCTACCAGTAAGTTTTTGGACTGTGGGAAGAAACCAGAGCAACCAAAGAAAACCCATGCAGGAAAAAACCCAAACTCCACACAGATAGGGCCATAGTTGGAACTGAACCCATGATCCCAGAGCTGTGTGGTAATTTTCCCACATAAGTCCAACCTGTTACCCCTTTAGTACCACTACTTTCATTTAAAAACATTTCGTCACATTTGTTCCTAAAAAAATGTTCCGTTTAGCATAATTTATTACTTATACTAATCATAAGTGAGGGTACATCTGGACTTTGGTTGCCAAATTTGTGTGCGCAAAGTATTTTGCCAATGTGCTCCTCTACTGAAGTTTAACATGGAGGTACAAAATAGGTCCCATTAAAAATATAGGATGATATCTGATATTTGCCAGCTCTGAACTTTTGCATGCAAAGTATTTTTGTGCTTCATAAATTACCTCCAGTATGCATTTTTTTAAGCTAAACAACTATGTATTTAACTCTAACATAAAAATATATCACATTTCTGTCCTGACCTTATTAATAGCACTAGTAAAACAAACATATACTCATTTTCCATCTTGATCACTGTAGCACTGTGTTTAATTACTTTCCATGAAACAAATTTGCAGTACTTGAATCCCTCTATTTAATTAATATTGCAAATATTTGCCAGTTATTGGATTGGTTGCCTATTTTGTCAACAAAACAATTTCTCGCTATCAGCTGCAAAGTCCTCAACAATAAATATTTAATTTCCTTTAATTTTTTCTCCAATCAGTTGTGCTCTTTACCAATGGCATTTTAACTGCTTAATACTATAGCCAGTAACAGTGCTAACCTGCTGCATACATACTCTGGAAAGCACTATTTCGCCTTTTTTGGTCTAACCCTTGTCCTTCAAAATTTGAGGCATTACATGAAAAAAACAAACATTCACTTTTAAGAAGTTTATAAAATGTTTTTAAGTTATATTTAATGAACCCTAGTTCAATTTCCCCTATCTTATTTGAAGCCCCATCCTCTATAAACCTAAAGAATAAAGCAGGGACAGTGTGAATATTTACTGCGGAACCATGGGTTAAAACGATCAATGATGTTAATCACACATGGAAAGGCCTCATGTTTTTGTAAGCACCTCAGCCTTTTATCAGAAGAAACACCTGGACAGCACCAATATTGGGTCCTAAACACAAATGTAGTTCTATGGATAATACAGAAAAAGTAAAAGGAGAAGCTATAAACAATGATGTGAGAGAGGTGTAATTTAAGCAAGTGAACACAAATGTACACAATAAATTCTAATATATGATACATACAAAAATAGTAAAATAATCACACTTATACTGCAATGTGAAGAATCAGTATAACAATGATACAAATGTAAATAAATTCATGAAATATATATGAACAATAAATATAAAAAAAAAATGAGGGAAAATTTGTCAATTTTCAATTGCACATATATTTATAAATACCAATAATTACCTGTAATGCTTTCAATTGTAAAACAATAACAATTAAAAAATATTATCAATACAGAGATAAGAAGAATAAAGAAAAAAAGAGAACAGGGAAGGAATACAGAAAAGTAAATATGTCAAGGAGAGAATCAGTGGTTAAATAATGAACCGTCCCAGGAGGAGGCAACCTATAGCCAAAAACTTCTAACTTAAATAATAAAGAGGGAACCTAGATTTAATAAAAAATGCAGGAAACATATTTTAACTTTTTATTTAAAATGCAGATCAATATATTTCCTCATTTAGGCTATGGAAAAGTTATTTTAAATGGTATATCCATGATATTTTCAGAGGATTTTTTATTTATTTCTGCCTTTTTCAAATGGGATTTGTTCTAAGAATAGACCTATAACTTTTAGTTTTGAGGAATGTTATATGTGTACATATATAGATCACTTTAGAAATATTCCTACAATCTTAAGTAAACCTGTTTTAAGACACGTATCCTCAGTTCACAGTCACAGGATATTGGTTAAACCACATATGCAGAATTTAAATTTGACATCCATTGATTTTAAACTCTTTCAGTGTAATATTGACTGTAAGCACCATAGCTTTGATGACAATATATTGACATGTTCTGCATTGTTTATAGCTACATTTGTAACATTCATTAAGGGGAAACATCTAGGATCCTCTCCTTGATACATTTCTATATATTTTAATAATCACTATATTCATATTATCTCCTAATTGTTCCTTCTTACTCTTTTAATTGTTCTATACCATTTAATTTAAATTTCTATGGATAATATGGTCATTATACATTTATGTAATTACAAATAAAAAAATAATTAAATAAGTTAACCATTATTATATTGACTACAGATTGATCATTCTCGAAATTGATTGTTATAAGAGTGCCAATTTTGAAGGGTTTTCTTAACTTTATATGTGGGCGTTTGACAACTTATTATTGGGATTGTGGAAGTTATTTTTAACTGTTTTTTGCAATTTAAAACTAATCCATTTTCCCTCTGCTTTTATTCACACGTTGCAAATAGACTCCATAAATGTATTTCCATTTATATTATTCGGTAAATATGAGTGCCCGCTAAGTGTAGTTATGCTGTTTTACCATAGCTATATGTTTCATAGGATGAATTTTTTGTTGTACATTTGTGTTCACATATCCATAAACTATTGCCTTTTCAACACTTTGATATAACTTGCTTTTAAGAAAATGACAAGATATACTATGAATCTTTGAGCTAAAATAAGTCAAAACATGATTTTGTTTATAGTTTTTTTTACATTTTTTGCTTAAATATGATCCAGAGGACTTCATTGTTGTTGATGTTGACCTTCCAATATAGATCTGACGCGCTTCAAGTTGAATATTCTCTAAAATTGCACAACCTAACCCTGCCTTGATTTCTACCTGCGATCCAATATAACCTCACTGTGGAAGTTCGTGAAAATATTTCCCAGTATAGAACATCATTTGAAGGATTCAATTTTCATGTATTTTCTATATTATACTAATATATATATATATATATATATATATATATATATATATATATATATATATATATATATATAGATATGTAGCTACTCTGTATCCATTCATTTTAAAATCTGAATTATTGACTTATAAATTTCTTTGAATATTCATTTAGAATCATGTATTGGATTTTAATACAGGTAGGTTGTTTTCTCGCTTAATATTACAATGTACTATTTGTTTGCATTTGCCTAGTGTACGAACTGACTGATCATAGTTTATGAAGTTTTCATTCAGTATTCAGTTATGTTTATTTAAACCTTTCAATGTATTCAAGGTGCCAAAGGATTACAATGTCGCATTAACAGACTAGCATGTAGCAGTAAAATGTTGTTGTCAAATCTCCTATTCAATTGTTTTAGTTTGCACTGGTGGCATTTAGATAAATATTTCAAGACAGGAAAAACCCAGAGCTGAATTAAGATAAAATAATTTTCTGAACAACAATGTGATTTAGTTAAAATAATTCATTTGTGAGAGAACAGTTTTGAAACTTATAATAATGTATCTACTTTAATTTCAGCCAAAATGTGATCCGTCCCTACAAATTCTTATATTAAGTAAATATGTTTAACTAAATAATATGTAACAATTGCAATTTTGTAATCTTAACACATAGAGTCTATATTTAAAGATGTTGGGGTCATGTTGAGTTGTACGTAAATTGAATTTGTGTCATATAATACGCCAAATCCCTATGTAAGTTCCCACATAGATAAATTGAATATATTTCTGTCACTTCATAATCTATGCATATGTTTACATACCACCCAACATTTCAAATAATAAAGGAAATACATAAAATAAATATAAAAAGACAAAAGAACACAGTTTAATATAGACAATTACAAATATCACCAAAGACACATTAAAGCACAGGAATGATGCTAGCATAAATGTAAGTGGCAAATAGACACTTTTGAAAGTAAAAGGTGGATTTTGATTATACTGAACTATAGATAAAATCCAGAAAGGTTTTTTTCTATATAAATAATGGAGAGATGGTGATTTAGACCAAAAAGTGGGATGATTAGGAGCTATTTTTTAATACCTATCTAATTGCATCTGGCTGTACAGTGTATTGCATATATTTAGTTTAAGTCTCATGCAGTATACAGGGGTCTGAGCTGTTGCTGAAAGCAGCAACTAGCTGATTGAGAGTAACTGAGGCCATTGACTGTAATATTTATAAATAGAAACACAAGTCTTCCAAATGGGAGGTAATGAGAACAATAATCTTTGTTCACTACATCCAGAGTTTAACGAGGAAATATGGGATCTGCACCAAAATCCTCATATTCAATTTAACATCCTCCTTCTCTTTCCTCTCTTTATCGGATTCTGCCTGTCAAAGAAATGAGTTTCCTAAAGACGTACAGTATTGTATTAACTTTAGTGGAGTGCTAAGATAGGATAGTGAAAGCTGCTGATTTTATTACTCATTCAGAAACTTTTATAAAAAGCTGGTGCAAAGAAGAAAGGTGGTACTAGCACAGCAATCAATTTGATTTACCTGTCATTTTTCTAGTACCCTTTAGAAAATAATATCAAAAATGACTATTTGCTGCAAGCAATGCCACCTATTTCCTTTGTATCAATTTCCATAAATGCCCCCATTTGTATCCTGAGCACCATATTTTATATTTAAGCAGTTATCCTTAATTGTATGTAATTTTTATCTCATTATCTCTTATAATCTCATTCTAGAAATGGGCCATATATTTCAGGGTAAATCCCCTTAAACACCTTATACACATTAAACCTGTGAAGAATTTAAAAAAAGAGGTTTTACATACTGGGGACTGCGACACTTCAAGGGATAGTAACAGTCTATGTTATTCTACCCTCAGTTAAATTTCCAGCACTATGAATGCAGGCTGTTTTTCTGCTGTATTTGTTGTTTCAAATATTGGAGAGGCAAGGAGCTCACTATAACCTGCAACTGCATAGGATGAGGAAACAGATAAACTTATGAGTGTAGCACTTACTGCCTATTGGAAGAAAGGTGTTGAGAGAAAAGTAATAGATTGAGCAATAAATTATTAGCTAGTGCTGTTTTGTCCACCATAGAAAAAACTGAGCTGAGGTCCCCTAACCCCATCAGCTTTCACCTACATTACTTCAATCCTACAGAGAATGCTCATTGATGACATAAATTTAAACAGCATGCTAATGTTATACAAATGAACCCCACGCTACAAATACACAGCACGTGCATCAAATACACATAACATACAGTTTAATGGTTACTGTCACTGCACAACCCTTTTCCACCACTTCTGTGCTGTCATCACTTGCACAGAAGAGAAGCAGGTGTGTATTACCTTCTGGGTTGGACAACAGAAACAAATGCAATGTCAGATGGAGGTCTCCAAAGGCTATGGGCAATAATGGTTCAAACCTATAGCACCCAGAAATCCACTGATTCTGTTGCAGATGCAACAACTGTGATATATTTTGCTATGCCATGGCCCCTGCTCCTTTCGCCAATATGCCACTGCCAACATGATTTATTCTTACTGGAGTATCACTTAAGTGTAAGGAGAAAACTGTATTTACACTGGTAATAGAAAAGCAGCAGCTTAAAGCAACAATTGCACATAGAAGTTAAGTTTTTTAAATAGCAAGCTAAGTACATTTTAGTGCATCTAATAGATATTTTTCTTAGCTACTCGTCTATAAATTATTATTTGATTTTCAAAATCTCTCTGGAGGTTGCAAAAAATATTACTGCCACGTGGTCACTCAGCCCTCGACATGTCATGTGAAGACATAGGGGGGCTAAGGAGGGGGTGATCTTACATTACACATAACTGACAAAACTCATAGAGGCATTCCAAAAACCAGAGGTGGAACTAGCGAGCTGTGGACCCCGGTACAGGGAAGCAGGGAGGATGGAACCGGGGACCACAGTTTCCTAGTTCCCTTTGCAGCTGGCCCCATTATATCTATGGGCCCCAATGCACTGCCCCTGCTGTACCAATGGTAGTTCCACCACTGCCAAAAACCTCTATGTTCACTGCATCATATGTCATTTGACTGTGATTGTCACTGCAGTCTATTACACTAAGCACAATTATACCTAACATATGACAATAGGGCCTGAGTCATTAAGGAAATAAGACAAAAAAAAGAGTAAATATAATTATTTTGCGGATAAGTTGAATACTTGATATTTTTTCATGTAGAACACAAATACTTCATAGCTTTATTTTTACACTGAAATGTAAAGTTGATCTAGGACATGCCCTACTCCAACTATAAATCTGTCCCTACATTTTAAATTTACCCCCCCCCTCCAATGCAACATGGCTTTGCCCATATGCAAAGTTACTCATTTTTATGCTTTGCTCTCCTTAAGTCTGCCCATTTTTTAACCTATGGAAACTTCAAATTCTATTTGATCTTTTTTTTTTTTGTAAGGCTATCCTTATGTTTATCCCAAGCATGTATAAATTGCTATCCTCTACCACCTCCGATGGGAAGCTACCTTTTGAATAACAGCCTAAATCATAGCCTGCCAAGTGATGTATGTGAAAAGCACAACTCATTTTTAATGGGATTTTTGTTTAACTAACCAAAAATATTTTACGTTGTACTGATCAAGACATTTATAAACATTTTGTGTCACAACAGCTATAGTGAGGTGAGTGTTATTGTTTTCTTTTTCTTAGTCTATTCCATTGAATTCTGTAGTTTTCCTTCTTTATATTGTCATCCTAAAATAAATGTAAAATCTCACCTTATAGCAAGTGTGGCATTGAAAAATGATGTGTGGCATAATGAGATAAGTATATTTAGAGACACTTTTGGTAAGAGAATATAGCTGGCTTTAAATGAAGGTAACAGTATAAATGGACAGACTATAGAGAAGAAATCTTATTGTTCTGTTTAGTACAGAAATCACTTGCCTATGTTAAATTATTCAAGCAAAGGTTTTGTTTATGAATATTATATAGGTAAAATGTAAATGAAATAACACGCTTTTATGTTTCTGCAGAAATTAAGTGAATTCTTAAATTGCAGAGATGCCAACTTTATGTTTTACTTAAGAACCACAGTTATAGTGCCAGGAAATAAACACATTTAAAATGTCTTTGAAAATGGTACACAACAACTGAATACTTATGAACAAACCTTTATGATTACAGTAAAAACTCTTATGCTATGCTATGATGGAGTGCAGGGAAATACAATCCAAACCAGTGGTACCCAAGGCTCAAATTCATTACCTTGGGTGTTTTTTTTCTTAAAAAAAAACCATTTTTTTTTATATTTAATCTGGAAATCCATTCTCCAGAAAGTTCTGGAAACCAGAAATATATATAATAAAGTAAATAATTTTCACTGCTGCATGGTAGTAATGTCATATACATAGACATGATCACCTACTGCCTTCTCCTAGGGTCAGAATTAGAAATAGCTGTAAACAATGTAATGAGGTTGAGAATTCCATGAGAAATGTTTAAAAAAAACAACAATTTTGAGACCAAATGGGACAATTTTTAAATTTGATTTAGAAAAAACACCTTTAGCCGTAAAACTCTAAGTCCCAAACATTACAGTTAGTAGATCCTATACCTGTACCAAAACATATTTTACATTTAAAAATTAAGTTGGAACAACTTATTGAATATTCTTCACCTGATTAATGTATCCAACAAAAGTATAGCTATGGTGATCAGAAATGTACTATTTATTAGTGTCTCTTGTAACTTTATAGTGTGTAACTGAGCATGGAATTACAAATACTTGATTATAGGGCCAGATCATAATTCTTTGGAGAACCTAGTGATGACAAAACTTTTCTGATTTTTTTTTCATGAAACTTTTTAACATTGCTAAAGAAAATTATTTGTTTGAAATATTCACTCAATCAATTACTTGCAAATTCTGACCATTATCATATCAATAAGTCCACTCATATGAATGTTAATAAAATTCACCCCAATGGTGTGTTTTTTTGATCATGTTCAGCATATTAAAGAAAGTAGTTAAGGTTGTTAGGAGGCAATGTAAGAAGATCACAACCTATGCTGTTTAATGTGCCTATATATTTTTTACATTCATGCTCCCACTGAGCGTGATCTTGGTTAATTTTACCATTGGATGTTTGTGTTCATTACAGCTTTGAATATGATACGCAATGGTCCATGTCTTGCACACATGCAAATAAAATTTCAAAGCATCATCATTATCATATTCATTTATTTATATAGAGCCAGAAAAATTCTGTAGCAATTTACAATTGGGGACAAACACAGTAATAAACAATACTGGGTAAAACAGACAGAGGTGATAAGCCTTGCTCTCAAGCTTACAATCAATGGACTACTATCATATTTGGCCTGTCCCATCATTAACATTTTAGTTTTCTCCCATTATACTGCTTCTTTGACCCTCTTTTAGTCACATTCCATAGAACTCACAAAGTAAGGGGACATTGATGGAAGTGTTATGAGTAAATAAGATTCTCATTTTCTATGTTATAAGTACTTTGATTTACATGTAGAGATGAGAAAACTGTTGGAAGTTTCGTTTGTGGCAGATTTGCAACTTCAGTCACTATCTATTTCTTATCAAAGTAGGTACCATCCAGATTGATCTATTATTTCTCTATGGTGAAAATAATGTTAATGAGCACAGGGTGGTGTGGATGTTTGCCAATATTGATGTTCTCTTAATATAGGGCAGTAATTGATGCCGTTGCTGATTGCTCCTGTGCACCAGTTATTGCAAGGATATCTGACTAAGCAATGGACAGTCCTGTAATATGTGTTGAAGAGGAGTGATGAACTGTAAGCTTAAATTTCCAGTGTTCAGCAATTAGCAGGGTAAATGGGGGAGAAACAGATGGTTGCTATGGAAGATCAGCAAAGCTGAACCTTTTACTAAACACAATTTCAATGCAGATCAACTGCTAATTAAAAGTAAAATGTAATCAAATGAACTAAATAAAAATAAAATACAAATGACTCAGAAATAGTGTTGTGGGGTCCAGCCTACCTGGGACCCCGAAGAGTATGCCTAGTCACCCCCCTAGTATGTTGAGGGATGGGTCCATAATCTAGTTCTAAAGGCCCTGATACAATGTAGGGCTAGTTTTTACTGTACCAGCTGCCATGCTATTGGCTTGGGCTTGTGGTGCAATCATCATGGCACCTAGTCTAGTGCTGGAGATCCTACATGTCCATCTTGGAGGCAATGTGGAATGAGGCAATCTAATGGTCCATATTTAATGCTAGGTGGGGAATAACAAAGTATCAACCACCCAGTGCTTCCTACCTGTCATCCCTCAAAGCAGTGGGGATGGGACACACTGATGGCCCAAGTCTAATGCTGTAGCTCTACACACCCCTCTCTGGTGTGGTGTGGATGATGGGATAGACGACCTATTGCCCTTTTCATCAAAAACCACCTCCAGGTTCATTAGTGGATAGATAGCCTTGGGTTTTCCACCAACATGTACATAGTCATAGTTGACCTATGTACAGGTTACACAAATTATAAAATAAAGAAAAAATAATGAACACCCAATTGATTTTTTCATTAGACCACCATAGAAAATTCTGAAGTTTGTTATAAGGGCAGTTCAACCAGGCCTTAATGCTTAATCATTATTATATGTAATCCACAACATACATTGATTGCAGTCCTTAATGAATTTGAAATAAAATAGTCCAATTGAGAAAAATGGCAAAGAAAACATTTTTGATCCATTGTCCACCAATGGTATGATTAAGCTAAAAAAATACGCCTGGGATGAGCCACTTATATAGATTATTTTTTCTGAGCTTTGATATCTTAAAGACTTCAAAAAGAAATTGGTGGGAAATGTACAAATATGTAATATATCTGATTAGTTTAGAGCTTCAATTTGGATACATTAAAAAGTGTTTGGAAAAATCATTAATCCGTTAGAGGTGCAAGGAGCGCCTATATAAGAGACTGTTCAGTAAGAGTATCTGGGCCTGATTCATCAGGGCACATATCTGCTAATTTTGAGCGTATCTTACGCAAAATCACTTTGCATATGTCCATACAGCAGAATTGGCAGCCCTGTCTGCTCCATCTTCGAACACAAAGATCACTTACTACAACCTATGATTTCGGGAAGGGAACAGGGAGGGGAAGGAACATTTTGCCAAAGTCAATGCACAGTAGTGGCTTGCCAAATTGAAGCTCACATGGTTATGTACGAATCAAGCTCTGGGCATTTCAAAGTTACTTGTTTTTCTGCCGTATCTCTAGTCAAGTCCTGATCAGTAGTGATGACAGTCTTGTGTGCATGCTATAACATATGTTTGCAATCAGGAGCAACTGTAAAAATGTATTTTATGTTCATTAGACATTAAGAACATCCTAACAAAGGCATTTCATGAGGGAGGGAATGATCAAACAATAAAAATATATATATTTTTTTTAATCACTAATGTCTATATTATTAACAGGTGACATTCATTTATTTATTTATTTTCTGGGCATTCTTCTGCAAATATATAATCCACATAGGTCTTGGACGTATCCTGCAGTGCCTTATGTTGCAGCGCACAACAAACCTACACTCGTAGGTCTGTTGTGCGCTGCTACACAGTGCATATATCCTGTGATCCGTGCTTTGATGAAGTTGGAAGTACTCAGAGACAATTTACATGCATTTTAACACAAACACATGTTGTGCTCAGTATGCGTAACTTGATGAATCAGGCCCTCTAAGTCCATACTATGCCAGTGCAGGGGATACTGTAGGTGTGCCTTTAATTTATTTATTTTCTTTAAAAAAAAAATTAAAAAATAATCATATCCTGGAACTACAATGGGTGAAAAAACAGATGACATTTTTGGGAAGATTACTTTTGCCCCATTTGAACTGCTTAATGTGAATCAAGATAGATTCAAGGACTTCAATCAAGATATAATTTATTGAATCTGGTGAAAAGGGCATAAAAAAACTAGGCATAGAAAGAGCATTAGTAAGTATTTTGATGTCTAAAAATGGGGTTTCTGGTCTTTATTTACTTTATTGTTTGCTCTTCTTAGGCTTTTTTATTTTTACTTTTACCAATGTTTAAACCACCCTGGTCTCTTCACCCCCATTGCCACCAGATGGAGTTGGATACATACTCTGCCCCTCTCCCACCCAATAGCAAAGGGAGGTGGGTATCTGCCCTGTCATTAAGCTGTTGCCATTAGCTTGCATTATTCCCAAGTGCCTAAAAGAGCATTAGATAGGGTATACTTCCCTTCCTCCTTTACACCAGGGGTAGTGTTAGACCATAGGCTGTTAGTATGACCCTTAAACCAACCAGAGAAGATGGATAGGGCCCCCATGCCCATCATCATCTCATATTTTCTGTCTCCCGCCCCTGGTTTTTATTAATACTCTGCACAACACCCTTCTGACACTAGAAGGGACTAATAGAGCTACTATCATTAATATGAGACCATCATTATTACCTTGCTCCCAATCATCACCAGAGTTTACAGATAGAGTACAAGTATATCCCCTACAAGTATAACAGTTGTATCCCCAACATTAGTCTGATACAATATATTGACTCCCAACAGAGTGGACAAATAGGGCCCAACTGCCATCATGATTTCCTTGTACCCCACCTTTTCCAGGGCTTACAGATAGGGTCCAAGGACCCTCATTAATCAGCCAACATGATACCATTTAATAACATAATTAGCATTAGGCTAGAGGCCATTTAATTCCTCTACAACATTCCATTTATAGGAAGAAAGGTAGGACCCCAAGCATTAAGCTCCATAGTAGATCAGAAGACCCCCTCCAAGGACATAGGGTTTTATTAGATCATCCCTTATACAACAAAAATGTGTGAATCTTTTTTTTTATTTTTTTCAATCTGGCTACAACTTCATGAGGAGGCTCTGCAATTGATTGTGTGAGAGTGGCATATTTAATTCAGTGATAATGAGCTGTGGTGTCCAAGTGAATCCTATCATTGATCATCACAGCTTAGTAAGAGGGGGGTTTGGATGGAATACAGATCAGTTAACCTGCTGCAGTCTATTGTATCCCAGTTTAGCAAGGATTTCCTGTTTAAACATGCAATCCTTCTGTATTTACACTTTATAGATAATGTTTACGAAGTAGTACTTTAATGAATTAAATTTGATTAAAAATTGTATGAAGTTAATGCATGCTTGTCATTCTTTACTCACTTATTGCTTACTGATGAGGATAATTCATGAGAAAATGTAATCCCTTAACTAAAATTGGCAGTGCCACCAATATTTTTTCTTTCCTTTTCAGACATTTTTAGAACATACTTGAACACATTTTCCAATTTTTCACATACAACTATTTGGTTTGTCACATGGAAGTAATATTATAACTTCAGCTGTTAGAGACCACATGCTTCATCTTCATCTTTCAGCTGACGATGAGCATTATATCACTATAATGTCAAAGTACTATCTTGCAATAACTGTTCTAAATTCTCACTTACATTTAAGTGTAATTAGAAATTGCCATATTATGACCTGCTGTATTTTAATCACAATTTACAAAATTGCAACTAAATGGAAAACTTGGTATTTGATTTAACAAAGTTGATAAGGACACAGATGTTGCACTTCTAGCAGAACTATAAACCTGATTGAAACAGTCCATGAGTTGACGTATTTGAGTCATATGTAGAAAGTCTCCACTTTGGCCGAAGGGAAGCTTTTGCATTTTTTCTTGATGTGTTAAACTTTTATTTTATTATTGTTTGTGATCTTCTTGTGTCAAAAGTATCACCGTCACCACAGGTAAACTGCATTTGTCAGTTTCACAATGAAAACAGGCATCTCTAAGAATTGGTAAACAGAAAGATAATTTCCTTCTGCAACTTGTATAAAGAGTTTTGAATGGGTTTCCACAAACCCTACCACAAAACTTATTGTAATACAATAACAAATAATTTCAGGTACAGTTGTTGTACAATATATTCATTTAATTTCAACACACTGAGATATTTATTTGAGTTAAAAATAGGTGTTTGAAGTATGGGTGAGTGGAAAGACACATCTCTGTCAGCCACTTCAAAAAAATCTGCTCCAATTTGTAGACTCTAAATTAAACTTACTGCTGTTATATTAAAATAATGTTGTATTAAGCACACATACAGTATGTCTCACACTATAAGATATGTATAAACTCTGTAAACTGACAGTTATGTACAGTGGACGGATAGGACAACATAGACAGCAATGTGAGTGTAGCAGTAAAATAGCCAGATGTGTATAGCAGAGTTAAAATTTAGTTTAGAGACATTGCGGTTTATTTACTAACATATTTAGGTGCAAACTTTGCACTGAACAAACAGCAGAATATTTGCAATTAGCTTTTATATGGCTAATGCTTGTTAAACCATTCAAGTGTCTGATTGGTTACCATGGTTTTAATAACCTTACAGTATTCACTAACAGCAAGAAATATTTTAAATTCTTCGATTTTTATATCTATTTGTGGACACAAGCAGAATCAGCACGGTGTAGTGGTTAGCACTTCTGCCTCACAGCACTGGGATCATAAGTTAAATTCCCAACCATGGCCTTATCTGTGTGGAGTTTGTATGTTCTCCCCGTGTTTGCGTGGGTTTCCTCCTGGTGCGCTGGTTTCCTCCCACGTTCCAAAAACATACTGGTAGGTTAATTGGCTGCTACCAAATTGACCCTAGTCTGTATATGTGTTAGGGAATTTAGACTGTAAGCTACAATGGGGCAGATAATGATGTGAGTGAGTTCTCTGTACAGAGCTGCAGAATTAGTGGCGCTATATAAATAAATGGTATATAAATAAATGGTGATGATGACTATATTCAGTGCAAATAATGCACCTAGATGTAATATTAGTAAATGAGCCATAATGTATCAACTCCTGTACAACCAAGAAGAATACGTGTGAAATTGAATGTGGCTGTGCTGTGATTGGTTCATTTTCATTTTCATTGGATTGCTTAGTCTGAATCTTGCTTAGGCTGCAGTTTGATAGGCAATGTAGGCATGTAACATATACATGCCAATTTGTTTAGGGTCCGATGAATTGGACTCTGTTTTTGGAATAGGAATTAAGTATTTGATTTAAGGATTGTTGAATAGCAAATATGGCTAAATATTTTCGGCTGCAGTTTGGAAATAGGAATAATAGGGGATTACTTTATTTGCAGTTTAGATACTTTCTCACTTCAATAAGTTATCCTATACAGAAACATGCAGTAGAATTTGGAACAATGCAGCAAGTAAGTAGATAAAAGTGTTGAATCCCAAAAAAAGCCCTAAATGCACAAATCATCTAGAAATCCTATGTAAAGTAATACAAATATGGCAATATGTAATTCCTTAAGAACTAAAAATATTAAACACTATGAAGTTTATGCAGAGTTGGATGCAAAACGGGAATAACTTAACCGTGTAGAATGAGCATGGAAAACTAGTGCATATGAATTTCCGCCCATATGAAAGGCTATAAACATCTTGAGATGTGTCTACCTCTGCATCCGCAGCATATGCACCTGGTTTATGACAAGTTATCATCACCAGCGCATATCTGTCTATAGCAAGTGCAAAACATATGCCTCCTACAAAGCATATATGCCATGCTTGTCTACTCTCTCGGAAATTCCTGGAGGCTCACCTCCCGGACTCCTGCAAAGGTAAGGAAGCTCCCGGACACTTGTGGAGGCGGGACTTAATGATGCAATCTCGCCATAAAGCATATCCTTGCTATTCAATGCTGTGAATTTCGTCTTTTTTATAGTAGGGGGTAGGACTATAGTGACACGGCGGCAACTAGTATATCCCGAAGGACAGGTTTTAAAAGTTGGCAAGTATGATATATGCATGTTTCTGCAGGTCTGCATGACCCACATTTGTGTTAATGTGCCTTTAGTGTGCTTGGTCTGCATGTGCATAGATTTCCTCTCCCCCATCCTGTCTCTCTAGCTGCAGACAGATACAAGCTCCAGAATCATGTGAATCTGCATTGGAGTGTATGCGTGTGCCCACTTTCTGGGCATGTACAGAGTGATTTCACACAAGGTACACTACACAAACTGGCATATGTCCTACTCTGCATCAGCCCCTAAATCTGTTAGCCCTAATAATTGGAATACATTTAGATAAATTAAAACTCTTCTACATTCTGCATTGGAAACATTTGTTTTCTACTTTAAACAGATAAAGATACACTTCAAAGTAAGTTGGTCAGTGAGGCACCTGATCACCTGACCAGTGTCATATTCAGTCAGCACTCCTTTGCATTTTTCAGTGCTATACCTCATTGTATTTAATGGAGAGGGCAAGTAGTCCAAAACTGATGTTCTGTGAATTCAAGCTTTCTTGTTATTTTAAAAAATTTTTTTAATTAAATCATTGAGGCACTTCTAAATTCTAAGTGTAGTTAAGTATGAGTGGGTGGAACCAAATATATGTTGCATGGTGGGAACCATTGGTTTCATTATGTAGGAACTAGTCATGGTGGTGACAGGACAATAAATTATATTTTTATCACTGACAATGTATATTATGATATGTGCAAGTATAGCCTGTTTTCTTTTTTCAATCAATCCATTATATATATATATATATATATATATATATATATATATATATATATATATATATATTATAGTAAGGGCACTATTTGAACTGCTTCTTGCATTCATGCCATGTCCTTTGATTCTTTGAAAGGCAAGGGATGTGAATTTTTCATACACCATATGGTTTAATGATTCCTATTACAATTCCTGTTCACTTGTGCTCAGCTCACAACAGTATAACTGGAGAAGAGTAAATTTGGACTATGATGCTAATGTATACAAAACAAAATGACAATTGTTGTCAGCGCTTGTCCTTAACACTGCATATGTTAAGTTTATGTAGCAAAATGAAAACATGCGCTATTGGTTCATATTTTGATCAAAACATTTAAGCCTGCATCCCAGCTAACCTCCCTGAGAAGTTTGTGTATCTTATTTAAACTGCATTTTAATAGTGTTTGAAACATAAATGTCAGTGTAGGACATTGCATACAGTGTAGGACCTGCATACAATGAGGTACCCTCAATGCTGGAATGCAGGCTTAATTGTTTTGAACAAAATATGAACCAATGCCTCATGTTTTCATTTTGCTAGGTACACGCAAATATACAGTGCTAAGGTCAAGTGCTGACAACTGTCTTTTTGTTTTGTATACATATAGGGATTTTATTTTGCCAAGCAGCTGTTACTATGTATAATATGAGATTAATGGAGCGCAGACTTATTTCTTCTATGCTGTTCACATGCCCTAAAGTTAACGCTCCTATAATTTTGAAAGCAAAAATTGAGATACACATTAGGTCTTAAGCTTCCCGGTTCATGAATTTCACTCCATACTTCCTTTTAGGTAACAAAAAAAGGAGAAATATGCATAGCAATCTATTCTAACTCCTATTAATTTGAAAGCAACAGAAGTCTAACATATGGAAAAATAAGTTAAACATTTTAGGTGGGAAAAAAGAAGACTTTTGAAAACTAGGGACATATAGAAATATTACTTAAAGTTGGCTTACTGAAATAATTTCTTAATCCATTTTGCTAATTTTAGACCAAAATGGCCTGATGTGGGTCTCCCTAATGCTATCATTTTTATATTTGATGAAAGGGCCTAAAAACCGGGAATTAAAGTAGCTATTTTGGTTTGTTAATGTATCATCAGTAGCAGCAACAGTAGTCAACCATACTGCATAGTCCCTTGCAATTTGGCACTCTAATTCTCATAAACCAATTGTAACCAATATTGTCTTTCATGTGCAGATTAGATATTAAGGCAATTGTTCCACAGTTAGGTTAAATGAATGGATCAACAGGTGTGTAGACCTTGATAAAGGCATTCTTCATTCAGCAAAATATTTAGAAATATAATTATAACCTATTATTTTAAAAATAGATAAGCAGATTACACTATGTGAGAAAAAATAAAAATTGAGAAAAGTAATGCAAATAGACATACAGTATATACTCATCAAATACATGTGATTATAAAACAATAATGTAATATATGTTTCCCTTTATTGCTTGTTTGCATTCAGAAATTGTTTCCTAAAATAAAAAAGTTACCTATTTTAACCATAGAAGAAACTATATAATTATAAGTAAAGTGAATGAATAATAGTGAATAATAGATTAAGCTGTTTTCATTGCAACACTTTATTTCTAGTAACAGTTTCCTATATAACTTTTGACATAAATCAATGTTTTATTTATAGTTAAATTCTCTTAATGATGAAAAATATGAAATACATATTTTATTTTTATTTCAATGTTTTTTAAAGTTATGATAATATATGCAATTATCTTAACTTTTTGATATAATGCATTTCTTATATATAACGCATTTCAGATTTGTAGAATGTGAAGTTAAACATAATTAATACTGTTAATTAACTTTAACAATAATTCCAAGTATAACTGATTTGAAATAATGCATCAAATTACAATAGTCTAGTAGATATTATTTTGTATCATTTTTCTTATAATGGAGGTGTAAATGTTTTTGTTAAAGGAGAATGGCAATAAAATAAAAATAAATACATTATAGGTCTACAATGAAACAATAAATATTGCAACTGGTCAAGATTTAATATCATAAATTGAAAATTATGTAAATCCTGATGCTTATCACACAAAGCACCTGTTTTTTTAAATTTAATCTGAAATTGGTATTAGATTTTATAAATATAACACTCAATCTTATGATAGTCCTATAGACAGATACTGTATGCTGTGTGTACTTAATACCAGAGTTTATAATAAGATCTAATTTCTGTACTTTTTGTTGATTATGTTAAACAATGATCAACAATATTTTTCCTTCACTATAATAAATTTATTAATCTTTAGCTTTTCTTTTTTTTTACAGTAGATGTACTTTAATTAACTTTGAAATTAACAGTTTTGTTAAATAGCGGAATATTTTAACTTATATTTGAAACCTTAAAAACTCAAATGTTTAATACACCTCTTAGTATCATGTCCTTATTTTGCATTTGGCACATAAACACACTTTTTAACACATAACTAGATATTTACTGTATAACAGCTTGTATAGAATGAAGGAATTATTTTAACCATTGTCTTTGCAATTGTATATATTTACTACTGCTGCTTTTTATGTATGTTGTTTTTATTAGGTAATCAATTTTGGAACAACTTTACAATATATCCCTTGATTTTTAATAGGTTCTGAGCTCATGCCTAAAGCTCTTTCTACAAGGATAGTGGGAGGAATATGGTGGTTTTTTACACTTATCATCATTTCTTCATATACCGCCAACTTAGCTGCCTTTCTGACAGTGGAGCGTATGGAATCCCCAATTGACTCTGCTGATGATTTAGCCAAACAGACAAAAATTGAATATGGAGCAGTTCAAGATGGTGCCACAATGACATTTTTCAAGGTATGCTGGTTGATTACTTTGTTATTCTGAAGCCAAGGCAATTGCTATTAACTTAAAGCAGCTGTTACACAAACACATGAATATATCTGTATTTACGATAAGTTTTTTCATAATTTGAGCACCTTGTCTACAATATGTTAAATCCCATTTAAAAAATATCCTGTGTTCTCCCATACTGATTCTGGCATTTCCCTGCTCAAACTGTTTAGCCATGCTGCTCACAGTGACAACCATTTATGAAAGTAAGAAAATGCACCCAATAATTTATTTCTGTTTGCTCAAATGTGCCTATTTATTCATCTTACATATACACAGGTGCATATCTTTATTCTGATGGAAAAAGGCATTCTATTGAATGTACAGTATAGCACTACTCATGGTTACTAGCACCTCCTGAGAACCCCAAAGAACATGACCAAAAATCACAATCCCTTGAAACTCATTTAAATATTATTAGTTCATTTTTTATTTATTTTCTTGTTTTAAATTAAATATTTTTTTAGTTTTGAAGTGTTCAATATAAGTGAAAATATCCATGGTACCATCCAGTCCTATTAGATTAAATGAAACCTGAGTACTATAAAAAGCATATGATTGGCCACTAAATTTAATAATGATGACAGCAGGAATGATCCACCATAGGGTCCTCTGACTTATATAAAGTTCTCCTTGGTTTAAAAACAATGGTACTGCACTTATGCCAAAATGTATCAATTTCACTTTCAATATAGACAGTACAATTTCATGAGCTCCATATCTATTCTATGCTCAACTCTGACATATATTTCAATTTGTCACCTAAAGAAATTCTTATCTGTCAGCTATATAAATTTTGATTGAGTAGACTAAGATGTCTTCCAAAATGTGGATTTGATAAACTATTACATTTCTCAATTGATTGCTACTCAATCTTGCTCTTAGAGCATCTTACTAACCTGCAACATGTATGCTATCCAGTTTCTGGAGTTGAACAGCGCTGGGTAAAAAATAGATTTGGAAAATATATATACTAAAAATATTAGCCTTCAGCCTATTTCTGGAGGCTAATTTTTGGTCACTGTGAAGTAGTGGGATTTTAACAGGAGTAGGCTTAGCTACATCTGGTGCATTTAAACTGTCATAATGAACTTGCTGGGGGGGGAAGGGGGTTATGGGTCCCATCTGGGGTTTAATAAACTAACCCTTTGGGGGCAAGATGTTACTGGTCTTATCTGGGTAATGCCAAGTGGTAATGGTCATCCACGTGATGGAATGGAAAAAAATAATAAAACTTATTAAACCACTTACTGTTAATTTATTTGTTCTACACATACCTAATCAAGCCACTGACCCTAAGCTTTCATCAGATGTAATTCATATCTTAAGTCAGCAGTAATTTTCTGATTGACTTTAGTATGAAAACTTGAAAATGCTATTTGCATGTTAAAATTATATGCATTAAACAGCACCATTTATTGAAACATACATTTCTCTTCAATTAAAAATCAAATATGTGATATCTGATGTAGTATAGTACAACATGATTTTACCCTCATCATTTGGATTTCTTGAGCATTTGGGTGGGAACTGTGACCGGTTATACCATTGGTTGGAGAAAAAACTATTGAAGCACATTGCACGGTGAGAAATTGCAGTGCTAACCAACCATTGTAAATCACTATTACAAAATAGATACTAAATCTGTTCTTTTTACAACTGAGAATTTATATTGCATGGTTGAAGTATCTGTAAAAAAACAGATTATTTTGGTGGCCTGTGTGCTTCTTTTTAAAACTCATCAGTCTTCACTCATTCATCATCTCTCATCGGTCATTTCTCATCACATGCCCTCATCTCACTCATTTGTCTTTCATCACTTATTATTTATCACTCATTGCAAGTCACTCACCAGTTCTCACACTCACTTTCACACATCAGAGTCCTGTTTTATTCTGACATATGATGATGTTTGAGTGCAAAAATGATGAATGTTCTGATTCTGATTTTGGAATTATGATTGTTTCCTAACATGAACATTATATACATTGTAGAAATAATTATTCATATCAGGTACCTTCAGATGGGTTACATAAGTTACAAGTGCCTATTGTAAATATTAAAATTGCATGAATCTGTTTTAGAATATTTATATGTGTACTGCAATTGCAGAATGTCCACAGTAATGCCATAAATTAAATTATACAATGTTGTTTGATGGTTATCTTTAGTCCTAGGTTGTTTAGCATTTACATTGATTTTAAAAGTGACACAATAGTTACAGCAAACCATTTTACATGTGATACCCTGTCAACTAATCATGAAAAAAACAATGTCAATTGAATTCATAGATCATAAATGTGAAGCTTTCCACTGATGTTTCCATGGAGCTCAATATCAATGTCATGATGACCTTGATTGTAATATTCTATTTGCAATAGACAAATAATAAAACTGCAAGACATTACAGTGAAATGATAGTTGATAGGAAGTCTTCTTTAATGATTAACATTTTATGACAAAAAAGTAATACATTACAATTAAATATTTACATTTTTGTATTCTATAGTTTATAATATTTTATGCTGATAACAATTTATAGCATTACGCACTGCATTTACAAGTGTATGGTTTGGGGAATAAGGTCAACAAAAATTATGCTTTCATTACAAAATATAGCACTATATTAGTATATATTTTTGATATGTTACAGAAAAAACTATGTTTTATTTAATTAATTTCCTTGGATTTTATTTTGTTGCAAACCACTGATGTTGGAATGGAATTTATTTGCTTGTTTTTCAAATTATATTATTGTGCTGAATTTCCCAAAATCTGACGAATTCAAAAATTATTTTTTTTCTCATATCAAGCCAAGACTCATGAGACCAACAGTGATCACTTTACACTTTCTGTGTGTATAAGCTAGATATCGGAAAAACCCTGAGAAAGGGCTATACTATATGCCATTTACAATATTCCGACGAAGACTACAAAATTACGACTAAAAGATTACTAATGAAGGGATCATTTTTATACCTTATAAATTTTCTTTTTTTACCACTTAGTGTAGTACATTTATTCATTTTAGTATGTCTGATGTTTGTATTTTGTTCTTTAATTACCATATTGTGTCATGGATCACATTTTGTGTGTATATATATATATATATATATATATATATATATATATATATACATACATACATACATACATACATACATACAAGGATAGAGAGGGGCAACTATTGCTCAACATCTGAGAGGCTTAAGTATAGTATAAGATTCATTTGGGGACTGTTCAGTAACAGAAAGGTTATTGACTTTAAGGGCATGAATTAAGAGGAATGGACAATATGAGTGGGTTGTAGGTTGGTTAATCATGGACAGATGGACTTAATTGCAGACGGATCCTGCTTCTTTTTGAGACTGCATGTGGTTTGTTATTACTATTATTCATACCATTTTTATTTAGTATATGCAGAGACATACTTATGTTATAATGATAATGCTTAAATATTATAGATGGAATATATTAAAGCTGGGTAACTTCATATTTGTCAGCCTAAATTTTAATTTCCAGAAACTCAAAGCAGTAGTAAGTACAACAGTTTTCAAAAGTACCACTATTTGTGTATGTAGATATATTTGTAGCATAAAATTCCCGGATTATGATAAGCACAGTTTTTACCTCTGCAACCCCTCTCTCTCTGATTGGAATAACTGGAATATTATAACACAGGTTATCGTGTATTGCTATACTAGTATAAAGTATACTAATGAAGTTCAAGGGAGAAATGTTGCTGTTTTAGTGGGTATCAACAAAGCTTTGAAGGTGGCAGCAGTTGTGTTTATACCCACCCAAGGCTATTAAATAAGGAAAATCTTTTTGCTTGCTTATGGATACATATCAATGCTATTTGTAAGCAGAGATCATGCTTGAATGTACCACTCACTTGTTTGTAGGTATGAGAATATAATTATAAACAAAATCATAAGCAATCCTTTCTGTCTAGTACATGCATTTATGTAACCTGTGTGACCAGCTTTAACACCTCAAATAAAAAAATGCTTTCTTAAGCAGTCTTTTATACTCAAACACAGCATTAAAAATGTAAATTAATAAACAGGAATTACTTTTTATCTTGCATTTAAAAAAAAAAAAAAAACTTTGATTGGATGATCACCAGCCAGTTCCCTTTATAGGGTCCTCCTCCCTTCTATGGGTGTCAGATCATCAGGTCTCCCTACCTGATAGGAAGCATTGCCTCTGACTCCTGTTCGTGCTTATACTTACCTTTGTTCCTGACTTCGTTAGGCCGTTCATTCATCAGCTGCAGCTTCACTCATCATCGATCATGTTCCAGAGTTATAACACCTGTGTGGATCTCAGCGCTTCTGCTCTCTGCAGCTTATCACTTCAAAGCTACGCCTGTGCAGCCTAACCCGCTGCTAAGACCTGTGACTATAGTGCATTGCTCAGCATCTGTCCTGAATTTCTATACTAGTGTATATTTCGGTCCTTCTGAGTCCTGCAGCTCATCGATTCGCAGTACTAGCTGCTCAGTCTATTCCACTGTCGAAACTTTTGGCTATACTGCTGATCATCACACAGCATCCGTCTGGTTCCTTAATTTCCATATACCCAAGGCTACATTTCATTCTGCCTTACAGCTACTTCATAGTTTTCCAAATTATCTGCTCTGCACCTGCTAGAGGACAGCGACCTGTGGTAGAGAGCAGCAAAGACCATATTCCCTTGCGGAAATCCCTGGTGAATACCTCTCCTTCCTTAGATTCCGCACCTCTCTGGGGGTAAACTGTCACTCAAACAGAGATCCAAACCATTCCCACTATCTGGCTTTCGTGACAAGTAGCAAGTTAAGCTGTTTTACTCACTGAACTCTTGTGAAATATGCCAAACAATCACCCTGACTTCAAAGTTGCTGAAATCTCTTCTTCAACCATGCTAGCCATAATTTCAGGCAACCAAAGAAGTCAGGTATTTTTACATATGGCTCTAACCATACTGGGATGTAATTAACGCATGAGCCACACCTTTGTGAAATCCATTGTTTCAATATGTGTGGTGTCCCTCTGTCAGAAGCAGTGCCCTTTCTACCATCTGTCTCATGTTTGCCCCTCCTTTGTCAACCCCGTATGTATGTATTCTGTTTTTATGTGCGATTTCTATTTTGTATGATTTGTAACTCTGACAGTCCAGTACTGCGGAGGCATGTACTTCTTCACAAATGTAATCCCCTGCCATTGCGTGTGGTAGTGGGGTGCATGGATAGGCAATGCACATTCTCACTTGTGCTTCCTTATCTGCCCTGGCTAGCTTGTGGATATGAGCTTAAGTGACCAGAGGGCCCCCGCTCATGCACATGTTACAGCAATATATGTTAAGTATAAACACAGGATTTGTAGGGTGGCGATGCAGTGCAATATAAGTAACAGTAAGATGGGCCCCAGGCCATCTTAATTTACATGCTTTCTCTACTTTGGCACAATACATGGGTTGCAAATATTAAAACAAATATGTACATCTCACAATTATTCCTAGCCCCTCCTGCACAGTTCTTAAGTAAGTGACCTGACTATTTTTATAGGACAGTCACATTTAAAATATTTTCTAGTGTACATTTATCTCTCTCTGCAGTGTTCAGTCACCCTTCTTCTGTGGAGATAATATTAGTCATTTGGCTCTGGCATTATTTCTGACGCAGATTCAGCTGCAACAATCCTCTTCCCTCCATCCTGGGTTCCTGGTTGTTCCTGACTTCTGACCACTCTCAATTACCTCACTTCACCATCACTCTCAGCTCGTCTATTGTGATCAGTTATCCAAGTCTTCTATTATGAAGCAATGGTTCCTTGTGTTTCTTCTTTGGGTCCTGTTGCCAGTGCCCAACATTCATTCACCAGGAAGTGTGAATAATAACGCAGGAGGAGTCATTACCAAATAAAAGATGGTGATGCTGCTGCTGCTGATTTACCCAGGTGTTTACATTTTTTGTCTGCCACCTGTACATGATCAGCTGTGCTTTGGAATTAAATGATATATATATATATATATATATATATATATATATGATATCCTAGTTAACTTTTTAATCACCTCTAATCATTTACAGCTGATCCCCTAAATGGGAACATGATGACAGACATTTATTAATAACTATTTTAGATTTGACAATAGATTCATTCATTAACTTTTCTCTGCTCTCATTCTCCTTGTTTCTACTGATATTTGGTGGATCACTATGCTTATAGTTTGAGCTTGTCTCTAGATTGTGCAGAATTCTGTAGCAATTCCATAAATATCCTTGGGGTTACTACAGAATAGGGATACGAGAACAACTTACTTTTTTAAATAAATTTATGCATGCAAAATTAGAAATACATTTAATTCCCCACATTTTTTTTTGTTTTGAAAGCTTTTGGACAATTAACTAGAATAGTGTACATTATATATACATTACATGAGTATTTGTTAAAGACAGTTACTGCAATGTCTAATTCATCACTGTGGTATATTAGATATATAATAAATATAAAATCTTATTTTGGCTGATGATTCGCTTGTGCTAGAAATAAAGGAAACTAGACAGTGTTATTGATAAAGATGTTCTTATAAGTTGCAGCTCTCTTTTGTAGCACTATCTAATGAGCTTGTTTCAAATCACAGCATGAGAAAAGTAATTCTCCTGTAGTGTATAATAAGCTGCATCGTAAAATGTTGCATGAGCAGTTCCTACTACTGATTGGATTCTGTGTGCTATAGTTAAATGCAGTCAGATGTAAAAAATGTGCTATCTGTCAGATGAAAGTAAAGTTTCCCTGAGGCTTTCATGTTGGGTTTACTGCACAATAGTCTTTTCTTAACCCTTTAACAACCACTGTATTTCTTGAGAAGTTCTTGTCAGTGTGGATGAACACAGATCAAAACATCAGGGGAGATTCCTTTCTTGTAAAGCAATGTTAGTATGATGAAACTAAATTATACTTCTTAATATCCTTTAGTAAAGTACTTGATAAAAAAAAAAAATCAATAAAATCTACTTTCCTTGGCGCTGCTCATTTGGCTTCATTATTGTCTAATGAGAATTAGCTGTCTTCGTAATGAATTCTTCCAGTGTGGGGAAAAACGTTTGTAGTTCATTGTAAGGTGTATGACTTTTGAAAGCTTTGGTAAATGGGAGATTAGAGGCTAATGGTGTCTGCATTATGAATAGTAAATCTTTCAATCTGGAACTATTACATATACTTTGTTATACAGATTATTCTAATCTACAGATCAAATGTTTTAGCTAAAAATAATGATGCTCATATAGGATATTTCACTTAAAAATTAGTGTTCTGAGCCTATATGTGTTGCAAGGTAATATGTGGACTGAGCTGGTCATTTTGCATAAAGAAAAACACCTGGTCCATTACTGGTACTTGTGAGTTCCATGACATAAAAAGCAACTCACTTTCTCCCATGTGATTGCAACCACCAGATATTGCCATAGTTTGCTCACAGATACTATATTCCATGGTAGCTAAAATAGCTTATGTTAAAAAAGGATAATAACCAAGGTGAATGCACTGGATGTGTATGATGACTTCCAGGGCTGTACTGGCTCACAAAAGAGCCCTGGCATAAAAAAAAACATACTCAGCCGTCAAGCGCACATATATAGTGTGCAGACGCAGGCAGCCTACCCTTGCTTGGGGGGAGGGAGGGCAATCGTCCTGATCACCCCTTCTCGATCCGCCTTTGTTAGTGACTGCAAATCAAGAATACAGTATTTTATTAAAAAGAATGCTAGGAGGCTGACTGAGAGTGAGACTGTCAATTTTAACAAAAGTTTAAGAGACCAAACCTCCCTCAATAGTACTATCAAGCATAACAAACCTTCTGGCAAATGCGGACGTTGTCTGATAGCTACTGTAGGCCAGGTATATTCAAATATACAATCAGTACCCCAACATGATAATTTAAGTATCTCATAATTCAAAATGATTTCTCATTGTATTAGTCCTGCACTGGTCAGGAATTGCCCCAATCTGCCCATCATCTCATGTAAAATTTGTTCCCTTCACATTAGATGCCTTTTGCTACTTAAATGCATGTCTAGTAAAAATGGGTGCACGCTTTGCAAGTACAATTTGACCTATGTCAACCTCAAGTGTACTTTAGGCTAAACATTACTGTATATTCTGGTTTACACCGATTTATGCTTAGGTTTGGATATAATATGTGCATAGAGTGCAAAGATTTTGAAAATGTTTTAGTCTGTATGAACTTCAGAGTTTGAAGCTTGTAAATGAATTTGTAATGGTTGATTCAAAGAAAAACTTTACAATTAAGAACAAACTTTTGTTTTTAAAAACAGTTACAATGTTATTTTAGATTAAAATTATTTTAAGATTCTAAGTATTTTTTTTTTACTGATACATGTTGTAGAGAAGGAAAGCACTGAAATCTTTCTTTTATTTGTTTGGTTACTTTGTTTTGCAATTTTGTGAGATTTCACAAGAAAAATTTAGCTACAGTTGTTTTAGACACTGCAAGGATCTATACACATATTTTATATAAATTCTATCAAGTTATTTTCACAAACCATGGCAATAATGGTCCCTGTCCATATACAATAGCATAGGACTACTTATGTTTTTAAGACCAGTCTGTATATAGAGTTGTCAAAGAGGTTTAAATCATATACTTTTGCTACACTAAGTTCTATGTTGAGACAGGTTAACAGAGAGTGTCATAAAGAGCAGTGATATCATCACAGGTGCTGGGCATTCGCATGTGTCTATAAGACCATGGCCTTATCTGTGTGTCCTCCCTGTGTTTGCGTGGGTTTCCTCCGGGTGCTCCGATTTGCTCCCACACTCCAAAAACATACTGTTAGGTTAATTGGTTGCTAACAAATTGACCCTATTCTGTCTCTCTCTCTGTCTGTCTGTCTGTGTATGTGTGTGTTAGGGAATTTAGACTGTAAGTTCCAATGGGGCAGGGACTGATGTGAGAGTTCTCTGTACAGCGCTGCGGAATTAGTGGCGCTATATAAATAAATGGTGATGATGATGATGATGAAGTATCTGGCAACAGTAAGCATGAATTGCTAGATTAAGTCCCTTGGATCAGTATCTAGCATATGCAGTTTCCCTTCAAATCGTGTATCAGACATTGACTATGAATCCGACTATGCTTTATTGTATCCTGTTTATATTGACTTTGAACTTTCAACTCTCTCTATTGAATCCCTGGACTTTGGCTGTGAGCGCACAACTGCTTATTTGTTATCACTATATTCATTTTTGGACTTGATCTCTGATCTCTTCTCATCCAATTTATATATGTGAACTGGATTTCAGCTGTAAACTTCATTGCCACGTAAGTCCTCACCTTGCACCAGAATTTGATACTTACAACATATGTTTTAGTTATCCTCTGTGTGTCAGATTTGGAATTTAACTGCTGGGCATTTGCTGTCTGCATGCTGTACTTAAGCCTCTGCTTTTCTGGTTTTCATTAACTTAATTTTAGTTTTCAAATTCCTTGAGTGCATTATTATTGTGTATTTGGATTCCATTCCTTATCGTGTTGATGTGGCTCCATATAATGTATATATACCAGACTTTGGCCTATGCTTTAGTCTTGATCAACAGATTGCACCAGTGCCTAATAACTCTATCTAGATTTTTAGTGCTACAGATAATTGCATGATCTCAGACCCTTGGACTGTAGAATTGCATTTCATTCACCTGTCTGCATATTTTTATTTTTGCTGCATTTTAAAATATAAACACTAGTGGGTACATTCTCTTTGCTGGCACTATACAAAGCAACAGCGGCCAATAGCCATTGTCTTTTATTTATGGCTAAGCACACGCAGTGCAATTCAGTTTGTGATAACTATAAGATATTAACCTATTTTTGGAATGCAAAACCATTTCCCGTCTCTCCAAGAAATTCTTAATTCTGAAAATTATACGGAAAAATATGTATTTATGGAAACCCATGTTGAATATTAAAACTCTGGGAACAGGTATATGCTTTATAGCCATCATAGATTAACACACAACAGACTATGTGTTCTGAGATGTTTTTTGATACCATTATTATAATCAGCTGTCAATTTACTGGCCGCTCGCCTGCTTTTGACTACAGTACTACAATTGGCAGGATATTAATTGGATGGTGTCCTATTTACAAAACACCATTGACACTGTGTGAAAAGCAACCATCATTGCTTTTCCTGATGTACTAATGTTGATGTATCTTGAGTATAGCATTATTCTCCTTTTGAATTGAACACAATACACATAATACCTATGTCTGCACTTCTGCATGTTATCTCAGAATCAGCAATCATAAGACAGGAAAGGTTAGTATATTTACTGAACTGGTTGCAATCATTCCTAAAATGGGACCCAATCAGTAGAGCTGACACTATAATTTTTAACGTACTTAGCATGAGAGAACTCTGACGTCCCCCATCTTGGTGGGAGTTGATGCTACCTCTAGGAGCCTAGTCCATTACAAAGACTAAACCTCTCTCCAGCTCTGTGCTGCTCTCTCCTACATGATCTTGCACCTTTGACTTCCGAGTGCTTCTGGTATTTTAAGCTCACTTTCTGCTTGACTGGATCCTGGAAAGCTGGGGCCCTGTTTGGAAAAAGGTATTATTCACCTCCTGTAATGCTGAGCAATGAGTGAATTATCTAGCACTCCCTCCACACGCCAGCCTTTCATTAAATTTATAGTACCCACAATTAATAATTACACCTCCTTCCTCCCAACCAGCCTGATAGTAAACTAATAGTATTCCCATTTAAACTGACCTATCTCCCCCACCAGCCCTAACATTAAATTAATAGCATTTCTACATAATAAACTCCTTTGGCCTTCATGACACAGTTCTTTCCCGGTTCACTTCTTACCTATCGAACCGCTTCTTTAGTGTTTCTACCTCTGGCACATTCTTCACTCCACTCCTACTATCTGTTGGACTTGTTGTCCCACCAGGCTCTGTTCTTGGCCCTATACTCTTGGGACACTAATTCACTCATTCGGACTCCAATACCACCTCTACGCTGATGACACCCAAATCTATATCTCTCTCCTTCTGTACTATGTGGTGTAAACAACTGTTTTTCTGCTATCTTCACATGGATGTCCAAATTCTGCCTAAAGCTCAACATGTTCAAAACAGAGCTTATTATCTTCCCTCCTGCCAGAGTCCCCACCTGCCCTCAAATCTCCCTCACTGTCAATAACACCACAATATCTTCAGCCTCCCAAGCCCGCTGCCTTGGAGACATACTTGACTCCACCCTCTGCTTTATTCCTCACATCCAGACTCTCTCCTAGTCCTGTCGACTCCACCTTAAAAACTTTGCCAGAATACACCCTCTTCTTACTCAACATGCTACCAAAACTTTTATCCATTCTCTCATAATCTCTCGTCCTGACTATTACAAACTCCTGCTATATGGTATTCCTGAAACCCATATATTGACACTTCAATCATTCCTAAATGCTTCTGCAAGACTGATCTTCCTTTGTCACCACTCCACATCTACTGCACTACATTGCAAATCCCTACACTGGCTCCCTGTATCCCCAGAATCAAATTTAAAGTATTCATCCTTAGCTACAAAGCCCTCAACAACACTACCCCTCCATACATCTCAAAATACTCTCCATCCCGCACTTTTAGATCTACCTCTGACCTGCTCCTTGTCTCGTCTCTGGTAACCATCTCTCACTCCCGCAGAATAGACTTCTACCGTGCTGCTTCCCGCTTATGGAATTCTCTACCATGCTCAGACTGCCCCACAACCTTCAAATCTCTGAAAACTCATCTCTTTTTTTAGAGGTGACCTTATTCCAGATAACACTATTCACACGAATGCACTCTCATAACTGTCCCAATCTCCACTCTGAGCCACATTTGCTCCTCTTGTTTCAGCTGTGCCATTTTCCACTTAGAATGTAATCTCTCTAATGAGCAGCTTTCCTCAAACCCTTTGTTTTCATATCTGCATTTATTTTGTCTACCTTGTATGTCCCCTCACATAACAACAAAAAACACTTACCTGTTCTAGTTGGAATACTGGATCTATCTATTCAGTTCATGTGTAAACGTTATATATTCATTTTTTTCATTTTGAAGTCCTCCTGTACTGTATGTTATGTTCATGGCTTGGTGAATAAAGCACTATAAGAAATTGCAATAAGGACCATAGCTGTGTCCTCTTAGTAAATGTATGACAGTCCAAAGAAGCTACATGCTCAATTTGTATGAACAATCATTTTAATATACAGACCAACCTCACCCTTCACCTGGTGAAATGGTGCGCAGTGGATAGGATACTGACAAATATGAAAATACCCTGAACTCGCAGTCTTGCATCACAACTTGATCACAGCCTTACATGAGAGCATGTTAATGCATTAACAAAAGCCATTATCAAAGGGCAGAGAATATGTCACATAAACACAGGGACGGCAGCCATTTTATGTACTGAACCAATATTTATGAGGACGAACCTTCTCATTGTTAACCAGTAACATTACAGAGGCAATTCATGAATAATATGCATGAAGTATTACCAACATTTGCGAGGTACCACTTGTAGTAAATTAAATTACTGCATTCTTTTGAATATTGATTAAACCAACAAAATGGCTGCTTACACTGTATTAGTGATGGCTTCAAATACATATTTCAATTGAAAACATATGGATCAAATTGTCTTAATCAAGTTTCACCACACAAAGGGCCTGAGACATTAAGACTCACATACTGAGAGCATTGTGCTTTTGTTGTAAACCACACATAAATCGGCACTGTGTACTCCCAAAGTCAATAGGGAATGGATCTAAACATATGTGTGGTGTTGACTATGGATGTAGTTTTACTCTGCTCTACTAGACCAGACACTGCAGGATACGCACAATTCCTATGTGGAATATAAAATCTCAAAAGATCGCACAGAAAAAAAAAATCAATTAATGTTACCTGAATAATATAGTCACTTATGATTGTAAATGGAAATTTAAAAAAAATTTTTTTTTCAATATTTTTTTTCCCTTTGTAAAAACATTTATTAGGCTGTCCTCAATGTCAACTGTACATAACAGACATGTTTTACAGTTGCTCCTGACTGCAGACACACAGGTTATAACATGCATATAATACTGACATAACTAGGACTCAGCACTTAGATTAGCTCTATAGCTGGTGCAAGAGATACAGAAGAATAACAAGTAACTTTGAGACATCAAGAGGATAATTCAGATGTGGGTATGTGTGCTTGAGCTTGGCACGCCCTTACTGTAATTGACCTTAATTGACTACACCAAAAGACCCTTCCCAGCCCTGTTCCCTCCCCGAAATCGTAGGCTGTAGTAAGTGTCCTTTGTATATGAAGGTGGAGCTGACAGGGCTGCGCTTTCTGGCATATGAGTCGGTTATGGGCATGCGCAGACTGATCTTGCGTATGATATGCTCTATATCGGCAGATACATGCCTTAATGACAAAGCCAATATAGGTGGACAGAAGATGTGCTTGATCATATTATATTTGTTATGATTAATGATTCTAAATCTTTAGCCCAGGTGTTAATTTTAAGACATTAAAATGTTTGGGTGATGTTTTATTCTATTTTAACTACTGCAGAGTTCAAACACTTCCTTAGGATGTCTTTTGTGTTTTCTTTGAGAAATGTTTCCTATTAGGGTGTTCTCCATTTCTCCGGCATCATTTATCATGTGCATAGTACTACCATTATAATACTACATTTTATAAAATAAGATATTTTAAATGACTGTATATAGAATTTTTCATACAAATTGGTCATATCTTACCTACCAGAGTCGGACGGATTTTCACAAAATGCTCTTTTATAATAAATGATTGAAATCAGATCAAGACAAATCTGAGATTAATATGAAGGAATGTTGCATATATTGTGGATGCAGCAAATTCATCCATGTGTATATTGTTTAAAGAAAATGTGCGTTGTATATTTTCATTCATATCTTACATTTGACATGCTGATTTCCATTGTCCCATCATCTTTTCCATGCTGTTTTTGTTTTCTAATAAGTGTTTGCCTACTGATCAAATTTTTATGATCACATTTGTCTTACATTTCACACATTAAAAATGCACTTAAAGTTTTCAGTATTTTCAGATGTATTTTAATCTAAAACTACGGTTGCGTCATCCATTAAAAAAATCTTAGAGTAAGTAAGCACATTTTTTGCTCTTATTGCTATGTTGACCTAAAGTATACCAGTTTTCTTAGCTGCTAGTACACTTACTGTAGAATAATAATAGATGTGTGATGAATAATTACAAATCTTAACAATGATCTAGAGTACATGGGACACATATTCATGTGCATATACATTTAGACTGATCATGTAGGTTATTTATATCGATATAGCACTCTCAATCTCAAGATTCTTTTGCCATATGTGCAATACACTGAACAATTATGCAAACAAGATCTCATTTTATGTGTGCATTCATTGGTTAAAACAGGACTAGAACTTTCTAGGGTGAAGGAAGTGCATTTTTGCCGAGGACCTGAAAGGGAAGGGGACACTTTAACTGTACAAAGTTCATCCTACCCAGCCATAAACAAAAAGTCCAGTCCCTACACACTGTCCCTCTGGCCTTGTTTACTGAGTTCCTGTGCTGGTAGCCAGGGCAATCTTAACAACATTACGGGCCCCCGGGCAAAGCAGTGCACCGGGGCCCCTACATATATATATATATATATATATATATATATATATATATATATATATATATATATATATATGTATACAGATACAGATATAGATATAGATATATAGAGATAGAGATAGATGGATGTACTTGCTCAGTGACCCTTGAAGGTTTTTTTTGCAGGTGTTTTCTTTTGCAGGATTATATTTTCTAATTAAGCCCTGCCTATGGGGCCCCCTTGCCTGTGGGGCCCCTGGGCACCTGCCCATCGTGCCCAATGAAAGAGATGGCCCTGCTGGTAGCAACACCCAGTATATGTAAAAAGTGAACCTGGAAGCTGCAATTGCCCATGTAGAGCATTGACCAGTGAGGTCAGCCTTATCGTAGTATCTCATACTCAGCAAGTATTAGAAAACAACTTTGCCTCACTTATTGTACTTTTGCTTGCATTATCATTTCCACAAGACACAGCCTTTAAGGCACACATTGTCATGACCATTCAATGTTCCATGGAATACATTAAGAAGATATGTCTCAAAATGAAAATCAGCTAATGACACATTTTCTGTACCGGTTTCCAGTTTCAGTTTTTTTTATTGCATAGTTTATATGCAAAGATTTACATATAAATCATACATACTGAATCTTGGGGAGGATTAATGGAACAATCAGACAGGCTGACGGTTCTTGTGCTTCTATTTGCCAACACTTGCAAAGACTGTTTAAAAAGTGGCTTATAGCTATTTTCATATTAGTCAGTAGAAGGAAAAGTCTTCCTAAGACAAAATTACAACTGGCTGATACAAATGATTTATTTTCCCTTTACTCATGTATCCCAGCAACTGAATTACTGTCCAATCCACGCAGTCTGCCTTTTTCATTTTAACTCTATGAACCATGACAACTGCTGTTCAATGGGAAATGGTAGTTTTTGAGCTACTGTATTTGTAAAGTTTGTATGCTGACGTAATACATTGTCAGTGGTCGTGTTTTAAAATAGATTACATGTCTGAGCAGTTCAGAGAGATCAAGATTTCAAGCAAAACAGAGAAATTACAAATACTGTGATATGTTTGTTGTTTTGCTCTTTTGCTTTATTTATTTTTAATTAATTTATATTACACTACCATATTGTGCTGCACTTTACAAAGAATATTTGAATTATCATCAGGCAAACACAAATTTCACTTTAAAATAGCAGTAGAATGGTGCCACACAAAATGCTATTGGTGATCACAATTAATCCTGAGATGAAAATGTGCTTTGTAATGCTTGTAGCATTACTGTATGTGCCCCCTTTCCCCCAGTGATTTCAGGCCAGGCACTTGGGGGGGGGGTAGTGAGAGGTGAGTGCCTCATACTGTGGGGTGCTGTCAGCAGTTGCATCACCATGTAGGAAAGGGGTGGTCTCAGGTTTCTGACAAAGGAGGAACATGCAGCGATGCTCAATTAATATCCCCAATAAGGGAGATAAAGCAGCAATTAAATGAGAGCCCCAGGGAAAGGTGTTAGTAGCAGAAGGGGTTCCCCACCTTCAGGGCTACCCCAAAAAGAGGCACAAGTGAAAATGTGAGCATGAAGCAGTGCAAGAGAGCTGCACATGTATAATAGTGAGGGAGTCCCCACCAGAAAAGGTCTTATGTACTTACACAATGCTCAAGGTACAGAATATGAAAAGGCACAATAAAGACAACCAATAGTGTACTCTGTGCACATTAAGTAGATTGCGCTCCTCTGTGGTGAGAAATAAGCTTTTTATAAAGATTATCCTTCTGAAGAAATCGCACTAGAGAAAAAGAAACGCGTCAAGGTGTTTTAGGTGAACCAACAAGTACCAGAATCTATAACAGTTATCTGTCTATAAGAGTAAGTGAAGCAGAATGCAAAGGCTTAAATGTTCTGACTCAGGTCTTGACTCGTCTTGCTTAATGTACACCTACAGGTTTATACCTATCTGTTTTCAGGAGATGAGTGCTGTGCCAAGGAGCTATTAATTAACATCTCTATATGTGCTTCTTGAGAAATTCCATTCGCTTGAATGGTGGTGGAATTGAATAGTGACCTGAATAGTGGAAAGCAGGTGTTTGGATTGCATTGCTAATGCACTCTTTCTTTATTTGTCTTCAATTTATCCTTCTTCCAGTTTGACGGACATGAAAGCAAGGTTGCTTATTTATTAATCATTTTAGCAACAAAAGGACATTTGTTAGGTGGGACTTTTCTTGGTTTCATATTTATTTCTACCTCAACATTGCTCTTGTGAGTGGTTACTCATTGTTTTATGATTATGTATGAATGTATACTCTTGATGCTTGGAATCTGCAGTCCATTTTTCTTTGAGCTATTTTAATAATATAAGTTTTTAATGTTGTTATATATATATATATTATTTATAACTATGCTTAAATAGAATATTTATGGTTTTTGAATGCTTATGCGACCTATAGATAGATATGAACACTCCAGTTTAGTTTTATATTCTCTCTGGCTGGTGAAATTAGTATTTTTTTTTTGTGGGAACAGCACTTTTTTCTTTATGTTTAGGTCTGCATTACTAATTAGTTTTTTTTATATATACTTCAGCTTTATATTTAAAATTGGTTAAGGGAAAAAATGTAAATAGATTCCTAGCACTTGATATTACATGTAGATTACTATTTTACAAAATGTAATTCTATTCATTTAACAAAGCAGAGAAAAGCTGTGTATTCAAGGACAATGGAAAAAACAGTCCTGCATAAAACAATTTATTTAGCAAAATATACAGGAATACATGTTTAGATCAATTAAGTAAATTTATCCAAAGGTGGGAAAATGTTCATTATATTGATGAATGGAGAAAACACCAAAAAGATGGAGGGTGACTTTTTTTTTTTTACTTTTTAAACACTTATGTTGAGTGAGGGTGATGTACTGGCAGTAGCACTCGGTATTTGTAGGTGAGCCTGGGAACCTATCACCCATTTAGGGAATCAGCCTTTGAGGTCAGTGTTAAAGTAGTATCTCATATTGCATAAGTATGGGAAAACAATCAACTGTGCTTTACTATTGATTGGGTTATCAATTCTTTATTTTCTTCATCATCATTTTTTTAAACTCTCTATTTCCAAACCGTATCTAAAATACATTACAATAGAAAGACCCAGTGATAAAGTGCAATGTCCAAAACGTATAGAGTATTCATCCCAGGGTATCAAACACATATCTTGGAGCAAATAATGTAAAACTTTAGCAACCAAAACTGCTACAACTGCTATGGGAAACTAAGAACTGTTGAGCCAAAGTCAGAGAGCCACAGAGGGATTCTTTGACTATGTCTGTAGCACGCGAGGATGTCTCTTGAGAATCATGGATTTCATTAGGGGAGCCAGTTGGAATTGGTAAATTGGATTCTGGATTCAGGGCCGGTGCTAGGGTCCTCAGCGCCCTAGGCACAATGTAAAAAAATCCCGCTACCCCCGTCTTTCCTTACCTTGGCTCCATAAAGCTAGTCCTCTCTGCCGGGTCCCGTCCCTCACTGACACTGTCGGGCCGTGATGATGATGTCACGCCCGACAGTCAGTGAGTGGAGGGGAGGAGACGGAGCGCCCCATCAGCTGTTGGAGGAGAGGGAGGCAGTGGTGATCCATAGCCCCTCCCCGTCCCCGTGTATCTATCTGAAGCTGTGTGGCGGCCGTGGAAGGTATGCTCAGTGGTCGCCGCACAGTTTTAAACTACACTAATAAATGCTTTTTAATTCTGTTGCTGGATTACTTACTAATAATGATGAGGTTGATGATTAAGCTATTGACAGGGAAGTTTGCATGGGGTGTCTATCCATTTGGCTGCTAGCTGAAGCTGGGCTGCATTCTACTATATACATTTTTCCACCTTTTGAAGAACTACTTAAATGAGGTGTCTAGATAATCAATGTTCCCACCTTTACTCATTGCAGCATCACAAAGGCTACAAATGCCTTGACAAATCTATTTGTTTTGTGTTGGTCGTACAACACCCTGTTTTTTCTCCACCAAATAGTTCAGATGTCACACTCACTGATAATGCCTCTCACAAAATTGCTTTCAGCTTGAAACAATTTGAATTTTAAAAGCAAGAAATATATTTATTTTTTGGGGTGTGCTCCTCAGAGTTATACAGTACCCTGTTTTTGTCTCCACTAAATAGGTCAGAGTCTATACTATGTATACTATAACAACCAGTAGCCAAAACGCTTCACTCTCTGACACCCAATTGATCAGCACACAGTTCTAGCAGACAATTATTGCTATATAAATTGCCTCTTTCACCCATCTTAGCAAAGAGTTCCTGCACTCTCCTCTCAAAATGCAATCACCTCTAAAATATTAGATGAGAACAGAAGGGAGGGCTATATAAAATAGCTATTGATCCTAAACTCGTGAGATCTGACATTTTACCAGAAATTATATTTTGCCTCATTTTCAAATCTGAATTTGGAATGAGAAACCGAGTCATGACTCAGTTTCACACGATGCCCCAAATTTTGGATCTGTCGGATTTCACAGAATCTGTCTCTAATTCATATTTGTATTCTTGCTAAAATAATGCCTTATCATTTGAAGTGAGGTATTTTTACAGAAAAATCATGGAATTTTTTTCCTTGAGTCTTAAATATTTTGATTATTGCTCTCCCACAGAGCATTTTTTTTCATATTCACGTGCATTCATTAATAATTACTTTATCGGTTAAAATGTAAACATTAGATTTCCATAAAATTGAATTTGTCTTACATTAGCTATATAATTTAACTTCAGCCAGAGCCAAAATAATTCATAGATCTTATCTTTCTTTTCTACATTTATTTAGACAATCTCCACAATATCTATTTGACAAGATAGGGCAATTTTCAAAATAACCTTTTTACAAACTTATAGAGTCAATCAGCACTTTCAACTCAGGCCTAAAGGCCTCCTATTATGTTATCTCTTAGAATGAACAAAACCCACAAAATAGAAAGAAAGATATCTAGTAAATACATAACAAAAGTAAAAGACAAAAATCCTAATAGAGGAACTTGCATAGCCTCCAGCTACTGTAAATGTTCATCCACTACTGAGCAGAAAGGAAAAGAAATCATCAAACAAGGTTAGTAGCTGTAGGTGGTGCTCTTTCAAGTCTGTGGATAGAATATAACACTGAACTCTTGAAATACAAGGACAGATGTATATAATAATTTCACAGATGTATCTTATGATAGAGTTACAAAACAAAACATGAAAAGAAAGGGAAAACATTAATCTGTCCCAATCATTAAACATACTGGGTACTTTTAAATACCAATAAAAGAGAATGTATTTCAATCCATTATTCAAGATAAAAATAAATGAGTAAAACTGGTCAAATGTAACTGCTAATGTAATCAAAGTAGCAATTACTACATCTTATGTTTAAAAGTCAATTAATTATAAGAGCACATCTTACAGCTAATATCTTTATTTCAAAAATTTGTTATACAACTCTATCACATATATTACATCTAAAAATGATTCATTGATATTGTCTTTCTTACAGCAATTGTTCAACTTCTGCTTCTACCAACCAGGAGCTTCAATAATGTTACAGAAGGGGCTGTGCTGTGTTTTATCATATGCTACAGCTAGGAAAATATCATTGTAATATAAATGTGTTACTATATTGTTTTTTTTTAAAATGGCATAGAACATAGGCAGGTTTGAAAAAGGATGTTGAAACAAAATGTAATGCTATCTGGGTAATTGAATTTTTAAGTTGACTTCTTGGGGAATGAGTGGCTATTTACAGAAATATGGCAGTATGCAGTGACTCACAATTGATTGATATTTTTGGGGAAATGTTGCTGTCCTGACATTCAAGGGTAGAAGAGATAGATTTTTAATTGTAATCCAATATAGTTTAGTGGAATGGAGGCATATGTAGATAATTCACTAGGGCACATTCATATTCTTCAACAGTACTTGAGAAGTAGTTTGACAAGCAATGGTTTATAACAAAAAAATACAATAGGGCCATCAGAGATACCAATTAAGCAATATGACCAAAATAACAATTAAGCAATTTAGAATTGTGATAGATTTCTTGCTGTATTAATTTAGTATAGAGATTCTTAAACTATGTGTCACCAACCCATTAAGAGAGGAGTCATACAATGATCATCTCTTTATAAACCTGTTGCATACTATCAACTAAAATAATAATTACTGATTGTATTTTAATATTATTTTGTAGAAATGTAAAATTGAATTTTCATTATTTAAACAACATTTTTAATAAAACATTTGGTTACATCTTTTCAGCTGCGCTTGGCAAAGTGATTCACTAACTGAGAAACATTAGTTATATCTGCTTAAACGTTGCCAAAATAATGTCCTAACGCTATTCGATACATTGCTAACAGTTGCATTCTTAATTAGTAGGTAACCCTAAATTCATTCAATTTTATGCCATGAAAATCTGACAATATTAAATAATGTATATAGCATAACATGAAAACCAACAATGTAGAAAATATACCACTCTGCTCTGATTTAAATGTAGCTGTGTAGTATATTTATCTATAATTAACATTGCCCTTAAACTGCAAGGGAATTTGTTGTATTTTTTAAATATTTTCTGTCTTTTTTTCAATGTTTTCCAATAAGGGTATTTGATGTTGTCTTTTTGTAGAAATCCAAAATCCCTACCTATGAAAAGATGTGGGCATTTATGAATAGCAGGAGCCAGTCGGTGCTTGTCAAAAATAATGAAGAAGGTATTCAGCGAGTGCTCACCTCTGATTATGCCTTTCTAATGGAGTCAACAACCATTGAATTTGTCACGCAACGCAACTGTAACCTGACACAGATTGGAGGCCTTATAGATTCTAAAGGTTATGGAGTTGGAACTCCCATGGGTATGTTGCATGTCAATTATGTTGTCTTTGTTCATTTATCTTAGTTGGAGCAAGAAAAATAGAATGCCTCATCAACAATTCAATGCAGCTTTGAACTATTTATTCCTCTAGCTTTTTAACATACGTAACATATTGTAATTTGTTCACAGAAGATGCAACTATACATTTTTGTTTCAAACAAAGCAGTATGTAAAAAAAAAGTACACTTTATAGCAAAGAAGAAATGAGGAATTATAGAACAAAACAGAAAAATAATGGAGACTAAATCTAGTCATAATACCTACATTGTCATACAGTTATTATTATTATTTACTTATGCAGATTAGGGGATCATATATATTATTCAACACTGTTCTACTTTCCATTAATTAACTCGCACATTTTTTATGAATGGTTCCAACAAATAAATTTTAAGGTCATAAACAGTTTACAACGTACATTTTTCAATATGATATTTTTTACTTTTTTATAGAAGTTTTGGTTCAAATATGAAATTTAAAAAAAATATTTTGATTCTGTATTCAAATTTTTTTCCCATGTGACCTTTTTAAAGATACTCATCAACCAAAACCAAAAAAGCAAAGACATTTATAGAAACTTGAAATATAGTAAGTTGTTTTGCTCACCCAAGGGTGTTGCTATTTTCTATTACTACTTGGTTGGGAGGGTTGTCAATGACCCTCTGCATGAGAAATAAATTACCCTACAACTAAATGAAGATAACTAGGGGCTACATTTATTAAACTGTGGGTTTGAGAAAGTGGAGATATTGCCTATAGCAACCAATCAGATTCTAGTTATTTATTTAGTAGATTCTACAAAATGACAGCTACAATCTGACTGGTTGCTATAGGCAACATCTCCACTTTTTCAAACCCGCAGCTTTACCTCTAGGACTCCACAGAGAGTATTATTAAACAAAACTGCTTGGTGGAAGGAGATTGTTAATTTGTGCAAGGCTCCTTTCCTCATCAAGCCAGCGGATTATACAGCATTATGCACAGCCTACATTTTGCTTTCATTTTCATTTCTGGGGAAGGACATGCAGGACTCCATCCGCATGTATAGTTCATAGGGGGTAACATATGGACTGACTGCACAATAACTGGGATGATTACAACCAAGTGTATACAATACCGAATGGAGGCCATTAATTTATATTCATATTTATTAAAAAGGATCAATAAGACCAATATTTTTGTTTAACTATGGGTTATTATTTTGCATACAAAATAGTACTTAAACATTTACAAAAATCATAGCTGTTAAAGATATAATGGGCCTGATTCATTAAGAGACAGTGAGTGCAATGAATGTTTGTTTCAAAAAACACTTAAATCAGGTATATTAAACAAGGTGCGGATCTGAAGATATATGTGGTGATGAACACAGGTGTATTTCTGCTCTGCTGTACTAGACAAGAGACTGCATGAAAAACAAATGCCTGAGATATGCCCAGAGGTTGAATCGGTCGCTGCTGCGTGCGTTTCAGTTTTGCACATCCTTACTGTATATTGACTATGGGCATCTGCTCCTTCCCCGTCCTGTTTCCTCCCTGAAATCATAGGCTATAGTAAGCATCCTTTGCGCACAAACATGAATTTAGCGATGCTGCACTATGCAGCGTATTGTCCGGTTCTGGGCATGGGCAGACTAATTGTGCGGATCATGCGCACAAAATCGTCGTTTAGGTCCCTTAATGAATCAGGCCCAATAAGTACAAAAATTAACAGCTGTTCTCGCCACGCATTTCCAGGGAAGGGTTTCATATGTTTCTTTAAGAATTCTGCTGAGTAGTATTGCTGTAGCAGTTTTGTGACTGATGAGCTTAATATGACACTCAGAGATCACATGTGAAATTAGAGCATTAAGTATAAAAGTATTTTCAAATCTGCTTTCTATGGAACTCCATAGGTCTATTAATGTGCAATTGTTAGAATGCAGCATGTTGCATTCTTTGCCCCATATATAAGACTTATTTTTTCCCATTTGAGCATGAAAAACGCACACAGCTGTGCAATTAGTTTAATTTTGCTTCTGTTGCTTAGCAAAAGACAACATAAATTCAATTTTGAATAGATCCATGTTCCCTTAGATGTCAAATAGAATCTACTTATAGTTTACAATATACCATTAACATAACATTAAATAATTTATTAAATATCACATGTTGCTGAGTACAGCCACTCCTGTCAAAATGCAGATTATTAATTTCAAAGCATTATCCTATTCAGACACTTTTTGTTCTGCCACTTGTGAAAAGCATTCATCAAAGGCTAAACCAACTCTTTCATGGAAGCTCTTCAGTGCAATTGGTACAATTCTGCCAGTTCATCAAAGGCACAAAAAAAAGAGTCTCTAGTTGATTGATGATATAATCATTTTCATGGATATACTCATGCAGTACTGTTCTGTGTAATAATCAACTTGGATAACTAGATATAATAAAGGTACTGTATTTATTTCAAGAACATTGAAGCCTTTTAAAACAATAATGGCAGCAATATGTTGCTATAACTTTTAAAACAAACCTTACATTATTTTAATGTTCACAAACATGAATATTTATAGTAATTAAATTGAATGGAATATAAAATATATTATTAGCAAAGAAGGTCAAGAAAACCTTGGTAGGCAAAATCACATTGATTGATATATAAGTCCAGTATTTCTTGAATCAAACCTTAGATAACAAGAGTTTCATTAAATAAAATGAAGATGGGTGGCTTTATGGTGATGTGTCTTGATTTATTTATGTCTGTCTCGAGCGAGAAAAGTGTCACATATCACTGAAACATTGACCATTATCATTCAGCAAATCTGTTGTTGCATCTTTTTATACTGAGTATTGTAAGCACTATAATCAATCCAGCAGCAATTCTGGTGTGTGTGTGTGTGTGCTGGAACTGTTTACTATAACTTTCCATGACAGACCACAATCACATCAGTGACATTTCTATTGCACTGACATTTGAAAAGTAAGTTTTTAAAAATTGTGTTGGTCTAAAATTCTTCAATTCAAAATGTATATTTTCCTACACAACAGATGGAGAGAAATGATATATAAACTGGGTCCTAATATTTGCTTAGATGAATCTGAATTCAAATAAAAAATCAAGACAAAAACATTGATATACCCTGCATACGATTTTGGCAATATTTTAAAAAATACCTGAAAATGGAGGACATTATAGGAATGATTTACAGTGAAACGTAAAATTGCGACTTTTGCATATTTACTAAAATGCTTACGAACCATTACATTTCTGTGGCTATCTTTTGAGTAGCACAGATTTTGTACAATTTTAATGCACATGTATAGATATGTCTAGTGCAAAATGTAAACGTCATCATCTTCAACTTAAAAACTTGCACCAGGCCTATAAAATAATATGCTTCCTAAAGAGTATACTACAAACATGTGTAGGCAGAAATCAAACAGATCTCTAAGGAGCATTGTTGACTTGCATCTCCATGTCCCCACTATATAGAACTTACATGTGAATGCCCCTTACCTCCAAGCATAACTGGATATAAGTATAAGGTACACTCAAAATATGATCGCAAGTTTTGTGCATGCTTAGTGCAACAGATTTTATATAAGTTGCATTTTTACATGGCACATGTAGAATGATGTTCAAGTTCAACAAACTATTGCTATGCTTTATTTTGCAAATTGGTTGAATATTACTTGCAAAAAGCATTTCAAGACAAGTATTCATAAATCATGAACATCATTTATTGAAAAAAATGGACATGAGATGAAGAGGGACATCTACGATAAATACTTTGAATACAACACATTTGATAGACATTTGTGTATTTTCTTATACTGCATATATTTTGTACATCTGTCTGATTAATTCATAACTTGATTGCAGATAGATAGCATAGAGGTTCATATTCCAGAGAATCCCAAAGAACATAAAGCAACCAAGAGCACTCTCAGATATGATACATAAAACCTAATTTGCAAGATTCTGAGGCTAAAAGTAATGTATATTTGGTAATTGCATTGTATAGTAAATATCTTAATTGTGTTTGCTGCATTGGATTTTGTTTTTGGTATGTTTTGTATTTAAGTAAGTAGGTGTGATGGAGCTTGAGGAGGCAAGGGCCCCACAAAATGTTGATAGATGGTCCACTAATTTTTGAAGGCTGGAGTTCTTCTTAAAAGTACTTACTTAATCTTGTTTTTCTCAAACCACTCACAGGTTGTTTTGTACTGTCTTTATGATCAACAAAATGCAACCATTATCTCTTTTACCCTACAGCAAACAAATTGCATTACACATATTGTGCCCCGCCTTTCCTTTTACTACACAATATACATATACCACCTCATAAATCTAGATATAGCTTTGTCCATTTAAGCAGACATCTATTGGTGGTGAGGTAAGAATTGGCAAATATTTTGTGAAATCATTAAGATCACTAAAATATGCTAGCTTTATACTACATACTATACTAAGTACTATATCAAGCTTTTTGATTGCTTTTGACCAAGCTTTTGGTTTCCTTCATAAATGAGACTACATTGACCAGAAATCCCCACAATATTTTGGTCAACTTTTATCAGTCATTCAGGGATAAGTGATGATGGAAAATCAAGCTTTTGTTCTTAATGTTTGTATGTGTATGCAGATATTTATTGATCTCACTGATTGTGCCTCATGAGATCACTTAGGCTGGGTATACACTTCAGAAAGTTTCTCCTGATTTTACCAACGACTGATGAAAAAAACCTCCCAATCAGCATGCAGATTCATGTGTGCACACTATACGTGTTTGACAAGAATTATTTTTAGTTATGTGCTCTTCATCTGTCATGACCATTGGCTGAAAAGATCATGACTCTGTAAACTCCATATTGATCTATGGATACTCCCGGTCCTTAGTGCATACACACTTGAAAATTGGAACGACATTGTTCCCTTGTTGAACAAGAGTTTTAGTTTGGTTTAAAGCTAAAATGATATGATATGCTTTGGAACGATAATCGCTCATCCTTGCAGTGTACACAGTAATGCAAATTCGGGCCAAACAGTTGTTTATCAGATGATTGTCCCAACAATCAGCTGAAAACCCTGTAGTGTGCACCCGGCCTGATAGCCTGGATTGATGAACAATGTCTTTCAGGCATATCTCCACTCACCAGGTTTATCAAATTAAAAAAAATAAATGTTTAAAGTATTTTTTTTTTATTTTGCTTTTTGTGTTGTGACAGTATCCTGCCTATACACCTAGGATTGTTATATACATTTTTTTCTATGATTTGAGTACAGATGATTAACATTCTTAAATAGATTTATCAAATGACCATTTATCGGGTGTTTTGAAGTTTTGGTGGTTTTCCCATCTCGTTCAGAATCCATTCACAACCCAAACAGTTTCTATACTATGCATAAAATACATTTTAGTCAATTAAAAGAACACGTGAACACCTTCGACTTTAGCTCCTTCCCCTGGGTGTAAAGTGGTACAATAGAATTTAGGAGTGAAGAAAATACACCTGACATATAGCGCCTGATCTGACAATTTTCTTTGCCTTGAATGTACATGTAAAAATTCTTTCACAAATATTGCAGGCTTACGAATGTATTTATAATTGCAGAGATCTTCAGATAAGCTCAATTGAAAACACAGCAGTATAGTTATATGTACATGTGGGTTAACAGTGTTAAAAGTAAATGTGAAGGTTGCAATACGCTAAATGTATACAATACAATGTAATGAAGTAACACATACACAAGAAAGAATAGTGTCTTGACAGTCTCGTTAATAAATGTGAAAGTCACATTTTCGATATGAAAGGTGATTAAGTACAAACACTCCCACACAGTCATTTACCACTTTGTAAAGCCAATGACAATCTTCTTTCCTGCAATATGGCAAAGAAGTAATCTGAATATACAGCTGCAACTTGGCATAATATAGCAGCAATCTTAATGTATGAAATAGAATAAGCTGGAGGCGTTAATACAAAAACAGCCAACCAGAAATGCATAGATGTCATCATCACCATGATTCTTTACACCAGGTCTCAGGTGTCTGCAACGCCTCTAAAAAGAGTATCTTGGCATCTGTTCAGGTTTAATTACGTACATCTCCAGGGTGCTACATTCTTGTTCAAGACCTTACTTTACCCAACATATGTTTTACTTTCTCTGTTCTGCCTCTCCAGGCATAAGATAAGTCTAAGATACACAGGAATCTAAATACTTTTTGGGGCGCATGTGCAGTTCATAATTGCATATACATGCCATTAAAAAGCTCTACATGTAGCCCATAGTATGCAGTCTCCAGTCATTGTGGCCTGGAATAGCTTCATAGCTTCATCATAGGAGGAGGTATTCACACATGGCTTTCATTGTTTTATTTATTTGTATGTATTTGTATTTAGCTATAATGTATCATTATAAATGTAACCTGATGAATGTGAGACAATACTGCTAATGCACCACTATAAAACTATGAGAAGTTGAGAAGTCTGGTATACAGAAATTTGCCTTAATGATGTCCATCTATCATATTAAGCCCATCAGTCACAAAACTGTTACAGCAATACTACTCAGCAGAAATCTTGGGCAGCACGGTGGCTTAGTGGTTAGCATTTCTGCCTCACAACACTGGGGTCATGAGTTCAATTCCCGACCATGGCCTTATCTGTGTGGAGTTTGTATGTTCTCCCCGTGTTTGCGTGGGTTTCCTCCGGGTGCTCCGGTTTCCTCCCACACTCCAAAAACATACTAGTAGGTTAATTGGTTGTTATTAAAATTGACTCTAGTCTTTCTCTCTCTGTCTCTGTCTGTGTGTGCGTGTATTAGGGAATTTAGACTGTAAACTCCAATGGGGCAGGGACTGATGTGAATGAGTTCTCTGTACAGCGCTGCGGAATCAGTGGCGCTATATAAATAAATGATGATGGTGTAAAGCACACCTGTTTTTCCATGCACTCAGCTAGCATTCATTTGTGAGTGTGCCAGAACATCCAGATCTGTGTGATTTGTCCCACAACATTTGTAAAAGGATTGAAACTGATTCATACCACAATCCTAACAAATTACTAAATCTGTCCATGTATGAGAGAATTCAGAGCTGTGGACATAAAGTATGATTAAGACAAGGAGGCAGATCTCAGATTGGACTCTCTAATCCTTTAACCTCTGAGTTTGCAGACTTCTTCTGTAAATATTGATTTGATTTTGCTAGTGATAATTTCAAACTTAAGCCAGATCATAGCCATGTCTAAAATGTTTATCTGAGGCATGAGTCAAATGACATAAATGCCCTTCCCACTTCTCTATAAGAATTTTGCAAATGATCCTTTGTATACTGTCTACTTCATGTGCACTCAACACTGTCATTGAAAATCTTCTTTACGAAATGCAGAAAGCAAGAAAACATTTACAATTAATTTATTCTACCCCTTAGAGTAAGCAAAAAAGGTAATTTGTTAAAAATGGGTTAAAACTCATTCTAGTGTTACGGTATAAATCAGCTTCCCTATGTCTTATAGCAGATGGAAATGCAGACTTTCTTATGCAGCCTGCAGGTGTTTTGAGCTGTGTCTCAGATCACAAAAAAAATCAAACAATTTGTGCTTTGTACTGTGAAATTAAACTTCACACCACTCCTCACTGTTGAGGATAGTGTTTAACACCCAGTATTTCTAACTACTGTGCATATGCAATATTTTGCATGTTTAGCTAATATTATTTTTCTAGGTAATATAAAACAAGTGCATAGTAAAACCATAGCTCAGAGCCCTTGAACTGGAGTGTTATAGGACATTTTAAAGGATATATATATATATATATATATATATATATTTATACATATATATATGCGTAGGAAATTACAGACGTACAATTCATTTTCATTTACTAATATAAAGAGGAACAGCCATGGACTGATGATTGTCTAAGTACAGTGCCACCTGATGACCAATTAACCATGGATATTTTCAGAACACTTGCACTGTGCTGGAGTATAATGACTTTTGAACCAAGATATAGAACAGAGATATATAAAGTCTAAATTAAATCATTATCAAAATATACGTTTTCTGTATGATATTTCATTTTTATTCAGATTCTTAAATGAATGAACACTTGTGTTAATGAAAAGAACAAAATTTATTAACTGCCTAACATAAGGACCTTTATGTCTTGGAAACTTGCAATACCTATGAAACTAATTTGTTTTTAAATGTATCATTTGTATATTTGTTTTGTATTAGTCTTTACTGTAAAATTTGTTCTTTACCTGTTCGACAGTCACAGTTTACATTCATGGGTTCTTAAACAGGTAGTTCATCAAAATAAGATTTTAAGTATATTTTGTAAAATATAATAAATCAAACTTTACAAATCATTGTACTTAAAAATAATGTTCTTTTGATCATTGCTACTATTATGCCTATTCCCAGTATGTAGTATATTTATTTAGTTGACTGTAGTACTTTCTTTTGGAATGCAGATGTTTGTATATAATAAACCATGGTTTAAAAATATATGTTAATAATATTTTAACAATACATTCCACAGCTATTGTAGTACCCTTGTTTTAACCAGTGATTACAAGTATGTGCTTAAATATGTGTTTGTATTTAAAACATATTTTTAATTTTTTCAAAACGGTGATACAGCTCCTTTAAATAGAAAAAATGTAAATCTGTCTCCACTGAAATGTTGGCATATCCACAAATCTGGGCTTGTTGATGCCTTTGTTTATCCTTTTACTGTGTATCCTATTATTAAGCTGTGATACCTGCATTGGTTTTTACTAAACAGCAATGTCACGCTTATTTGCAGCTGTAGAACCTGTCATTAAGCTGGACAGTGTATTGCAGTTAACCATCACAGTGTCTTTTTCTTATTGACACATATTAAAGAACACTGATCACAGCTGCTTAGTACACCACTCTTGTTGCAATGTGTGATGAGCATCATCAGTGGTTAGGTGAGATGGTTCTTACTGCTCATTAGTAAAAAAAAATCATAATCATCTGAATATCACTATTAATTATGTGTATCAAAATGTAATACTATAGGCCTCATTTAAAGTTGCATGCAAATTTGTTGCACCACACAATTCCACTACTTCCTATATCTTGAATTGCAATTATGGCTCCTTGCACTTTGAGAGGTGGAGGTGATAAAGTGCAAAAGCAGTAAACTAAGAGCGAGCAGACACAAATCATGGTTCTCTGAGATATGCTTTACTTATAAGTCGGGAGCAAGTTTATTACTTAACGATGATGAGTGTTGTATTTTTGCTGTTAATATATGTGCAACACAAAAAGAAATGTAAAAACATGTGTATGCATGTTTGCTTATGTGCAAAAGCACATCTTTACCTTATGCACTTAAAATAAAGCATACAGTAAATGTAATAAAACAAATAATTTATACATTTTAGAAATTGTAAAGTGCAACATTTACATATATGCAAAATTAATGTATTTATTATCCACAAAAGCATTAGTTACGTCAAGTGTAATTGCTAACTGAAACAAATGATGATATCTGTCAGTTTTAAGGGACTATAATGGACTAAATAGATACAAATTATATATTGTTGCATAATTTATAAGATACAAAAAAGCATGCTCTGCTATTTTCTCCAATATTATAATCCCACTCCAAATTATATTTGCATTCATTTAGTTCTGGAAATGAATCAGAATAACATTTGATAAATGCTTGTCAAACATCACACAAGATTTGCAAACAATATCTCAGAACATCACATTAAGTAGGCATCTAATATAATACAATATAACAATATGAACTAAAACCTCAATTAATGTATGTATTTGAGTCAGAGCTTATACAAAATATCAATTTGTTACTTTTATATATCATCAGTCATCCTTACCCTGACGCAAATATTATCTTCCTATTAAACCAATTTTATTTCAGTTTTAGTTTTTGCTAAGTTTGCAAAATAAATAAAAGAAAAAGAAAGCTAAGCAGAAATGTAAAGGTGTTTGATACCCCTGCCTGAATTTCAGTAATTTTCACGATTGGCCTAGATGCTCAACAGCAGCAGGTTGTGTTTGGCTAAAGAGGGTTTCTCAGGATTGGAGGTCAGCCAATCATATCATACGCTTATTCAATCTTGTATATTTTCACTTTCCTGACAATACAGTTTCATTATTTTTATGAAACTATGATAAAATAGGAATAGAAAGAGTCAATTTGAATCTATAGTCAAATCAAAGCCACACCACAAACAGTCAGAAGCTACTACTTCACTATTTTCAATAATTATTAATGTATGTCTGTGGCTTCCTTTGATATATCTGAATTTATGCACACTCCGTCTTCTAGTGATGATTGTAATGCTCTCCAATTAAAATGATTTTAACATTATCCTGAGGTGGCATTATATTACTGCTTTTCTTCCATTTTTAATGTGAAGGCATTTGTTTTTTCTAGGTACAAAAGAAAGCACCTCCACAGAACTGTATGGATTTCAAAATGAGTTTCAATGGGTCTCAAAATACACAGTATATCTAACCCTAATATATATATATATATATATATATAGTTCTATAGTCCACACATTTTAAATGTGCCTTTCTTCAATGCGACATGTTTTTTTCCCAAGGTGCATATTTTCTCCTTTTTTGGGCTTTTTCAGGCCCCTAGTATCTAGAGTATCAGTGCTGCACATAGTCTATGAATGGTAATATTTCATTCTTTAAATGTTATTTATTTATATTGCTTTACTTTTCATTATGGTGCAATCTGTTATATTTTGATAGTAGATAATGATGTACTTTTGCTAGGTTTGGGAGACATACTTGTATTTCTTGATTGTATTCTTTTACTTCTGCTATTTATAAAAGTTATTCTGCATAATGTGAACAACTTATATATTGCTTTAACAACAGCAGGTAAAATGTTTTTTGAGCATTATTACCATACTTATCTATTTTTGTGTTTTAAGTGCTATAAATGGCTATAAAACTGTAGAGATGTATGGCATTCTTTACGTTATTTGTAATGTTCAAAAAGTTTGTTCTACAAATTACATTATAAAACTGAGCCTCAATTATGCTACTTATGTGGAAATGATAACAGCATTGTTGCATTCAGTTGAGCTATGCACTATAAAATGGAATCTCTCATGGAGATTCAAATGTGACCAGCCTTTACTGAGAGATTTTGATTAACATCTACAATCTCATTGCATGCTGTGTGGCAGCAGGAAGAGATATGAAATTGTTAGCGTGAAGCCATATAAAAGGAAAACCATAAAACAAGTGATTGCTTTTGGAGATTTGAATCCAGATTCCAGTTTACTGCTTTTAAAAGCAACAATTCCTGAAACATTTCTTAGTCAATATCTGTCCTTTTTTCGTGACATAGCAATATAGGTTTTGCACAGTCAATTGTAATAGGCCCACATTGCGTGGGGAACATAACCATCATAAATACAACTGTATTTGTTATGAGAATGGAAGTTGCTCAATGCAGCAGGTGCTTGAAAGAGTGGAGTTATCCAGAAAGGAAAAAAATACAGAAAAAGGTCCCCAGCAACAATGCTGAGAACCAGTAAAAGAGCTGTTCTTCTACGTACACATAAAAATGCAGAATTCTCTGTCACACACATTTGCAAATGAATGGTAAGCCACCTGCCCTGTCCAGGCGCTTCTGTTAATAGTGTGGTCCTAACGATAAACAATGAGAGACCCTATATTGGGTCATGCATTCACATGTTTTTATATTGAGAACTAACTTACCAAGAGATATCAAAGGGACATCCAAATGGCAATATAGGATCAGCACTCCCCTACTGACATCAAATAAGCCTCTCAAACAACAATACAGAAATGGAAGTTGCTCAATCAATTTATTGCTTTAATTGGTATATTCATCTTTTGTTTTAGTAAAGCCAAAAAGCTGTAAATCATGTAAGCTTTCCAAAACTGATAATGCATTATGTAAAAGGACCTGTGGCTGCACCTCACATGTGCACACTATCCTCTTATTCTGTTCTCAGATACACTCGTTACAAAACTCGCACTTTTATGCACTTTTCCTTACACAATGTGGCCTTACTCAGTCTTTTGACCACACTAAATAACACTTAAGTTTTACAGAATTATTTGTCCACTGTATCTCAGCAGTACTTCACAATACTGTGTTAGCGCATGCGCAGTTACAGTGTGGCCATGCACGTGCCAATATCGGCGCGTGCACTGTAGGTACTGTACATGCACAGTTTTACTATGTGCGTGTGCACACACGCTCGTCGCGCACGCACACACCGCTCCCCCCTTCACACATTATAAATACAATAGTCAGGCTAAAGCATATTAATACTAAACATAACATCTGCAATTTTAGCCAGAATATAACCATTGTATTTTTTCTCCATTGCCCTATAATTAAAGTTAAATGACATCCTTCATTGAAACTAAAATATGCTTCTTTAGTTGTAGCATATTTTCAGTATGACATAGGATGTTCTCTGGATAGATAAAGGGCAATAAGGGTCAGGTGATACAGGTGCAGTCAGCGTTATTCCTAAGTGATATTTCAGGCTAACCCAAATAGTTAACACCTTGAAATTATTTGCTAAACTGCATTTCAAGGATAAAAATACAGCTTTACAACTCTAGATAAAATATTTATTTTAGGGATAATTTTGCCTATATCTGTAATAGTTCAAGTCAAATATGTCCATTTTCCCCTTTCTTTAAAAAATAGAGGAACAGAATCAGAAAATGTGAAAAACATTATTGTTCAGACTTTTTCTGAAACTAGGTCATGAGTCCAATAGATGAGTGAGATTCATTACCATTGCAGACTGCTGAGAGAGTCCAGTCAAAAAGAACAGAACGGAAGATTCAAATACTCTCTAAATAGCAAATGCTCTCAATTCAGGAACCATATTTACTACACACATCATGTTCTTATACCCATGAAGCATTTGTCAATCTAGTTCAGCTGGGTTGGCTTGCGAGTGGTCGGCACAAAGTAAAGGTGGTAAAATGATGTGCTGTAACAGTAAAAAAAATAAAGTGTAAAATAAACTGTAAATATATATATAATTGTATTATCATGCAAATGTTTTAAATAATGCAAACACAAATAAGGCAATAGCAAACATTATTTACTTTGGTAGCTACTTACCAATAGTAAGTACAATAACCAGGGATGGATATTCTTCTTTGTACCTTATAGGCACATATAGCCCTGTACATACAATAGTCCCTTTTACATAAATCCCTCTGAGGGCCAGATATTATGTCCTATTTTTGTTTAGCTAGCAATCACATTTGACTTCCTGGATACCACCATTGTATTTTCTATGCCCATTCTGTGCTTATGTTGCACCTCTCCACTTTTTTTTAATATTTTAAGTAATGATGTCTAGAGTATAATTTTGTGTTACATTACCAATATGATCCTTCTTAATTATATGCAACTAAATGTCACTGTATTGGCAAGTTAAAGTAGTTACATACACAATGCATTTTGCTTCAGAATTGCAAGTTTATACAGCTTTTTACGTGTTTAGAATAATAAGAACTTTCGCAATTATTTTGTTCTAGTGAATTTTTTTATATAATGTGAATACCCTTTCAAAATGAGGCTGTTCACAGTTAACTAATCACAGTACATGAATGAAACCTTGGGCACTATAACAGTGGCAGTGCAGAGCAGTGGGCCTGAAACGCTACTGCTCTGCACCTGGTCAGACCTTGCCAAAATGTGAAATCTTCTCAGTCATGAAGGAGGATAACCATCTACAAGTTGTTAATATATTACATTTTAATTTTTGCATAGTTACGTAGTTTGAAAGGTTGAATAAAAGACACAGGTCTATCAAGTTCAACCTTTCATAAATTCTATGCTAGAGGAAAGCAAAATTCAGGTGTGACAGTCTTGAACCCAAATAGGGCAATTAGATAAACTCCTTGGGTCTTTCACATCCATAATGTCTACTGATACCATTTCTCATAGGAAGGTCATGCAATGCATTTTTAGATTATATTTGTAAATTTGACATCATGATCTCATGTGATAAGGAATTTTATAGCTCGACCATCCTTACAGCAAAAAACTGCAATGCTTACTGTGAAACTGTCTTTTATCTATTCACTGATGATGACCTCTTATCCTCTGTATGCTTGTTGGTAAAGTTGCTTAAATTATTCAAACTGGTTATAATCACAATTGAATATGGCCAGTTGGAGTTTCATATAATTCTTTATGGCATGCCGTGGATGCCCTACCCTTGAATGGCAGGCCTCAAAATAGAATTTGCAGTTTGATGTTTTGAGTTCCCCATCCATACGGAAAACTGTTAATAATATGAAACAATGTTGCTATTTAAGCTCAAACATATTTGAATCAAGTGGTTCTAAATTTCAAGAATTTATAGCAAATTTCTGAATTTTAGATATCCCTTTTATAAACATATTCTAGCAAAAAATGTTAAATAAGTCTTTGTATTAACCTTTGATATATTCAAAAATACTAATTAGGTAGCTCTAAGGCTAGACTATCACTCACATACAATATTGTGGAGCTCTTAGTCTTGTGAGAGAGACAAGATCAATGTCTCATCTCATGAGACTAAGCTTAACAATGTAACAGGAATTTTTCTGCTGTCAGGCTGGCCCTGAGAACCACTTCAAAGGCAGCACAGAATTTTTCTAGAATTCGCTGCCATCTACATTTTGGCCCTGGCTCTTAACTCTTAAATCCCTGGTCTGACTAATGATTTATACAGTGGTAAGATTATGTTTGCATAAAATGTATTTATGCCCTTTGTGAATGAACCTGAAATTTTGAATTGTCACAAGAAATCCCACTGATGTCATAATGTGCTTTGACTAGTGAATTGACTTTATGTATTGCATGGGATAGCTAAAGCCGTTATTTCATGTAATGCATTATTATTAGGTCCTATAGAATGGTGAATGTGAATAGAATCCAATCTATTCTATGTGTCCATAGCCAAAATACATTCATATTTCTGTCTGAATGTATTTGGGTTGTGGTGCGATTGCAGCAGGTTTTTTTTTGGATGCTACTAATTCCATTTTAGTGTGTTCAAAGCATCATCATCAACATTTTTTTATATAGCGCCAGCAAATTCTGTAGCCCTTTACAATCAGGAACAAACATTAATAAAACAATACTGGGTAATACAAAGAGACAGAGAGGTAAGAGAACCCTGCTCACAAACTTACAATCTATGGGGCTATCGGAGTTTGATACACAAGGGCACGTGCTACATCATATTGCAGATTGGACCAGCTAGAATTCAAAGCTAAAAGTATTGAGAGGGCTGTGTGTGTGATCAGTCACACAGCAATGTTGTTCAGAGGGTTATTGTCTTTTGTTAGCTATGTAGAGGGTGGTTATAGGGTAACCTAGGGAGATTAAGATGCTGGTTGAGGAATATCAGAAGCTTGTCTGAAGAGGTGGGTTTTCAGAGAACACTTGAAGGTTTGAAGACTAGAGGAAAGTCTTACTGTGCGAGGGAGGGAATTTCTACAAAATAGGTGCAGCCCGAAAAAAGTCCTGTACCCGAGAATGGGAGGATGTGATGAGAGTGGAAGAGAGACGCAGATCTTGTGCAGAACGGAGGTGCCGAGTTGGGAGATATTTTGAGACAACTGAGGAGATGTATGTCGGTGCAATTTTGTTGATGGTCTTGTATGTTAGTAGAAGAATTTTATATTGGATTTGTTGAAATACAGGCAACCAATGTAGAGACTGACAGAGTGGCTCAGCAGAGGAAGAACGGTTTGCAAGGAAAATCAATCTAGCCGCTGCGTGCAAAATAGATTGTAGGGGTTGAAGTCTGATTTTTGGAAGACCAGTAATGAGGGATTTGCAATAGTCGATGCGGGAGATGATGAGTGCATGAATTAAGGTTTTTGCAGTGTGTGAGATATGTTCTTTAGATGTATGTAGCATGATTTTGATATAGATGTCACAGAACTTGAAAACACTGGAACACATTGCACACATGCCTACTAGAGGTGTACACAAACACTTTAACCAGCATTGTGCTGTATTTTTACCATTGATTTTTATGGATCATTCATCTTTGTGGCACATTCATTTCAATAGAGTTGTACACTGCATAAAGAAACACCATTGCAATGAATAACATTTTTATGGCTTATGGAGTTGCATGGCACTGGTAATTGTTTTTCCCCCATATAAATAGAGATTTAATTAATCTCTATTTATGTGTGACCAAAGCAAGGAGTCCCTGAGACTCCCCTTAGTTATAGACAACCACATCATGGCTAGCATGGAAAAAATGCTTGTGATTTGCTGAGTGCTGATTTGACAGCAAAAAAACCTCTGTGTGTGGGGGTGGAAGGTCTGGAGGAGGTGTGTTGGGGATTGTGGCTGTTATGATAAACCATAATTAGATTTTTCTAATATTCATATTACTTAATTTAAATTATTGGATTAAGCAAAACAAATATTAAAATGTCAAACACTGAATATGAAAAGAGGGGATAATTTAGGTCAGGGGTTGTTAACATTTTATAAAATTTACCCCCTTATGACAGTAAAAGTTTACCAAGTACCCCCATTATGTATCAATTTAGTCCAAATATCCCCATATGTGTGCAAATGTATTTGCAACTCCTTATGTATTGTTAAATAACTATCCCAATTTCTTTTTTGATGTATTTAATCACCTAGAATTTTAAACTGCTATTTGCTTAGATTGGGTTGTGTGTCTGTTTTGCAGTCTATCGACTATTGTGAGAGTGGACTAAATAAGAAATATATCATCTGAAAAACACTTAAAAATAAGTATATATTATTATTATTATTATTATTATTATTATTATTATTATTATCATTATTCATTTAGTGCAGAAAACAGCCTTTGGCAATTACTATTAGGCATGCAGCTAAATGTGTTAATTTAAAAAATATATATATGCTAACAAGTGCAGTCATAATTTCCCCAACAGTTAACTTTAAAGCTTCTTTAGTGCTGGTTAGTGTTTTGAAGATGTCTTTTTTCATGTCAGAGGAGCTTTCTATAACATCATTTTTATGCTCTAGGAATACGGTTTTAATCAATAGTTCAGTGAAGCTTAGTACATGAATTAGGTCTTGAGGAAACATATAAATTTAGTGAATAATCCCCTAGTCACACCACTGGGATTCTGTAGTGAATTGTAACTTATTTTTGTTTTTTGTTACATGGTTTGAAAGTCTATAAATAAAATTCAACTTTGTGCAATTAAATACTTTTAGGCTCGAGGCTTGAGCAAAGAACTATAAAGCAAAGTTAAATATGCTTTTGCCATCACCTCTTTTTAAGACATTTATAGCGATTATTGCATTAAACTATATCCATTTATATGCAGTTAGTAATTTCACAATTTACAATAGATTTGTAGTCCAACTTTGCTTCAAAATATATGCTCGGTGTAGGTGGTACAGTGAAAAAAAAAATCCTAATACTACATAGCAGTAAATGTTTGGCATGCACACTATGGTAAAACTATAATAGTACTATTATAATGATACCTTATAATGTTCAACCGACGTCTAATTTAAACTTGCTTGACACTGTTCCCTGCATTACTAAACTACATTGAAGGATGTATCTTGGATGAGGCTATCCAATACCCATTACTATAATGACACTAACTAATGCAAAGCAAAATTTTAAATGAACAGATGCCTTGAATTATGTTTTACTTACATGATACAATTGCAACCTTACTTCTATCTTTTTAGCAGATAATCAAAATATAGTATTTTAAGCAAAGTGAGTATTTTGATCAAATTTACCCTGCCTACAAAGGACAGATGCAATTATTTCTGAATTTCAATTCAGAAATAGCGGAAAAATTAAACAATTAATATTAAATTTATAAAAATTGTCTATATTTTTAGGAAAATGAATACCAAAATATTTTATATTAGTATTTTACCATTCCAAAGGAATGTTCCTACTCCAAAGAGGTTGCTTATATGGACTTAAGTCCATTGCCACAGATTTATCTAGATTGATAGTAAACCCCGACACTGAGCCAAATTGGTCAATTTTGTGAAGTATCGTCTAAAGACAATGGCTAGGTTTGGCAACAGGTCATCTGCAAATGCTATAAGTTTAATAGTGACATTTCCAATTTGTATAGGTTAAAAATAATACAATTTTGCAGAGAATAATTAACGGAATCAATAGCTAAATTAAAAAATGAATGGTGATAGAGGGCATCCCTGTCTTGTACCTCTAGTCATACCTACTGAATCACCATTTTTGTTGTTAGTAATAATTTCTGTTCAAGGACTGTCCTATAAATACTGTATGAATTATGAAAAAAAGAGTTATAAAGGCGCTCATCTCAAAAAAAGGAAGAATTAGGTATGTTGAAGCCATCATCTTTTACCTATTAGAATTGATGATAATACCTGTAAATACCCATAATTTAAACAGAACCCATCCACGCCTTTCGAATTTCCTGCCAATAATAATAAAACAAAATAGGGAAGCCACACTGGAGCATACTTTCTAAAAATAAGAATGTGAGATTTGAAAAACATAATATACATACATATACAAAAACTAATGTAACAAACCATAAATATAAATCAAAACAATAATTGATTGCTACCATTTTCATCATTTTGACCTCCATGTTTGATATAAAGGGCACTGGTAATATGCAGTACCAAAAATAGAGAGGTTCCCTCTGAGCCTAGTTGAGGAGCATGTTCAATTTGAACCCCACTATTTTAGATATTTATTTTCAAGGCATGGACGAGATCTCTAAGGAATTCAAGCAGTTCAGGGCCTTTCACCTCCTTTGCAATGCCTATGAAACATAATTTTTTTTGTCTACGACGATTTTCCACATCATCCACATTTTCTGTTAATGATACAATAGGGTAATTTGTAAGTCAATCTTATTTTGCAGAGACAATACTGTATCATCTGCATCACTAACTCTTTGTTCTAGTTTAGAGATATGTGCGATTCCAAATGCTCAGTGAAAGTATTAATAGATATTGAATGGAATCAATTTTAAAGATCAATAAAAGGCATAATAATATTCAATTTCTCCTTGGTTGTGTCACCTATGTGTGTGAGATTTAGTGTGTCCCCACCAAATGCAAAGAATGATCAGGAGTGGGGGTTGCACTATGCGACTTATGGAATGGTCTAACTTATTCCATCTTAGGGCATGCTTAAGGAGAAGGAGGGCATGCTTAAGAATTTTTTCATTACCTATATAAAGAATGGCTAGAGAAATGTATCACACAGACTACATTTTCTATAAATCATATAGTGTCATATCATTAGTAATCAATTCATATTAATGACAACTACAATACTAATTAAACTAAACAAAAAAAACAAAAACAAAACCAAGAAACAGTATCCAGCAGCATTCAAATAGTATATCACACCTTAATATCCACAGCTCCAATATGTTTACCATAAATAAAATTATAATAAGACTGCAATAAGACAATTAAATAATCCAGTTAATAAAACCCCTTAAGTGCAAATGGATTATTAGGGGAAAGTAATACCTTTAAAAAAAGTTATCAGTTAATGTATCATTCAATATGTCACAGGATTAATGCACTGGTAGTTACCTGATGCTGTTGGCACTGCTCGTGAGTGAGGCACGAAGACTGACGTGCCTCCAATCCTCACAAGGGCCCCCCGCAAGGGTGTTTAGGTTTTGCTGCAGAAGACAGCAGGTATAGACCTCCAACTGAGCCACTAGTGAAGCAACAGAGAGTAGAGGGTAGTCAGACAGGACGGGTCGGTAACGTGCAGACTGCGAAAGTACACCAGGGTGATCCAGAGCTTGTCTGTGACCATTCTGGTCACAGGCAAGCCGGGTCAATAAGGTTCGGACAGCAAGGTACACAAGGGAGATCCAGAGAGAATGGTCATGACAGCAGGGTCAAACATTCAGAATTAATCAGGGCCAAGGATAATTGAAAAATAGGTCAGGAACAAGCCGCAGTCATGCATAGGAAACCAGCAAACATAAGGAGCAAGGTAAGCATCACTGGAGCTTGGGAATGCAATACTTTGGCCACAGTATGGTGACAGAGGCATCCTTATATAGTAGTGAGGCCCCAGTGACTAGCGCCGGTGGCACAGCGTCAAGGAAACCGCCAAAGCTTCCTGTAGCGGAGCATACACTCTGTAGCCGTCTTCATGGCCGGAAGAACTGCATCTGATTGCTAAGCAACCAGACACGGCAGAGTGGATAGAAGGCAGTTGTCCCTGAATGATAGAGGGATGGCACCCGACACAATATTTGAATTATGCAAATTGTCACTAGAGGAACATAATAAAAATATAGCAATTGATTTGATCTATGAAGGAGTTGCATAAAAACATAGGTAATGGAACAAACTCACATACAATGTTGTTTGTAGTCAAATTCAGCAAATGTCTATAATGTTCTGATAATGTAATCAATATATAATAGCTCAACCATTAAACAAATCCATGACCAAATAATGCAAATATTGTGGGCAACACCAAAAAGTCCATATCCTCAAATGAAATAATAACATTAGTTAGAAATGATTATTTAGAAATGGATGTCTCCTGTATCTAAAGATGTGCCAACATCCAGTTTCACATGAGCACTATGACAGGACAATGTCTACGTTTCTTCAAGGATACAAAAGACAAAAGTTAACATGTCAGCACAGACTCACAAAATCAATAGTTGTGGCAGACCAATATGAGATTCCTTATCAGCATATCAGCAGCATCAGGTCTACCCTATTGCCCAGAACCCCTCGATGCAGTCTCCACCAAATACCTCAGAAGCTGCGTTCTCTTTCACAAAACATCCTCTACACAGCTGCAGCTCCAGGACAAAGACCAGCATTCAGGTTAAATGTTATCTAATAATATTTTAATAAATTAGGAGACACTTTCTCAAGATATCCTGTAATCAGATTTTAAAGCAAATAATCCAGTGGCTACAATGCAAATTTCTTGCGATTTGATAATACCTTCATTTGTCCAAACTTCATCAGCGCATCAATGAGTCACTGACACTAGGGTTGCCCCTCCATCTGCAATCATCTGAAACTGTGCACAAAGGCTGCACCTCCTCCACCCAGTGATATATAGGCAGCCCCGGTCCCAATGCAGAATCTGGGATCCTAGATAAGTAAAATAGTCTAATGCATTGCTAACGAGTTAGGTGAGTGATACAATCGATATTGTAGGTCCTAGACGCAGTGGGCCAGACTCAATTCAAATAAATGTTGCTCCCCACACTAAAAATATCCGATACTTCACGCGTAGTCGGAACTGCACCGACCTTAAGTGTCGTAAGGCAGAGAATTAATCCCACTCTTTAATGAAGGATATTTTCTCCAGTGTTTCTCCCAGGTAAGAAATGGCCTTACACAAAGCAATGTTCCCCAGAAGTCACCTCTTCACAAAATGTCAGGAAGCGGTTTGTTATTTTTAAAAAAAAAAAATTTGTTATTAGCATTTCTAAGTTTAAAAAAAGTATATGTTTGTAAACAATGAGTTTACATTTAATGGAGAGTTTGTTAAATTAATGGAGAGTTTGTCTTCCTCTAAGGGATAGATTCAATTCCCCATGGCTAAAGAGGTGCAAGCAACAATCAGCAGTGAAATTACTGTAGCAATGTTAAAAATGCGCTGATATTACCATAGTAACGGTAATAGTGCGTGTTCTAAAGATGGGAATTGAATCTGTCCCTAAATATTCAAACTTTGTAATCATTTCAATATAATTTACAAATGTTTATAACCTCAATTAAAACATTTATCTTAAAATAAAAAACAGTGCAAGAGAAAGTAAGATACTAAGTGAGAGAGACTTGAAGAGCAAGCAGCAGGAGACAGAGGGAAGCCAATGGTAGAGTTTGCAGTTGCAAGAGACATCTATAACCAAAGAATTTTGTTAAACCAGCTATCAGTGCCAGTGTACTTAGGAAATTATTGTATAGACCATTGCTGTTCATGTTTCATTGAAATCCATCTTGAAAATTGTATTTTTATAAGAGTAAATTATTTACACATTGTGCTGAAGTGAATTTAATCAGAATGCAAATTGAGGTTCAGAAATGTTAAACCTGCTAGTATACTGCTGCAGGCTGGCATTTTTAAAGTTATACTAGAGATGATGGGCTCTCATGACTTTAACAGCCAATGACAAATGTTGGGTGCAGTGATTGGGCTATGAACAGTTTAAGTTCATTCCTGGGCCCACAATCTTTACAAATAGTATTCAAAACTGACAGTTATTGGCACAGTGTGGCAGAAAAAGCGTGTTATGCACTGTAACAGGATAGCCCATGGATGCCATCATTTAGTAACAGCAGGCCTGAGTCCTTAGTTGAGACAGCTGAATTAGCAATCCCATGCAAGGCACATAAACGTCTCACCTTGTTGAATACTATTACACCGGTCAACAGCATTTTTGCTGCCCAACATGTTAAAGTTGTTTTAGGACCAGTTTTTGGCGCTGATTCCAAATTTGTAATCAGATTTCCCAGATTGTCTACAGTTTTTGAGATATGAGGGGTCAAGCAAATTCATCGAAAACTGACGATATAGCGTGATTACATGGGTATGATCATAAATAATACATAGGTAATTGCACAAACTGAACACATTTTATTTTTCTGAAGCACACACAAAATTCCTTTTAATAATTACAACTAAGAAAATCTTGTTAAAATCATTTGCAAAGCAAATATTCAATCATCTATTTTCTTATATGTTTCAATAGCGCTGCCTGTAGGATTTTCTTTTGTACTGTAACTGAGAACAGTCACGCTGGAGGTTCCAACAATAGTCCATCATCATCATCATCATCAACATTTATTTATATAGCGCCAGCAAATTCCGTAGAGCTTTACAATTGGGTAATCAATCATATGTATGTCCCAACTGCTTTGGTATTTCTCCTCTATCACATTGATGTCCTGGTGAAACTGCTCCACTTGTTCTTCACTAAATTCACCACAGTTGTGTCGGAATTTGTCTAGGTAGCTATGCAGGAAGTGCACCTTCTCTCTTGTACGGTAATGTGTAATTTTCACATTGTCTTTCAGACAGTTCTTCTCCTTCAGTCTGGAAGCTAAAACTTTAGATGCTTGGTTTGAAAGATTTAAATCTCGTACCAGGTCATTCAGTACCTCCTGAGAGAATGGTTGAGATTTTGAGGTATATCCTACAAATTCATTTCCACTGTTGTCTCCTACAGCAGTACCAAATTCATTAATTTCTTCATCATCAGAACATGATGACAGGGTGGTAAACACTGGCACAGGAACATCTTCCCCATCCGGTATAGGTCTTCTGGCTGATTCCAAATCAGGGTAATCATACTTGAGCTTCTTGTACTGATTAATACCTTGAACGTTGAAAGCACAGAAATAACAGTCATCATAGTGATTTTTGGCTCTCTCCAAACCATGGGCACACCAAGCTTAAGCTTTTTCTTTGACCATTTTTCCAGTGTTGTAGGTCCTCTACACACGGGTGGGGTATGTATACCCGATGAGTAGCAGACCAACAAGAATGTGAGATACATCAAGATAATGACCACGAGGATTACGACGGTCAGTATATATCTACATACCTTAATGTAGATGTGCAGCATTTGCGACAGGTCTTGTAGCCGTCACGCGCCAATTGCAAATGAAGACAAGTCGGCGTGTGGTAATAACGTCATTCCCACTGCTAACATTGGGATTGACGTTTTTAATGCGGCAATGGCTGTACCCGGCACCACCAAACCTTATAGAGACGTAGGGTCAAGCCATTGCCTCCTTAAGAGCAGTAATCACACTGTCATCAGTGGGATTGACGTGCTTACCAGACGCCGACTTGTCTTCCATCGCAATTGTCACGTGACGGCTACATGACCTGTTGCAAATGCTGCAATCTATCTTAAGGTATGTAGATGTATACTGACCGTCGTAATCCTCGTAATCGTTATTTTTATGCCGCTCACATTCTTGTCGGTGTGGTGGTCATCGTGAAAATGATTACCACCGCTACACACGGTTTGCAAACCTTATGTGGTGCCCATGCCTTGTCCTGGTCTTCTAATTTGAACCCAAATTATGGCAAATAAACTTGTTTCACAAACTTGGTGATGGGTTTTCTTTGCTTCACAAGAATATAGCTACCACATATGTAGCAGAATACGTTTGGGTCATTCAAACAGCTTCTATGGGAGGAATTATTTTTTTCTGAAAAAAAAAAAGTTATATTGACATTATTTATATGTTTGACCAAAGTGTAATTAGCTGCACAACATGTTATGTTAAGAGAAACATTAATGTTAAGAGAAACATTAATTTAAAAAGACAACCCAAAAAATATATACCTATGGATATCAGCAGCAATGCAAATGTTGCGGAAAAAGCACTTGGCTGCTAGAATATCTCGAGATTTTTATTAATTTACAATTTACTCCTCCTCTGTACTTCTAGTATTCTGTTACTGTATTGAGTAATGTGCATAACTGCTGTGCCACATACCTTTCTCATATTAATATAAAGTACAGGCATTTGTATGTAGGTACATACTTCTAATACAATTCTAGGAATACCCTTTACGAATACCCTTTATACCATGAATGCAGTACATTAACCACTGCTGCTCACCACATTACCACATTGCTATATCAACTACATTACTATAAACTGCAGTGAGTATTTGCTGGTCTCACAAATAAGCCACAGGCACATTTTTTTTTTTTTTGTTATATTGCTTTTGCAATGCTTAATATTTCAAAAACATACATATATCATGCCACAATATACCACAGCATAGTATATTCACATTTTACTCTTTACAAAAATGTTTATTTAAGTGTTCTGTAAAATAGGTTGCAAGTAACCAAATATGTTCACTGTGCTCAGATAATTTACTCTACAATAGGTTGCCATGTTAGTAGGGAGGTGCTTCTTGAACTAAGCAAGCAAAGTCTTAGTGCTAGCTTTGAAAACTTGCTCTACGGAAATGTACTATGTGGATTGGTTGACTCATACACAGGAGCAGGTCAAGTGATATCAGAGTATCTCAAATACCTCTAGATTCACCTGTATGAGATCACATCAGGACAGGTGCAGACCTAGATTGGGTTGCAAGGGGTGGACGATAAACTGCCCTGTCCCCTTTCTTTGACAGCTGCCCAATACATTCAAGTGCCTGCTGACAGAGACCAGGCAGAGTATGCTACCCTCAGAACGGTCAGGCAAGATCTCTGCTGATAGGCACTTGAATGTATTGTGCGGCTGTCAAAAAAGGGGAAGGGGCACTCGCCAGCATGCACCTTCTAGGGGGGGAGGCGCTCGCCTCGATTGCCCCTCCCCCCTGGATCCACTGGTGCGTCAGGAGTGTCCTAAGGATGTAAAAGCAGCTTCAGCTGTTTCTAGTGGATTATTATTATTATTATTATCGTTTATTTGTTAGGCACCACAAGGTATCCGCAGCGCCGTACATGGTACAAACAGTAGACTATACAGGGTAAAACAATACAGAACAGTAAACACAAAGTACCAGAACTTCAGAAACTCCAGGCAGGCAAATACTGTAAAGACGGAGCGGAAGAACAGGTCTGGAGACAGGAGGGGAGAGGGGCCCTGCTCATACGAGCTTACATCCTAAGGGAGGGTGGACAAAATCAGGCACAAGAGGGAGCCAGTGAAGCAAAGGGGAGAGAAAAAGGAGCCAGTGAGAAACAGAAGAGGTGAGAGGTTAGGTGGATGGTAGGTAGGCCTTAAGGAACAGGTGAGTTTTAAGTGCCCGCTTGAAGGAGCACAGATTGGGTGATAGACGGATGGAGCGAGGGAGGTCGTTCCAGTGAAGGGGGGCAGCTCGGGTGAAGTCTTGTAGACAGTGTAAGGCAAGACAGAGAGGGGAGGCAGAGGAGGAGCGGCATGTGAGGAAGATGAGTCTCGCAGCTGCATTAAGTATAGAGCGGAGGGGGGCGAGGTGGGAGCAGGGGAGGCCAGTAAGGAGGAGATTGCAGTAGTCGAGGCGGGAGATGATGAGAGCATGGATGACAGTTTTGGTGGCATCTTGAGAGAGGAAAGGATGGATGCGGGCAATGTTACGGAGTTGGAAGCGACAGGCTTGGGCAAGGGATTGAATGTGGGGGGCAAAAGAGAGAGAGGAGTCAAGAGTGACTCCTAGGCAGCGGAGTTGGGTGACAGAGGAGATAGTGGAGTTGTTAACAGTTATAGAGAGGTCATGGTGGGAAGGGCGTCTGGGTGGGGGAAAGACAATGAGTTCAGTTTTGGAGATGTTAATTTTAAGAAAGCGTGAAGACATCCAGGAGGAGATGGCTGAGAGGCAGTCAGTTACACGAGAGAGGAGGGAGGAGGAAAGATCAGGAGAAGAGAAGTAGAGTTGAATATCGTCAGCATATAGGTGATACTGAAGACCGAACGAAGAGATGAGAGCTCCAAGGGAGGAAATATAGAGTGAAAAGAGTAAAGGGCCAAGAACAGAGCTCTGAGGGACTCCAACAGGGAGAGGGGAGGGGGTGGAGGAAGAACCAGACGTGGATACAGAGAAGGAGCGGTTAGCAAGGTATGAGGTGAACCAGGCATGAACAGAGCCAGAGAGGCCGAGAGAGAGAAGAGTATGCAGCAGAAGGGGGTGGTCCACGGTGTCGAAGGCCGCGGAGAGGTCGAGGAGGATGAGTATGGAGTAGTGACCCTTGGATTTGGCTGATAGGAGATCATTAGTAACTTTAGCCAGGGCTGTTTCGGTGGAGTGGAGGGGGCGGTAGCCGGATTGGAGAGGGTCAAGGAGGGAGTTGTCTGAGAGGTGTCTGGTGAGGCGGTTGCAGACAATCCGCTCAAGTATTTTGGAGGCATAAGGGAGAAGAGAGATAGGGCGGTAGTTAGGAAGAGAGGTGGGGTCAAGATTGGGTTTCTTGAGGATAGGCGGGATAAGAGCGTGTTTGAATGAGGATGGGACAACGCCAGAGGAGAGTGATAGGATTATCAGTGTAACACTCAACAATTGATTTTATCTCCATGCTGTATATAGCTAAAAATGACAATTTTGTAGCCTCGTGATCCTTTAAGCACATCATGTATGCAAACAACAGGAAATGTCTGTAAATCTGAGAGTTTTCTAATATTTATACTTTATATCTCATGTTTTCCTTTTATCAAACAAGTTATAGTGGTGCTCTTAGGCTTGAAGTTCTCTTCTCTGATAATATAAATGCCAATTTTAGCCTGACTCTGAGTCATAAATGATAAACAATGATGACTGCAGTTAAATCATATAATATACATTTGAAAAAATCTTCTCCTATATAATATGCATGCCATTGAAATAAAGTAGCAAAACTAATGTTATATGTTATTATTTGTAGGTTCTCCATACAGAGATAAAATAACCATAGCCATTCTTCAGCTTCAAGAAGAAGGAATTCTCCATATGATGAAAGAAAAATGGTGGAGAGGCAATGGGTGCCCTGAAGAAGAGAGTAAAGAAGCAAGTGCTCTAGGAGTACAGAATATAGGTGGCATTTTTATTGTTTTAGCTGCTGGACTGGTCCTTTCTGTTTTTGTCGCTGTTGGAGAATTCTTGTACAAGTCAAAAAAAAATGCTCAGCTAGAAAAGGTAAGTTTTCAGTGAAAGTCATCAGAGTTATAAATATATTGTAAATATTTAATTTTAAGGAATAGTGGGCTTGATTCATTAAGGATCTTAACTTAACAAACTTCTTATTTCAGTCTCCTGGACAAAACCATTTTACAATGCAAGGGGTGCAAATTAGTATTCTGTTTTGCACATAAGTTAAATAGTGACTGTTTTTTCATGCAGCACACAAATATCATCTTTAAATTTCAGTGTAGAAATAAGCTATCAAGTATTTGTGTGCTACATGAAAAAACAGTCAGTATTTAACTTATGTGCAAAACAGAATACTAATTTGTACCCCTTGCACTGTAACATGGTTTTGTCCAGAAGACTGAAATAAGAAGTTTCTAAAGTTAAGATCCTTAATGAATCAGGCCCAGTGTGCTTAAATATAACATTTTGAAAAACCAATGTATCATCTGGATATATATTCCTGTCAAATAATATGTTCCATTAGATTCTAATATTGTGTTTTACTTCAACCAACTACGCTGCATACCAGTCATAACAAATGTTAATAAATTTAAATACGGATAATGAAATTAAGTTTATGTGGAGAACAAGGCATTCATATGTATTACAAAAATATTAAAAATATAATTTGCAATATGAGAATGAATTAGGTTCAGTGTGTAAGAGAGGAATAGAGAAATGTAGCATTTTAAACTGATTTGACTGATCAGAACTTGGAGACAGACTTGTAATATGATTTTCTTTTAGAGGAGCTTGACTGTTGTTAAGTATATATCTATTTTAATACAGTTTTTTAAAAAGTTTTTTTTACTGAGAATAGTTGCCAATTTACTTCAGTCCAATGGATCATACAATCTATATTCCCTACCACACAGACCTACTATGGTTATATTTGTCAACAGATAATTCGCCTACCAGTATGTCAATGAGAAGAAAATGGAGCACCCAGAGGATGGGGATATATGGGAGAGCAAATATGGGGAGAGCATATAAAATCCACACAGATAGGCCCTTGTTGAAATCGAACCCATAACTAAATAAAAATAATGAAGGAGACTACCATTGGCAAAAGATGCCAATTTTTAATGGCATTTTACAACAAATTTATCTACAAATACGAGTGCTTGATAGAGTGAATAGGTTACAAAACTAACACAGTCTTCAAATGTTTGTAGGTCTATAAGTGGGGAGGGAAGACATCAGGGGTGGTACATTGATTCACATTAAACAAGTACTTCAGACAAAAGCAAAATTATACATCAAACGTTGGTAGTACTATGTTGTTTTTACAAACAGATACCTGTGATGGGTCTAGATGCTCGGAATAATAAGTACTCCAATCAAGCTATTTAATCAAGCAGGAAGAAGCTGACGAAGAAAATGGGAGGCCCAGAGTCTCCATAATGTATCTCATCTGGATTTTGGCCGTAACAATTGAAAGGGGCGGGGAGACATCCACTATTGTGCATTAGCTGCTCTGGTAGCAATAAGGATGTGGCCAGTTACATATCTCTTATGATTTTGGAGAGAAGGAGGGTATAAGTGCAACAAAGTTATTTCCGGCATTGAGGCTAATGCCATGGAACTCTCTGCATTAATCAGGTTGAAAACTTCTGTCCAAAGGCCTTGCAGCTTTGGGCATGACCAGAATGTGTGTATCAAGCTCCTTACCTCACCACAGTTCCTCCAGCAAAACTTTGACATATTGGGCATAAATCTATGAAGTTTCTCAGGAGTCAAGTACATTCTGTGTAAAATCTTGAGAAGCATTTTGGAGTGATTAATGCATTTTCTTATACACAATTAGAAATATACTTTGCCAGTCCTCATCAGTAATAGACATTTGTAGGTCCACTTCCCATAGAGACTGAACCGGCAATTTGCTAACCTCACTGGAAGAAAGGAGGAGTAGGTAACAGGAAGAGATGCCACCAGCACGTTGGACAAGAATAATCTCATAGTTATGTAGGTGGTTGAGGGAGCAGGAGTAGCATGGCGTCTTACTTGGGACTGAAACCAGTGCTTGACCTGTAAGCACTTATAGAGATGACTTGAGGGAATCTTAAAGTAGTCTTGCAAGTATGCAAAGGAAAAGAGGGAGGTGTCCTCCAAGGTTAACAATACCCAACTGTTGCCATGACACCAAACTCAAGTTGTGGATTAATTTAGATAGGCCCGTCATTGACAGGTTAGAGGAGGGGAGAACAAAATCAGGGGATAACTTTACCAGCGTGTCCCATGCTCTAAATGAATCATGGATGCTTGTCTCAGAGTAGAGGCTTCTAAAAGCCTTGTTTTAGCATCCAGCCACATTAGTCTGTCAGAGGTATCAGGCGAGAAGAGTGTATCTCAATGGAGATCCAGGGCTTGGGTGGTGTGGGGGCCAACTAATCTCTCAGCTGGTCTAAGAAGCATGCCAATTGGTAGAACTCCAGGTTGGGGTAGGCCAAGCCTCCTTTTAGTTTAGATCTCATCATTAACATTCGATACTCAAGTTTGTTTACCTCTCCAAATAAATTCCAAGGACACTTTGTAAAATTTGGCCAGTTGCTGGTCAGGGTAAAGGAATGGAATGGACCTAAAGAGGTATAGGATTTTTGGATGAAGCATCATTTTTACAGCTGCTACCCTACCCTACCCAACCATGAGACCTAATAATTAGCCACATTTTTGTCAAGTTAAAAAAAGTGGGTTAAAAGGTAGAGATAGCATCTAGGAAAAAGCCAATAAACCCAAATTTGGATAAAACTGAAGACATTTCGCCCCAGTGGAGCCTGTCAAACGATTTTTCCGTGTCTAGAAAGAATAACAGCAAGGGGCAGTTATGGATAGAATGATATTCCACTACATTAAACACCAGTCTGACATTGTCCGGGGCCTGCCTGCCAAGAACAAATCCCACTTGGTCAAGGTTGATCAATTGGGGGAGGATCGGGTTTAAATGCAGTGCAATTATTTTAGCGAAAATTTTAATGTCTGAATTTAATAACGCGATAGGCCGATAGTTTTGGCATCTATTAGGGTCTTTTCCTGGTTTAAGAATAGTAATAATTTGGGATTCCAGCACGTCCTTAGGAAATCCAGAAGTAACATGGTTAAATAGTGCAGTAAGAGTCAAGGCCAGTTCGGTCCTAAATTTGAGATAGAAATTGTTGGTAAAGCCATCTGTGCCTGACACCTTATATTTTTTTAAGGTCTTAATGGCATTCTTTACCACATGCGTAGTCCACGGAGAGATCTGGACATCTAACAAATCAGTGGAAAGTGAGGGGAGAGCCAGGGATTCCAGGAAACTACAGACAGAATCGGGTGTGGGTTGTGGAGCAGAGGGGTCTCTGTGTAAATTGTACATCTTCTCGTAGTAGCTAGCAAATTTATTTGCAATATCGGGCTCTGGAGTCAGACAGGTGTTTAATACGGTTTATTGCATTTTTACTCCGTAACTTACATGCTAAAAGTCTGCTTGCCCTATTCCCAAGGGTGTAAAATTTTTGCTGACACTGAGATACAGCAGCTTGACATTGGTGCATGGAGATGGATTGCAACTTGTTATGGATATCGAATAATTCAGCTTTGAGACGAGAGTCTCTGGGCACTTTTTTATGCTGTATCTCTAAAGTCGCCAATTGATCCTCAGAAGTATTCTGTAATTTTAAATTTCGGGATTTGAGCCGGGCAGAATCAGTGATCACCTCACCTTTCATAGCGGCCTTCAGAGTGCACCAGTAGTGAGACAGAGAAGTATCCTCAGGTGAAATGGTTTGCATATAAGGGATAAACCTTCTGACATAATATGGAGACCCTCTGGGTCCCCAGCAAAACTGCCACCACCAGTCTCCAAGGATGGACGAGGGGGGGGAATTACATAGGACCTCCCGATGCCACCTCAGGGTGGTGGCTTTGATCTGAAGCAAGTGCTTCAGATCAACAAACATTAAGCAGAATTTTGCAAAAGCTCATCAACTCACTAATAATTTCATTATTATGTCACATGTCACAATAAGAAACATTTGTATTACAGTAACAAGAACTGTTTGCATTATCTTAGCATATTGTGAAATATTATATGCATGCAGTATATAAACGAACAGATACACATACTTTAAACCACAATAGAACCGTATGTTCAGTTGTTTTGAATTTACACGAGGGCAAAAGGTTTTGAAGGGAGTTATATGAAAGGCAAACAATAATAATTATCCGCATAACAACAATTTAGGAAATATCTCATGTGCAAATTTGCAAATTGCTGCTTCAGGAATAAAATTATTATATTTATATAGCACCATCATATTACTCAGTGCTTTGCAGATAATATTTAATAATTCACCCCATTGGAGTTTACAGCCTAAATGATCTAACACACATACATTAGGGTCCATTTTATAAAAAGCCAATTAACCTACCTGTATGTTTTTGGACCGTGGGAAGACAGCAGAACACTTACAGGAAGTCCTGTTTGGAATTGAATCCAAAGACCCCAGGGCAGTGAGGCAGCAATGATAGCCTCTATGCCACTGTGCCAGCTAACATAGAAATGGTAGCTTTAGAAAAGCATGCCCAGACAGTACAGGAAATACTGTATAACTTTTTGTTAACTAGATATAAATTATATTTACATTGCACTAGTTTTTACAAAATTACATGCTCATTAATGAGGCAGGGTGGCATTGTTGGATGCAGTATTCCCTCTAAGCTGAGCACTCTGGAAATTATAGAGTTAAACCTGTTTCTTACTAGGAAACATCCTGCAGATTGTGAATGCAAACCTTTCAGGTGGAGCCCTCATTAGAGTGACCTTTTAACTCTTTCCTTTCCATATTGCTCAGCTTAGAAGGAACACTGGTTGGATGAGCAAATATTTATTTGTTGATCTTATGAATACCAGTCTGTTCTTAAACAAATAATGGGTTATTTATAATAATGCATCCAGTTATGTAAATATCTGCAAAAGACAATTTAATCTTGCTGTATGTTGTATTAAATTGTGATATTTAAGGCAAATATTGTGCATATTTGGTGGCATTTCCAGTATACCAGGACACTGGATGTAGTCCCATATAAATATACAACTACAATTCAACACAGCACAAACACATTACAGTCAAAATTCTGAGATAATTAGGTATTTTCTTAACTGCAGCAATAATTTGTTATGTCAGAAAAATGTTTATTAATTTTTATTCATATTTTTGAGACCTGGTTTATTTTTACATTACTTGTACAAATAAATAAAAATAATACAATTTACTGCACATCAAAGCAAAACGTTTTAAATTCTTATAGAAAACTTATTTGGCACAGTCTTTCGGCTCCTGCATTCCTCTCCAATAACCACAAGATGGTGTATTGTTATGTTGGAAGAAAACATTGTTGTTATATGCAATATGCAATGGGTGCAAAGCAATGCTCGTCTAATAATGTAATGTGATTTAAAAATGTTGATGATAAAAAAATCTAACATGTTATAGCTTTATATACTTTTATCTCCAACTTTTCAAATATGTATTTCATTTCTTAAAATTATAAATTCTTTGGTGTGTATAATGTGTATAAAGATATTTATAATTTGTAAAAAATAAAAATACAACATTGTATTTGGAGAGCTACTGCTATGACCTCTTCTCAAAGCTATGTCACCTCTATCATTTATGGAAATATACAAGTGCAAATACCATCCCACCACCCACATATCAGTGTTGACTAGACAGCAGTGCACACCAGTCAGCTTGTCATTATCCTAATTAACGTTTGGCAGCTAAGTATGAATTGTTTAGCTATGTTACTATATTTGCTTGTATATATGGAAGTACCCGGCTTGTACTTTACAATGCAAAATCAGTTTTGGGAATGCCCTTGTCCCTCAATTTGTTCAAGTCCACATAGATTTTTACCTAGATGTATAGGTTTGTGGAGATAGACGTCATCACTTACAGAAAAGCAGAAGGTTGCTAGTGATGGCATTCCTTGGTTAGTATGAAATAGGTGGGCAGGGATGAAAGAAGATTTACTTTACTAGTGTAAGGTTGTTAATTTGGAGAGTTCACTTTTCATTTGTTGGGGTGTTGTTTGCAGTGCAGAAGGTTACACATCCATATCCATTGCATAAAATGACTTAAATCATGAACTTGATCTTTTTTGGTCATAACTCGTCCTATGCTATTAGTGGGACTTATTTTGAATAATGCCATAAAATGCTTCACACCCACACAAAACTGCCTTATCTAATATTGAAAGCCACAATGTCCTCTTGCTCTCATGATCAAATTAAGCCACAAACGGATAAACTAGCACTGTTTTAAGAGAAAATTTAAAATTATTATTTAATGACAGGAGTGTTTCTAAAGTGTTATGTGGTTAGAATTTGATATGATGTATACACTTTTGCACCGTGGCCCTCTTGATGTTTGTTCATCTCTCTGTATATCAAGACCCATTATTGTTTGTAGATATGTCTCCTGAAGGGTATCCGTGCAGCTTGAAGTGTACTGGGTGGACAATCCAGGCACACTGGTGCAAAATAAGACTTTTTGTGTTGTGCATCGAGTGTGCTTAGTAAATGACTCCCAGTGGATTCTACATTCTAAGCAACGTACATTTTTATTCTTCTAAATTGTATGCATGTTCTAGAAGTCTGCACATTTTTGTGGCGTTGTAGCACAGTATTTAAACACTGAACATTTACAGCTACAAAAATACAGTATTCTACACAGCTGAACTGCTCCTGTAGAGATACATTAACTTTAAGTGAAAACACTCCTCATTTGTCACACAACATTGCTTCAGCTCTGTATGTGTAACATACAAATGATAAAGCTATGCATTCAATAAGTGCTGGAATCGCTAAGTTAGATTTTGGTTTGCTAAACTGAGACAGAAATGGAAAGTCAACATATTTAAATACATTGGGACTGGTTTAGAGATAGGTGCTATTTTTTTCCTGGGTGCAGAATTTGCAGCTGAGCAAACAACGCTGATACAAATGCGCATATTTTTTTCCATGCAGGGCTAAAACTGCATTCTATTGCATGCCACAATCACATACTGCATATTAGATTTGATATAGTGCAAAACACATAAAATATATAACAAATCTAAAATAAAAAAACACTCTAGATCAGGGTTTCCCAAACCCAGTCCTCAGGGCTCCCTAACAGTGCAGGTTTTCCATATCTCCTTGCTGGAGCACAGGTGTATTCATTACTGACTGACACATTGTAACAGATCCACAGGTGGTCCTAATTATGTCACATGTGATCCAGAATACCTGCACTGTTGGGGAGCCCTAAGGACTGGGTTTGGGAAACCCTGCTCTAGATGGTGATGAAAAATATCTTTACACCTTTAAGCGTTTTCGTAGTTTGTTCACAAAAAGGCAGAGTAACTATAAACACATACTGAAATCAGCGCTACACAATATTAATACTGGTTGTATACTTCAGTAACATAAAGTAGCTATATATATATATATATATATATATATATATATATATGTATGGGTTTATACTGTAAGATTCATTTGACAGTCTCTACCTGTGTAGTACATCATTCAAATTCTCTGAAGGAATACCCTGTAGAGACAGAAGCTTATTAGGAAAGAGACCCAGAGGAGAACCTCATATGCATTCAGGGCTAACTTCAGTCAAGATGGAAAGCATTTTGATTGATGTATACTGGAAAATGTGAAAACATTGACCTCTAACACAAGCTATAAGCTGCAAGATTACTGCCATTATTGCTTTAAGACATTTTAACAAGGTTTCAAACAATATCTGACGTGCAGTGCTAGAGGTAATCAACTTCTGAACAAACCTCGCACTTTCATTCTAAATTTCGAAAATGCCTTTCACAGAAACAGTATCAGAGGGCAACGTAAAAGATTCAACTTATTTAAAGCAAATGACTATAGATTTCTTTTTTTGTCAAAGTAAAAGGTAATGCAATTTGTGTTAAATCGTAAACCTCTGACAATTCCTTTATTCTGTGTCTAGTCGTGTCTGTGGATAAGTCGTTTTCTTTACCATTTAGTTACAATAAATTGATCCATTATAAATAAATGCAAGATTCGGAATATAATGTAATCATTACCACATTATTTATTTAGACACCTATAAATTCTTAACATGATTCTTGTCGTAGCAGGTAGAAGAACACTCTCAGGCATGGGGACTTTATAACAAGGCTTGAAGGTGTTTAGTGGCACATTATAGAAGGTTGTGAGTATTTGCAGAAATTGCCTTCACAACTTGCACATATAAAAAAGAAAGCTGTTAAGTTGTAACATCAAAGCTGAAAGATCTATTTGTTGTGACCTAAGATACCGCAGGGCTAAAATAAACTCATTTTTACAGGGTAAAACAAATATAAGACTCATCATTTCACAGTACAAATGTATACAAGAGTATAGATCGCCTTATAATACTTAAAATATAATTTGTTTATTGTAAAACATCTTAAACATAAACTACAATCCAGAAAAATGTAATGTAAAGATTTTACTTTCCCTCCTCAATTATTCTCTGTGCATTTTCTTAAATAAATGATTCTACATATTGATGTTAAACATTGTTTTCTTTTGTTTAATTAAATGTGTACATGATTACTAAAAAGTTGTATTCATAACATATTTTAAAGGCATATAGATATTTATAATTTATTTACTGTTTGTCTCTACAGCTAGGTATATTGTATGTTTATCTCATTCTCAGGGAAATCATAAAGAGTAGGGTAAGATTAGAGAGAAATCATATAGGTTACCTGCTGCATTCAATTTGTTTGCTAAACAGTGTAAAGGGAATGAATAAATAGTGCAGAATGCATTGATAATAGAAATACAATGTCAATTGGAATTGTTTGCAGGCCCTGAAAACTCATATTATCAAGTATTCTTCCTCTTCTGCTGTACTCCATTCACTGTGTGTGTCACTGTGCTTGCTCCTGCAGTGACTTGTGGGGATGGTACAGTAATTTACAGGTGCTGTATGAGGTGGTAGAAAGGGGCCTAGTATTCAGAAAAACATGATTTCTGGTATTCTTTGTTTTATGTATGTGTGTGTTTGTTAGGAAGTTTGGACTGTAAGTTCCAATGGCGCAGGGACTGTTGTGAAAGACAAATATTACATATTACATGTTGTACAGCGCTGCAGAATTGGTGGTGCTATATAAATAAATGATGATGATGCTGTCATTCAATGGCTAGGGATATAGCGCTATATTATTATCTTTTTATGTATGTATTTATTTATTTATTTATAAGGCACCACAGATTCCGTAGCCCTGGATACAGAAGCAAGTAACAAATAGGTGAGGTAATACATATAAGTAACACAGATGAGTAATGCTATGGGGAGTCACACAGAGGGCAGCAAACAACATAACAGGGTGTACAAGGGAGTCAGACAGTAGCCAGATATGGGACAATAGGTAGAGCAGACCCTGCCCCTGAGAGTCTACATTCTAGGGATAAAACAGTTATGATTACAGCTGGTGAAATGAATTGACCACTTACTGTATAGCAATCATACGTACAGGAAGGGTTTCTAAATGTGCTCTTTCTAATATGTTTAAAGTTACAATAGTAATCATGGATCTTGCAAGTCATTAATACTGTATATAATTACCATGAAAAAGAAACAATAGAATGTACCTAATTCATCTCTATGACAACAGACAATGTGGAAATGATTTTGCGTTTGCATGAAAAATTGCAAATATTTAAATGTGCATAGCAAAGAGCTGGCAATCTTAAAGGAACTCTACTGACTTCTATTTAGTTTTACTAAAGAATCCCCAAACCCTAAATCTATTTGCACAATCGCAATCCCCGTTTCAGCAATTAGCTTTCCTATGGCTAGTTAGATAATGAAAGCAAGTGTCTTAAAAATGTTGCTAGAGTTTCACCTACTTGCAGTGGTAGCCATAGTAGATTTTTACTAGATGGTGTTGTCTTTGGTTAAACTATGGAAGATACTTCAATTCTTATTTAAATCCTCCAAAAATGATGTAGTGTAGTGTTAAAAATGGCAGACACTCATATATGTAAGGTAGTCTGCTTTTTATACTTTATTGACTATCCTTGACTGATGTCCATCCAGTTAAATAATATAAACACAATAAACCCACAAACACATTACCAAATGACAATATGATACTTACTGAATGCGCTGCCTTCATAAATATAAGCATGTATCCTACATTGATTTTTCAGTGCTGAAAGGTAATTTTTTAAAACAACAAAATGTAATTTCTGCTCTTTATAGATGATATTTCAAAATGTGTTATTTTGCTATATTCATTATTGTATAAAAGTACAATTAAGCTGATGAATGTAAATGTAGTGCACAGTGTATGATAAATCATTTGCCTTGCTAATATGAAAATGTGCAAAGTACAAATGTTTTTGGATATGAATTCCTCAGAACATATGTCTCCAATGCATTTGCCTATAATGTGCATCACCAGGCACTAGTTGGCAGATAAATAATTTTAGTGACAAGGTGAAATTTTCAATGAGCTTTCACAGCTTGATAAGTCATTTTAATTACTATGTGATGCATATTTAAGTGACAGCAGTTTGTTGGAAGCTTCAGGCAGAAACATGGTAAAATTGCAGGGTTGCTTAGCTGACATGCTGCGCCAAAATAATAAATCTTGAATAGTTTATATACCCCATATGAATTTTGCTTGCAAATTTTGTTTCAAACAAAAACACTATTTATGTTTGTATTTGCAGAGATCCTTCTGTAGTGCCATGGTAGAAGAATTAAGGATGTCACTAAAGTGTCAACGACGATTGAAACAAAAACCGCAGCCTCCTGTAATAGTGAAAACAGAGGAAGTTATCAACATGCATACATTTAATGACAGAAGATTGCCAGGAAAAGAAACAATGGCGTAGAGCTGGGTGTCAGGCATCCCCAAGCACAAACTGTCAGCTTTTTGTTTTCTTTTTCCAAACAACTCTGCGAGAATGTTTCCTGTGGAAATATGCAACCTGTGCAAAATAAAAATGAGTTACCTCATGTCGCTGTGTCTATGAACTTGAGACTTATTAATCTGATCCTTCGGTCAGTCTAGAACTGCAAGAGTCATGGATAAATCAAGAACTTCTGCGGAGGTTGAACTTTCTTTTTTTTTTCAAGGGTCCACCATTCTTCTGAATGTAAATGTGTACGTTTTGTGGTTGCTTTAAAAATATGGTCCCGAACAAGAAAACAACAAGAGGTTATTTTTACTTGTTTCAAAGAAAAAAAAATATTGCCAGATTAGCCAATGAAGAAAGAGATGAAATATAAACTGTATCAATATGACTGTATGTTCTTTGCACTTATATAGCAAAGATTGGAGAAAATTAGACAAATTATTATCAAATGCCCACATTAAAATGTCAGAATGCATTCTTAATCTGATCAGGCAACATGAGATCACTAAAAGATGGCATTATAATCCATGAATTGACATGATTATACGAGCAAATACAGTATGAGAAGATTCTTATCTGCTTTGTGGACTCTGTGTTTCACTGTCGTAAATAAAACAAAATGTCAGTAAACAAGGCAATAATTGTATCGTTCAATTCAACCAGATTACAGCATTTCTGTGTGAGAATGTTAGATTGACTCCGTTTATGCTGACAAGTAGTTGTTATGGAGTATAGAGGAATGTATCTAATTGTATATTGCATAGAGTGATATTGTGGATGTGGCGGAGAGGATCCATCGTAGACAATATGGATTTTTTAAAAAAAAAATGTGTTCCTGTTACCATTTGAATCCCATTGAGCCTCTACAGTGTCCTCCAACTGTGGGAAATGTATGGGCCTCTTAGAAGAACTTTCCACAGGGAGTTTTAAATGGACTGCATTCATCAATACAGTCAGTGATTAATGAACAAAATCCTAGAGCAATTTTTATTTAAAAAAATGTTCAGGTTTATTTGTGGAAATGCAAGATTTCTATAAAAATAGTTTTTGTATGGAGATTTTTGTAATACTTTTTATCAACAAAATCCAAACATACGTTATTTCTGTCAGGGGTGTGATGCTAAGCATGAATGGTAGTGTGTGTGAGCACCACCAACGTTTGGTGAGATTATTTTTATCAAATTCAAGTTAAAACAAAGAGAATTATTTTCACGTTCAGTATTGCTAGTTGCACTACCAATACTGCTTCCCATGCTACACCCCTGATTTTCACTACGCTAAGAACATACTGTAATGAACAATTGTGTGTAAATGGTAAAATACACAGTCTTCTTGACCACATTGTGATAACAGTTGAAGTGCACACAGTTTCCTGTTTGAATTCAATGCACAAAATAAACATCAGCAAAAACAAAATGGATTTATCTATTTTATTTTGTATGTCAGATAAAAGATTAGATAACACGTTACCTATATTGTATGTACAGCCCGAAAGAAAAATCATTGCCATACTATTCATATAACATCTACTTCTGTAAAGAGGAACTTCAGCCGTTACAAACAGATTTGTATCTGGTTTTCTGTAATATGTTTTATACTGTGCTGATGCCATCATTGTTAAAAAAGTAAATTCTTGTCTATCATTAAATCTGTTCATATGTAAAATAAAAGAGACAGTGCCACACACATTAAAAATACGTATACTTAAAACTATACTATTTTGGCTAATGAAATTCAGTTGTACTTCATTTTACACATAATATCCAATTTATTATGATAAAAGCTTAAAACTAATGTGTAGGAGTCCTTCATGATTTACAATTTTATGCACAGAAACCCAGTTATCTACAATTATATTCTACCTTAGGGTAAGATCTCAGATATAGTGTTTGTATCTGTAACTGTTTTGCTGAACCTTGCATAGTAAATGTTATTTGGACTACAATATCTGAAGATAATTTTCATTTTCATTTTCTTTAAAAAAATATTTTAAATTTAACTTTGATTACTATTTTATGCAGCTTAACTCAACTGAAATATAAAATAAAACAAATAAAAGCTTGGAGAATTGATCCATTTGTATTAAGCCTCAAAAATAATATTATTACTAGAGATGTTCACTGACCCCCGTGTTCTGGTTTGGTTTTGGATCTGGATTAACTTCGTGTTCTGGTTTTGGTTTTGGTTTTGGCAAAACCGCCCTTGCGTATTTTGGTTTCGGATCCCGATTGTTTTTTAAAATCCCTATCATTTTGTTCTAAAATCATATATTTTTGCTTTTTTTCCCCCTATATAATTATTAACTTCAGTAACACTAATTTTAAGTCATTTGCAGTCAATTTTGACCACCTCACTGGTCACAATATTATTTTGATACACTTTCAAACAAAGACTGCAGCAACCTGGCTGGATGCTAAGTGACAGAGCAATGACTCAAACACATGGCAGTTCCTAGCACATCTAGGAAACATTTGGGAGAAAAGAAAATGGGAGAAAAGAAAAGTGGCGCAAGATAGAATTGTCCTTGAATCATGAAATCAGTTATGGTTAATTTCGCTCCACCCATTCCTTGGATAACTGTGAAAATTCTACAGCTAATACATGGTGACAAGCGCTGCCCCCCCTCCAGGGATGCATGCTTTTATCAGACCCAGACCAATCCAGGGTGCTAGACATTGCACTAAAAAGAGCAATTGTAATTCACAGCAAAAAGCAAGTTCATCACTGAGCTTCGAATCAGCCGCAATTCACAAAAAATTATAATGTAGTTAGGTACCTTTGATGTGAAGTGCAGATTATCATCATCATCATCATTTATATATATATCGCCACTAATTCTGCAGCGCTGTACAGAGAACTCACTCACATCAGTCCCTGCCGCATTGGGGCGTACAGTCTAAATTCCATAACACACACACACAGACAATGGCAGTGATGGCTAACCTGTGACCCTCCAGGTGTTGTGAAACTACAAGCCCCAGCATGCTTTGCAAGCTATCAGCTAGTTATCTACTGGCAAAGCATGCTGGGGCTTGTAGTTTCACAACACCTGGAGTGTCACAGGTTAGCCATCACTGGACTATGGTCAACTTGTTAGTAGCCAATTAAACTACCAGTATTTTTTTGGAGTGTTGGAGGGATCCAGAGCACCTGGAGGAAACCCAAGCAAATATGGGGAGAACATACAAACTACTCACAGATAAAGCCACTGATTAAGGCTCACAGATTATAAACACTTTGCGCAATACTGATGAAACATCAGCAAAGTGGAAGGTAATACATATACACATCTATTTAGACATCCATGGTTGCATTACTTCTGCAAGCAACATTGTTCTTTGTTAATAAAACTGTTGTCTTTATACCGTTCAAAAAAATAAAAAATAATCCTCCACCATTCTTTGGATGTTGATAGTTGATAGTAGGATCAGATGGAGTTACAGCAGAGGTGTCACTAATTCTGGTCAATTCTTTTACAGTAGACAAGACCAGATGTCCAAATGTTGTGCTGAGTCATCTGCATCATCAATGGGTGTCTAAGATATTTGCAAAGCACACAACAGTATATAGTACATTTAGGTAACATTGGCACACAGCGGTAGTTTAAAGGAAAAGTGGTACAAGATGGAATTGTCCTTGGGCCCTCCCACCCACCCTTTTGGATGCTTGGATCATGAAAAGGACATGCACACTTTAACAAACCAAGCACTTCAGCAACAAGCTAAGTTTTTTCCTAGCAGCAGTTAACTGCAAAACTGAAGGAGGAGACGCCGTCCTGTAACGTAACACTTGAGCTGTCATCTTGCTCACCAGGAGATCCTTGCATCTCTTCAGATCTGGGTCAGTTGGAAACAAAGAGAAGACATAGCTCTTAAACGGAGGATCAAGCACAGTCGCCAAAATGTAGTGAGCCGATTTCAAGATTTTGATAACTCTTGGATCCTGGCGTAGCGAATAAAGTACTTGATCTACAAGTTCGACATACTTAGCGTAATTGCTTTGTTTCATCTCCTCCTACAGTTTCTCAAGCTGCTTTTACAAAAGTCTAATTAAGGAAATCACTTGACTAAAGCTAGCAGTGTCTGAAGTCACTTCACAGGTGACTACTTCGAATGGTTTCAGCACCTTGCACAACACGAAAAGTATTCTCCACTGCGCTTGAGTAAATATTATGGCTTTTCGCTGTTCCTCCATCCGCAGAAGCATATACATAGTGGAATTCCACCTTGTCACCACCTCTCGCTTTAGTTGGTGGCAGGGCAAATTAAATTGCTTGTGTAGCTGCTGCAATCTCCTACATACTGTTGCCAAATGCCGGAAATGTCCAGATATTTTAAGGGCCACAGACAGCATCTCCTGCACGTCTCTGTAATTGTTTAAATAGCTCTGCACCACCAAGTTTATTGTGTGAGCAAAACAGGGAATGTAATGGAATTCTCCCCGCTGTAATGCTCTCACAATATTGGTGATGTTATCAGAAATGACATATCCTGAGGAGATTCCAAGCGGGATAAGCCATGTTGCAATGACATCCCTTAGTTTTTGTAACAGATTGTTAGCTGTATGCCTCTTAGTGAAGCCGGTAATACACAGAGTAGCCTGCCTCTGACAAATGTGACATACTTGGGTACATGCTTTTGCTGTTCCTGCTGGTGAAGGCGAATCACCAACCCAGTGGGCTGTCACAGCCATATAATCTTTAGTTTGCCCATTTCCGATTGCCCACATATCTGTGGTTAAGTGTACAGTAGGTAGAATGGCATTTTGTAGCCCAATAATGAAATTTTTATGAACCTTCTGGTAGAGGTGAGGAATAGCTTTTCTAGTGAAATGGTGTCGTGATGGAATTTGGTAATGGGGACACAAGACCTCAAGTAATTGCCTAAAACCAGCTGCATTAATAATGGATATTGAATGCAGATCTAATACTAGCATAGTCGCCATTGCGTTTGTGATCCGCTTTGTGACTGGGTGACGGCTTTCATACTTGCTTCCTCTTGCAAAGGATTGTTTAACAGTCAATTGCTCTAAACCACTAGTAGTCTTCTTCTTCGTCTGCTTCTGGGATGTAGATTCACCCCCAGCAGCAGCATCAGCAGCAGTGGGACTAACGCTCAAGAATTCTTCAGAGGAATATAGGATAGTGGAGAAGTCATCTAGCCTTAGCAACTTGGATGCAGGACTAACTCCTATTGCTTCTGAGGATATTGATGAGGACGGTGTTGTGGGTGTAGATTGCAGGTGTCGGCATCTAGCTGACAGAAGGGACCTAGCTGATGATGGACTGCTTGTTGTTGTTATTTTAGCATAAGTTTCCAATTTTCCCAACAGCTTGCCATGAACTTCCTTTAAATGGCGTAACATGGATGAGGTTCCTAGATGGTAAAGGTCCCTACCTCGACTGACTGTGGCATTACATACGCTACAAATGGCTAGACAACTGCTGTCAGGAATTGGGTAAAAATAATTACACACATAAGAGGTGGAGTTTTTGGTCTTATGTCCAGGCATGACAATGGCCGCCTTCTTATCACATGCAAGAACTGCTTCCACCAGTGCAGGACTTACACAAACAACATCATCCTCATCAACATCTTCATTAGCGCCCTCATCGGCTACACAAATATCCCCCTCATCCTATTGCAATTCCAAATTGGCATCCTTGATTTTTGTATCAACGGCTACACTTCGGCTGTTTATGCACACATCTGCAGAAATGCTGAAAGGGGCCTTCTTTATGGGTACACTGCCAGAATGTTCAGGATTTCACATAGCACTCGTGGACAGACCATCCTCAGCAATTTGTGTCATTTCTGAATCTGAACATACATTTTCCTCTAATGCCTTACTGTTTTCTTCCAGCTCGGCTTTTACACGTAAAAGTATTTGGACACCACTTTTGGAGTCCGAGTGACAAGGTCTTGCTTGGTCTCGACTGACCTTACAAGAAGATGCCTCATGGACAGTTGCAGAACTAGCACTCATAGAGAAAGGTGAAGGCCTCAATCTTTCCTTGGCAATGCATGTTGGCAATTTTATTTTTTTCTGCAGATAACTTTGCCTAAAGTACAGGTCTTTTTTTCTTGACCAAGGTGAAAGGTCTTTTTTTACATTTTTGTTTCCCTGACTTACAAACACTGTGCACTTGAACATAGGCTTTACCAGGTGACATAGAGGGATTACTACCATCATGACTGGTGCCAACAGCTGCTTGGTGCTCCTGCACTTTTGTGTACTACTGTGAATCCATTTTGATAACACTGTACAATTTGACTGCAAATTCAAAAGACCAAGCCTGCCAGACCTAGTATTTCTATTTCGGCAATGATAATTAGCAATGGAGCAATGGAGCTCTCCTCTGTGTGTGTAACCTATATAACACCGTACAATTTGACTGCAAATTCAGAAGACCAAGCCTGCCAGCCCTAGTATTTCTATTTCAGCAATGACAATTAGCAATGGAGCTCTCCTGAATGTCACTCGAAACTTTGAAGAACACTGCTGCCACACCTCTTTCTTTTCTACCTATGACGCTGCCCAACCTCTCCAGAGACTGCCAAGTACTGTGCTACCCCTTCTGTCTCCCTCTGTGAAATGGCGCTGGATCGCCGCGGAGGGCAGTACTTATTGAATCCAAAACTCGCGAGATCCCACAATGTAACAACATTGATGTATTGCCTCATTTTCAATTCCAAGGGCTCACAAAAGTACAGAGCTGAATCGGCTCGGTACTAAGTTCTGCTAAGTTCGGGTGTGTTCAGTTATTGGGGAACCGAGCCTGAGCATCTCTAATTATTATTGGCATTAATAAATTTGAGATTCACATAGATAAATTAAATAACAATATTTGGAGGAACATCATAGGAAAATATTATTTTACTTAAGTCTATGTCCAACTACCTGAGCTGACATATTTAAATATATAATTATGGTCAATTTTAGTGCCTGGGCTGATAAAGAATAATGCCACACTCCCAGCTATAATCAGGTCCTAGTTAGAGCCCTGATCAGGGGAGGGCTGGCAGATTCCAGCCTGGGGGGCATGCACACAGCAGCGGCCCATCCTTAAAGGATGGTTTTTGGTACAATATGTATTTATCTATATAAAAAGAGGCTATTGTAGTGTTGCTTAATCCATATATATATTTTTATGCCCCCCAGAGCTGGATTCAGGCTCTGGGGGGCCTGGGCACTTTAGACAAGGTAACCCCCTATGATGTAACATGGTTATCATTTTAGACAAGTACACAGGCAATACTGTGTGCACTACTGTTACGTGCACACAGTTCTGCCTTCACGAGCAGTACACGGTGAAGCGGGACATACCTCCCACCTGTCCTAAGCGAGACATTCACCAAAATTTGGGACTGCCCCACCAGATTCAGGACAGTTGGCAGACTGTCCTGCTCTCTCCTACCTGTTCTTGTCACTGTCACCACTTGTGGCTGCTGGTGTCTTTAGATCATTTGCTGGTTGTCTGGATTCTGAAATATTGGAGGCCCTATTTGGAAAAAAAATGGGTACATTAAATTTAGAAAACTCCAACCAGTCCCAGTGTTAAATCAATAGCACTCACCTTTTATAATTAGGCTTCCCTCCAGCCACAACATTAAAATAATAATATTTACATTTGCTAAATAGATCTCTTTCTTTCCAACCAACCTGACATTAGATAGCAAACACATTTAATATATACACCTTTTTCCCTCCCTCCAAACAGCCCCAGCAATAATTTAAATACAATTTACATTTAACAAATATAACCATTTCCCACAACAATCACAGGCATTAAATAAAACATAATCACAAATTAATAAATAGATCTAAGTTTCCACAAACAGCCCACAATCAATAAATAGCTCCCTAAACACACCAGCATTAAATTAAAGGTCCAGTTACTCCATCTTAAATTCATAGGACCCACTATTAAATTAAATAGCCCCACCATCACCCCACAAATAAAATTGCACCCAATAATTAGCCCCCACCTGCACTCCTCGATTAAATTAATAGCCTACCCCCCACATTATATTAAGACCCCCCTCCCTCTCACACATACATACATACATACATACATACATACATTCATATACTGGCCCCTTCTCACACATACATACATATACTGGCCCCCTCTCATACATACAGACATACAGACATACATATACTGGCCCCTTCTCATACAGACATACAGACATACATATACTGGCCCCTTCTCATACATACAGACATACAGACCTACAGACATACATACATATACTGGCCCCTTCTCATACATACAGACATACATACATATACTGGCCCCTTCTCATACATACATATATACATACAGACATACATACATATACTGGCCCCTTCTCCCCCCCCTCCGCCGCCGGACGAAGTGATGGAGACCCGCGCAGCTACACTGGAGGAGGTGGCTGGCTGATGGGAGTGGCCACAGGGACCGGCCCGAATACATCTTTTTTGGCCCGGCCCGAGTGCCATCTGCCCCCCTGCCCCCCGGGCCAGCCCGCCCCTGGCCCTGATTATGGTCCCAACATATAGTGTTGTACTTTTATATTGGAGGGGAACTATGCCACACATTTACAGGTTCAAATCCCATTGGTCATTCAAGTAATGTGCAGAATGATCAGATAACAAAACATTCAGGTCAACCCCATCATGTGCAGATGGAATTATCTGCAAAAACATTTAATGAAGCAACATAAAAATTTTGGAGGAGCAAATGGTGCAATTTCTGCCCAGTGTGTCCAAAACCAGCCATTTTTTCCCCCCAAGGCTACTCCAGCATAGCTTGTTTTGGGCCTAATATTTCCACATACATTTTTAAGAGTATTTTTAAAAATTTTTTCAAGTAATATCATGGGTAGGGGTACAAAACAGAAGGAGGGTGAGAACACCATCCAAAAGTTATATTAGTATGCAAACAACTTAAAATTGTGTATTGAGTTAAGAGACAAAACAAAATGCATTTGACTTCATTAAGTGCTTCAGGAAAGAAATAAACCACACAAATTCACAACTCAATAAAAAGCTACATATTGAAAGTATTCAGGTAGCATGAGTAGGTTAATAGAAAGCCACTCATGTGGGGAGGAGATGTTATTTACAAGAAAGAAAGAGAAATGGCAAGAAGTGGTCAAATCCAATCATATAAAACTTTTAAGTCAAGCTAAAATTAAGCATGTATGGCCTTTTCTTGAGCAACTCTGGGGGACCAGGCACCACTAAATTTGTTTGCGGAATTGTGAAAAATACTGGTTACATGTATTAAGCTATGTATATGCCAAACACAGTTAATAATAGAAGAGATTGGTGGTGGTTCTGCAATTTTCCAGTTGACTGCCATTATACACTTAATTGCTTTCAGAATATGCCTGATTACAATTGCTTGTATCTGGCAACACCCAGGATAGGGTGCAGATGGAAAGAGTATGATGGGCACTTTGGAAGTTGTGTCTTAGAAACTGTATTCATAAGCAATCAAGCTCTTACCATAAAAAGTCATTTTGAGGTAGCTCTACCATATGTGCGATAGAGTGCCTTTGGGGCTCATGCTGAGTTGAGCATAGACTTGTTTGCTTATTGTAAAATACTAAAATTTTTATTATCTTTATCCACAAAAAAAGTCTAGGCTCATGTCCGCATGTAGATTTAGTCCTTGCGCTTGGAGGTGCAGAACAGGAGAGGGAAGGGGCATGACAGACTACAATAAGGGCATGTTCATGTAATTGTGAACTGAGGCAGACCCGCACAGAGATGCAGATATGCTTTTCAATAACCATATTGTTTGTGGGTGCCTGAGGGCTGGTGCAAATACACATTGATGAATATGATGATGATCGCCAGCACTAGCTAGTCACATCTCATTGTCTGATTGGTGATTAACCTCTGAAGCTAATAGTGCTTTCCTCACTGATCATACCTATAGTATATGATTTTGTTACCGATTTCTAGAATGACTTTTTTTTGCAGGAAAAGGAAGATTATACCTGCTGTATTAAAGAGGATCTTTAAAGCAAACCTATAGAGAATGTATTATCCACTAGTGCATTCTTTTTTTTATATATTTTTTATTGAAGCAAATATAGAAAAGTACAAGCATGACATAGTAAACAGCAATGTAATAACATACAAAATATACTCTTGTATAAACAGAGGAAAGAACATCAAATAACAATGAGAAATAGAAGTATGTTTTAGCAATAATAGCAAGATAAATCCAAACACAACGAAAGGTATAATAGGTACCCATAGAATAAAAATAAGTATTCAACTTTTAGGACCCAGTTGCAACAAGACATACCATAGATACTACTTTGTAGGAATGACAGAGATCACCTGCCGCCTAATGTCTCCAAGACCAAATTCTATAAATATAGATGTCTCATGAGTAGAATTTCAAACTAAGACCAGCAGATCAAAGAAGAGACAACAATTAACAGTTTCCTACTACTGCCTTTGGTCATTTTAAAAGGTTCAACGATGGAACCTAAGAGGGCCCACTCCGGTGTCAGAGGAGGAACATAATTCAGTAGATTATTAGAGGCATATTTATGCACCTGCCTCCAAAATTGTTTAATATATGTGCATTCCCACATATAATGGTAAAATGAAGCATCACTGACATGCCATTTGGGATATCCAATGGACTTAGTTAGGCCTATAATGTATATGTACCTACGGTGTAAAGACAAGTTGCCCTGATGGAAAATGTTATAAAACATTTCTCTATACATACTAAATGAGAGCGTGAGAAGTGAGTAGGAGAGTGTCATAAGAATGGTATCTATATAAACGTTAGGAAAAATGGTTAACCAATGGGATAATCCCAAATATATTCTAGCAAAATCAAAAGATGTCCTCAAAAATGTATAATGCGTCAAGATAGCATTCCTACCAGAAAGGGGCTTATCCAAGCAATTCAGACATAGCACCCTTAACTGAGTGGCTTTTATGAGTGAATTCCAGTTAATGTTGAGTCAACAGGTCTGGCAGAATAGACTGCAATCTATTGGCTAAAATTTTAACAAAGATTTTAAAATCTAAATTAAGCAAGGTGATGGGCCGATAAGATGAGACCAATTATGGACCTTTCCTCGGTTTCTGGATAAAAATGGTATGTGTCTTGCTGAACTTTGGAAAAGGTAAATAGTCTTTATGCAATTTTTTGATAAATGAAAGTCAAGAAAGGAACCAGATTACATCTGAGAAACTTATAATACTGGTTGCTAGGATGCACTAAACATTCCACTTATTTATAAGTAGTAGGGGTAAATCTGTGGCCAAAGTAATAAAACTTAACTTTTATTATATATAATATTTTTAAAAATAGTGTTGAATAAAAACAGCGAAATATATAACAGAAATAAAAAATGAAAAGTAGATTGTAGATAAAAACTGGTCACTTCTGAAAAAGTCTCAAAACCATTGACGATTGGGAAAAATTATTCAGTTTTAGAGTATAATCACTGTTAGGATACCCTCAAATCAATGTATAGGCTGTCCTAACTTCAAACAACCTCCGTATAAATTGTATAGTACTACATGGTGAGAAGGATCTCACACAATACTTCTGGCAACTCTGCTATAAAATGGTTATATATTGGTAAACATATTATAAGAAGTACTAGCGCTCAGATATTGCTGTGAGCACTGTTACTAGTTATCAAATGTGGCAGATCGTGTCAGTGAGAAGTTGTATAATAGCGGGGAAGCATGGGTCTACAACAATATAATAAATGATGTGCCCTAAAGTTAGTATAAGCAATTCCAGGGTTCCAAATTTATTGTTATTTAGACTGATTCAAAACGGGTGTCACGGGAGGTATCGCACCCGACATCCGTATGGAGCAGTGTATGTTTTCCCTTACATAGGGAAATAACATCATATTTGGGCCAAACACTATTAACACACACTAGATATTTTCCTCCTTTATTATGTAGCCGAAAATATGTGTGTAGACTGATCCTAGATCAAGTATTACGGGAATTGTATGGTCCAATTCTCGTATAGAATAGTATCTAGGTCTGATACAAATGATAGATCATGTTGTGTTAATGCCGTTTTCTTTAATAGCTAATTAACCAGCTAGATGACGGGTTTGCCGTGAACAAGCACACTACCAGCGAAACGCGCGTCGGATTCTCTGGTCACTTCTGTCTTTAATCCTTGTCCATTACAATTTAGGCAGTCCTTTTCTCAACTATTGAATAGCAAAATTTTAAACAGAGGGAATATTAGCCAAACACACTTTAGATCTATAAGCGTGGGTCTTTCTGTAACCTCTCAGGCCCATCAGTGGGACGCTACAGGAGGACCAAATACCACGCTGATACGATCCTAGCCTATTCTAGGAAATGGTTAAACTGTTAGTTCCATAGAAACCATCTAGCTGGTTAATTAGCTATTATACAAAACGGCATTAACACAACATGATCTATCATTTGTATCAGACCTAGATAATTGTTTCAGTACCTCTGAAACTGCTGATCTTGGGATTTTTACACACAACAGTCTCTAGAATTTACAGAGAACAATGCTCAAATCCAAAAACATTACCGTCCAGTGAGTGACAGTTCTGTGGGTGGAAACACCTTGAAAATGAGAGACGTCAGAAGCGAATAGCCAGCCTGGTTCCAGCTGATAAGAAGGCAACAGTAACTCAATTAAACATGGGTGGTATGCAGAAGAGCATCTCTGAATTCACAGCACATCCAACCTTGAAGTGGATGTGCTACAGCAGCAGAAGACCACACAGCACCCCTGTGACTGCCACACAATACACAGCACCCTTGTGATGTCACATAATACACAGCACCTATGTGACCGCCATACAACATATAGCACTCTTGTAAAAGCCACACAAAACAGAGGGCAACCTTGTGACCGCCAAACAATACATAGGGCAGCCATGAGACCGCCACCCAATGCAGAGAGCAAAATAGGCTTTTTATTGATACAAACAAACAGTGCAGTTAATATGTGAGTATGTGATTATCAGTTGTTAGTCATTTTCATACCTTCGAACACCTCAAATGGCCAAAGGGGAATGTATAAGATTTGTTATATGTAACTATTCTTTCTTAAAATGTGTAACAGTAAAATAAATTTTCTGAATATTGCCTCATCAGTGGGTAAAGATTATATTGTTACACAAACATGCCAAAAAGAAGTTGGGAGTAATCATTTTTAAACTATAAGAGTTGTAATTTTGAAGAATGGAAAAACAATATCCGAAATAGAAATTGTTAAGGTTAAGAAGGAACTGCACCTCAGATGAGACCTGTTACTAAGACGCCTAGGATTTAATTAACTCGTTTAGAAATTAAGGTTAACCTGAATATGTTTTACAAAAGCCTTTTTAGAAACAAAGAAAATTGATAGAAGGATCTTACTATCTGCAAAACCATAGAATTAGAAAAGTTGGCCTGGTCTCAGATCAGGGGATAAGAGAGAGGATGTGACATTTATTAGCCAATATAATTCCTATTCAAAACAAATTAAAGTCATCATTTAGAAAAACTTTTCAATATTGGAATCTGATGAAGTTTCAATGGCCTCAATTCACAAAAATCCAAGGGTAGTTTTTAGGAGGGGAGTAACTATTAAAATGATGTGGAGAATTAAACTAGTGCCCAGTCTGTTCACAAGAAATGAAAAAGTTGGGTCTACTATGGGGCCTATAGAGAAATTAAATTGGCTTCCAGATAAATCCAATGGTTGTTTCACAATGTAAAATAAAGGCTATTTAACATGTAATTTTGTGTTGAAAAAACAAGTGATTTTTTGCTCGACAGGGACACAAGAAGTTTATGAAATTGAAAGTTTTATGAGCTGTCAAACTAGTTTTGTCATTTATTTGGTCAATTGTAGATGTGGAACTCAATATGTGGGGAGAACAACCCGCATGTTGAACAAAAGGTTTCTAGAACACAGAAGAAACATTGTGAAAAAAACTGGAACACATAGCTTAGCACGCCATTTTTTCTGTAAACATGAAGGTTCTTTGGATTTTCTAAACATTACACCTATTGAACATATAAAACCAACAACTAGATGAGGTGAAAGATTTGCTCATCTTTGCAAAAGAGAAGCTTACTGATTTTTGATTTAGGTTCCCTTTTTAGGTTCTCTTAATCCAAAAGGTTTAAACAATTCTGTAGAATTAAATATGTTCTGATTATTTATCCCGAGTTGTTCTTTTATCAGATGAATTCCCATTTTAAATCAAACTTCTATATATTTTCTAAAGGATTTACATCAAGATTATTAAAAGTATTTTTTCAATAACTGTTAGTAATTTATAGTCATAAAGAAATTTGACATAGAGTAGAACCAATGGATGTTATTATAATTTTTGGTAATTTGTTTCTGTTTACAACAAGATGTATAGATATCAATTTAATATATCCCAATAAGAGAGGTAAAGCCTTATAATAGAAATAGCACATTGGGCTAAGCAAGGATTTGTGGTATGAGAGGTTGTGAGTTTGATTCATGTATAGGTTGAAAATGAAAAAAAGCTTGTTTCTATGTATTTGTTTAATTAAAAAGAGTTTAACTATTTTGATAGATTTTATTTCTATAGACAATAAATGTTATAATTGGATTGCCACCATATGTGTATAATTTTTAAAAGAAAATATATATTTATGCATGAAGATATTTTTAATTTATAATCACATGTAATATGATAATTGAGAGGTTTTTATTTTTATTTTGATTGGTTACCTTTTTATTTTGATTGGTTAGTCCCTGTTTAAAAGGATGCCTGATTGCCAACACATGGTGTCTCTGATGAAACCACAGATGTGGAGAAACGCGTAAGATAGATGGTCACTCGTTGGTGTAGGACTTCACTTTGCTAGGCTGGCAATTAATTGCAACATACAATTCCAAAGATCCGGGTCTAAAGCGGTGATAAACACACAGAGAAAAAGCCCATAAAATTGAATGCTACCATAAAGCAGCCGGAATTTGATTACTGGAGGGGAGAGATACTGTCTGCAGGCGGTGGTATGTTTAACACTGACACAGACTCTGTTAACCCTGATCCTAACAGGCTGACTTAAAGGTGGACATATGTATCTTTTCTAGTGGGAGCAAGTTTATTTCCTCGACATACGGGGATATAAGTTGTTTTGATTTCACGCTTTCATCATACAGTTTGTAACCAACGATTCATTAAAAGCAGCAGCACTTTACCAATTAATCTTCCTCTTATTTTGCATGAGAAAGGAGGAGATGTGGAATTTTGAGTGAGAGTCCTGATATACATAGAGAAAGTGTTATCATTGATACACACATCATGGATTGTTCTATTATGTGGAGTTCTTTATATGTTTTTACTGTGTTTTATTTGTTATAAAATTAGCAAAAGGTGTGAATTGTTATCATATGGTGGCATCTTATTATGGTATAATGATTGACTGCACTACTTATATTTGGAAAAAAAAATTGGTTTTATGTATTAATGGGTTGTCATACAAACAACTCTCTAAGGAGCAGCAAATAACCAAGTAATTGGTCCTTTATTAATTATTAGGTATACATTCTTTAACTATTAATATAAAGTACAGATTTAAGAGTTGAAGTTGTTCAGTGCCCATTAGCATTCTGGTTAAGCGGACAACAATATATGTAAATATTACTGCATAACTTTCCACAAGGTAGCCAGAAAATCCAAAGCAAAGATCCCACCGATGTCAAAGGCATTAGGCAAGCAGAGGGCACTGCATGTGAACAAATTACAGTCACAGGTAGGTAAGAGACATGGCAAACCTATTAGATCAGGAATTACCGTTGTGGCATAGGAGTAGTTGAGAATTAAACAATGACTAATTATACAGGTAAGTGCAAAGCTTGGTCACCTTAAAGATATAGAGTAGTCAGTCCTTAGGAGACTACTGTCAGGCCTGGTACCTTATATGCTGCTGTGACATGACCAAGTTGGTCGTCAGGGAAAATGGAAGATGGAACAATCACCCGACCGTGAGTCAATGTGGTCTGCCACATGCAGAAAACCGAAGGTCACACTAAAAATAGTGAATTCATGTGAGGAGTAGCCTCCACTCACCAACCTCCACACTGGTCAAAGGGCTCCAGGAATATGCAGTGGGAGAGTAACTTGTAAACTGTCACTAGGTGGCTAAATGAAGTCTATTGCAGTGAAGGTGGGAAGAGACTCCAGTCGGACTAGCTGCCCTGCAATCAGGAAGCAATCATCAACTGTAGTCCATGTGGGCAAAGTGGTTCCCGGGATCCACAATGGAAAAGTTATCAGCAGGCCTCAATGGTGCAATGGAATGGGACACCTCCAGGAACACATTCAATCTCCAAATATGTACTAACGGTGTCTGCCATTTGTCCTGAAAAAGATTTCCTATGGAGAGCAGATGCCCTATACGCAAAGGTTAATTCCTGGCTGCTAGCCACCGCATGGGCAAGATGGCAGATATGACCTCTCTGGATCTCAGGGCCAGACTTTGGGTGCCAGGTTGGTGAAGGGAGCCAGTGCCAATGTGGCACTTTTGCCTCCGCTATTCCCAGATCTTCCACAAATGGAAGGCAATAACGCTGGTGTAGATCCCCCGAAGATCACGGATTAAGTTCCTGAAGCAGGGAGCTCAGTAAAGTGCGGCAGCTCATGCACTCAACCCACCCACTAGTGCAGACTAACAAATCAAATTTCAAAAACTTTTCATGCTCTTATGACCTGTTTGGGTGTAAATCTATCTGATGTATGCCGGACGTATACCTGGTGCATATGCTACTGGTGGAGAGCTGGAGGCAAGCATATATTTGTTAAATGTGTGGGCAAATCACATGGATTCAGGCTGGGATAAGATACCATGAGGGTTGTCATGTGGGAGTTATTAGGGATCAGCTTTTACACAGTAATAAATTCATCCCAAATAGCGAGTGAAAATATATAGTCAAAGGGAGTTGCTGTAACTGGGATCTCTATTTAGGTTTATCCACAATAACGAGTATGAGGACAACAGATTCCCAAATCCACCTCAATGTCAACCCATAATTTAGAAGCTGGGCCGCTGTGGTAGAAAACTCGCTTTTCTAACTGTGAGGCAGCTTCAGGGATGGAACAATCCATTGACTTGTCCCACAAAAAAATTTGAATATGTACCTGGTGATGCCATTCTCGCCTTAAAAGAGCAGAGCAAGGTGCCTCTTCTGAGTATGCAAATCCCGACACATGAGCATAATGCACAAGGTCTCTGATCTGTTCTTTGGATAGTAGAGAGTGGGTCTTGGTGAAAACTATGGCCTCAGAGGAAGGTGGATAACTCAGCATTGCCAAGTCCCCATTAACTCTGTGCCTCTTAGACATCCCTTACTCCCCCTATTGTTACACCACAGGGCAGCTTAATACTTCTGTAGATCCGGTACCCCTTTTTAGAACACTTGAACAAAACCTACATATGAAACCTGTGTCTCCTACCTAACCAGACAAATTTAGAAAATTGTTGCTGTAAGCTAAATAATAAATGCTATCCGGAAGCATGTGAAAAAGTATAAAAGTCCAGTAAAAATACAGTTTGATTGATGATCAGTCCATGAAACAAAGTGTTAAAAGTGCGAAGATAATTATTTATCGCATAAGGGAGGGATAATTGACAATATATAAATAATTTTGTTAGATAGGATACTAGTTACTTGATTTTAATTGGTTGGCAATGAAAAGAGAAATTTGATTTGAGCTCTGAGTTCTAAATTAAAATCAAGAACTTCAGATTTGTCAACATTAAGTTTAAAGTTTGACATCTTAACATATATTTGAAGCTGTGCAAGAACACCATCCACATATAAAGAGATTGTATGCTCTCATTCCCACAATGTCAGGATTGCTGTGTACTTTAGTGGCAAGTGCTTCCATTACTTTAATAGACATCAGAGGATACAAGGGATATCCAACTGTTAGCTAGGATCTCTGCTGTTGGATTGTAATATAGAACTACTCCTCTGAGAAAAAAAGCCATCTCTGAAGACCATATGAAGAAGTGTGTATCGAATAAAGGTTCAGACAACTCTGTGGAAGGCTCTTTCTACATCTAGAGCAACAATTAAGGCAGGACTATCATATTTTTTGATTGTATATCCATAAATAAAGTTGATAGCCACTCTCATATTGTTTTATATTGTCTACTGCTTGGTGGTGGGGAATAAAGCCCACTTGATCAGGGAGTACTACAGTGAAGATAATCTTTGCTTGGTTATTAGGGAGGATTTTTATGATTCATTTTATATCTACTACATATTTAAGAGAGCATTTGGCCTATAACTATAAGTTATTGGGGTCAGTCCCCTCTTTAGGGATTATAATTATTTCCTTCCCCATGTGGTGGCTTTTGCAGAATAGAGGTACTCTTCAGGAGAGATGACTGGAGCCTGGAAATGAAACTGGGGCAAAGGGATTGTTCCTTTTCTTGCAAACCTTCCCTAAAGTGGCTATCCATTGGGTTACAGCCATAATGATGTCATCCAAGGAAGATGGGAGATCGGGATAAGCAAATTCATCCTTGATACAGTCAAGTAACCCTTGCCAAATGGTCTCTGACAAAGCCTTATTTTTATATTTAAGTTCTGATGTGAGGGTTTGAACCTGCACAGCATATTGTCCACTGTGTGACAGCACTGGTGAAGTTGAAGAATGAAATAAGCAGCAGAAGAAACAGAACTAGGCTCATTCAAGATCACCTTAAGGAATCCCGAAAAGAGATGCAATCATGCAGTAGAGGTTGACTGTATTTTCCAAGTGGTAAAGCCCAGGCAAGTGATTGACCAGCCAATAGGGAAATAATATAAGCCACCTTTGCATTTCGAGTCAACTAGCTGGGGTCTGGTACATAGTCGGTGTATGGGTTTCCAAAATGGAAGAAAGAAGGAGCACCAGGAAAAGCAGGGCCATGAACAAACAGGAACCAATCATATAGAATCAGAATACAATGAGGTATAACAACTGTCTGTATCTCATAAACAAGGATCAGCCCCAAGGAGTCTCAAGACTGATACTATGGCACTGTATTGTGCACAGAAGATTGCTTAAATAATCTCTGAGAGATTTGAGATAGGCGAGCTTGTGACATGAATGGTTCCTTACTCTGCCACATGACTGCTGCTATAGGTGGGTGGGGCATTGGAAGGAAGAGGAGGAACAGATGCTGGACACCAGGAATTCCCAGTAGGTGAATACAGGGAGTGTATTATACCCTGGATGCGCAGACACACTTAGAGGGGTTTTACAGTTGTCTGGAAAAACCCCTTTGGCCTTGGAATGCAGGGATTGATTGACAGGGACCAGCCAACATACAGCGCTCACTGCAGTTCATACTGATCCGTTCCTCCCCTGTTTTCCTCTACTTGTGCCCCCTCTCTCCCCATTACATCATGTCACATGTGTGGCACGTACATGACAGACAGTCAGACAAAAGAGACTGCCTCTTATATGCAGAATGAAATAAAGTAAGCGCAGGGGGAAGTGGGGTTAAAGTAATGTGAGTAGAGGCTTTGGTTAATAATTTAATGGTGGGGTGGGGGTTAATCATTTAATAGTGGGTGTCTAATGCTCAGTTGAGCACGTGCATGCATGTGATAAGGTACAGATAGGGTCAGTAGATAAGGTGATGGGACTATTAATTTAATGCTCGGATGGTTGGAAGGCTGTTAATTAAATGGAAAGCTGAGTTTGGGGAGAAGGAAGGCTATTTATTAAATGTGAATAATAATAATTTAATGTCAGGGCTGTATGGGAGGAAATTAGTGTAAATAAATAAATGTGAATTCTATTAATATATTGTAGCGGCAGATTAGGGGTAAAATGTATATTTAGTAAATATGAATGCAATTAATTTAATGTTGTGATAAGTTGGGGTAAAATAGGTTTATTTTTTTTATTAAATGCTACTAATTTAATGTTGAGCCTGCTTGCATGTTGGGAAGCCTGATTATTAAATGAGGGTGCTGCATGCTAGTGATTTAACATCTTAGAGCAAATGTATCAAGCTGCAAGTTTCCATTGGTTTTGAAAAGTGATGATGTTGCCTATAGCAGCCAATCAGATTCTAGTTATCATTTATTTAGTACATTCTACAACATCTGCAATTTTTTAAACCTGCCGAAAAATTGCAGCTTGATACATTTCCCCCCTGGACTGGTTGGGGGGGGGGGGGGCTAGAGTGTTCACTCACTATGAGGCTTTACATATTTCATGTATCTATCCTTTCTCCAAACAGGAAAGCAACATTCCAGGGTCCAGACAGGGAGAAACATGAGCATTCACAAGCAGTGAATGCAGCAAGAACAAGTAGGAGACAGCATAACAGTCTGCCAGCATGTCATAAACTTACCTGTCACGCTCCAGCGCAATACGCTCTCTACTGTCGGAAGCCACTCTTTCGTGTATTGGTGGTTACATGATCGCAAACTCGGGACGGAGATTTTGAACTTGCTGGGCTATTTTAAGTTCACTCTGACTCGGTGAGCGTCAGCCTTGGCCTGGGCTTCACCCTTGTCAAAGAGGAATGATCTCATATTACACAATTATGCCACCTTTCTGACCATGTTTAAAAGATATTCGATGAACCCGGGAGAGTTTTCAATGCAGGAGTATTCTACTACTACGCCAGGGAACCCAGTCTGTGGGACAGTATGTTCAATTTAGAACAATGGCGTCAGAACTTCGTTGGAATAACAAGGCCCTCGTGGCTACCTTCTGGCAAGGTCTGTCAGATTGTATAAAGGATGAGCTGGTTTCATGGGAGCTCCCCACAACCCTAGATGACCTGATCTCGCTCTGTGTCAAGATTGCTGTATGTTTTAAGAAACGTAATTCTGAGAAAGAGCAGTCTCGTCCCAGTCTGATTCGTCTGGCCCCCAATTTTCAGGCGCCCACACTCCCTCCTGAAAAACCTATGCAATTAGGAAGAACCCTCCTGACGGCTGAAGAGAGGGAGGGGAGGTTTTGGAACAGACTGTGCTTTTACTGTGGGGAGAGCGGTCACGTCTTAGCGACCTGTCCTAATCGTCCAGGAAACGACAAGGCCTAACGAGTTCGGGAAAGGTATCGTTGGGCCTTTCTGGTCAGACTCTATCCACTTACCAAAATAAAGACAACCTTATTCTTCCCATTATTTTACGGATAGGGTCCTCCACTATTTCCCTGTCAGCTCTTCTCGACTCTGGATCAGCAGGTAATTTCATCTTGTGCGGTTTCGTGAAGTAATATGCCATTTCCACCCAACCCCTGGAGCAACCTCTCTCTCTTATGACCATAGATGGGAGTAAGATTTCCGAGGGACCAATCTTGCTTCGTACAGTCCCTATAACCCTTCAGATTATAATACTACATCAGGAGGCTATTTCCTGCTAGTGATCCAGAGGACTACCCACCCGGTCATTCTAGGACTTCCCTGGCTACGCCTCCACTCTCCCACTTTGGATTGGTAGTCTGCCCATATATTGTCCTGGGGCAACATTGCGATTCTCACTGTCTTCAGAAGGTGGTTCCTAAACCCTCACTGCATCGTTCCAGGGTGACTCCCCTTCCTCTCCTGCCCACTCCATATCAGGCTTTTGTTGATGTCTTTTGTGAACAGGATGCCACGAAATTACCCCCCTCATAGAATTTGGGATTGCAGCATTGATCTTATCCCCGGCAAACATATTCCCCGGGGTCGTGTATACCCTCTATCCATTCCCGAATCCAACGTTATGGCAGAGTATATTCAAGAGAATTTAAAGAGGGGCTTTATTTGTAAATCTTCCTCTTCCACTTGTGCAGGCTTCTTTTTTGTAAGAAAGAAAGATGGGGGTCTTCGCCCTTGCATTGACTACAGAGGACTCAATGCCATCACAGTGAAAAATCGATACCCACAAACCCTGATTTTCTGGGTTGTTCAACCGCATTAAAGGAGCAAACATCTTCTCCAAGTTTGATCTCAGAGGGGTGTATAATCTCATGCAAATAAAGGAGGGGGATGAATGGAACACACAAGATTACCATTTTGAGTATCTGGTCATGGCCTTTGGGCTATGTAATACTTTGCCAGTATTTTAAGGCTTTATGAACGAGCTCTTCCGAGATCTTCTTTATCAATTCATGGTCATCTATTTAGGACATCCTCATCTTTTCCAAAGACTTGCTATCCCATCGTAAACATATAGCGGAGATTCTGTCTCGTCTTCGGGAGAATCGATTATTCTGTAAATTGGAGAAATGCACTTTTGAACAGAAGCAGTTACCCTTCTTGGGTTATATCATTTTCCTGCTGGCGCCTGTCCTGAGCCGCGGCCGTCCGCCATCTTGATGGACTGCGCATGCACAGTATTCAAGAACTTATGACCTTTTGCTTTTAACCTAATTGGTGGATCAGGTACCTCTTCCTATTTAAGGCACCTGTGCTCATTATATCGTTGCCTGATCTTGAGTCTCATCCCCTGTGAGTCTCTGAAGGTGTCTCCTGTGTTCTGCTAGTGTCTTCAATTTCCTGCTGATTACCTGCTCTACTCATCGGTGGTTTCAGTACCCGCTATTACTCCTGTGTCCTGCTCGTGTCTCCAGCTTACTACTGATTACCTGCTCTACTCATCGGTGGATCCCTTACCCGCTACCTACTCCTGTATCCTGCTCGTGTCCTCAGTTGTCTGCTGGATCACCTGCTCCGCTCATCAGCGGTTCTCATACCCGCTACTGACTCCTGCATCCTGCTCGTGTTCTCAGCTGCCTGTTGGATTGTCTACTCTGCTCACCTGCAGCTCCCATACCCGCTACAGCCATTCAACGCTCCAGCTGTGTCTTCATATTCTCGTGGACAAGCTTCTCTACTCATCAGCGGTATGCTCACTCGTTATTGACTATCCACTGTTACTTTGCATATCCGCTGAGGACAAGCTCCTCTTCTCAACAGCGGTATCCATACCCGCTATAGACTGATACTCTGCCTATCCGCTTGATACAAGCCTCTTTACAGAGCAGTGGTATACATATCACCATAGACTATTAGCGATAACGCTGCCTACCCGTTTGGAGAAGTAACTCTGTGCTCTCATTGTCCTCATTCAGTTATTGACTCTTTCCCTGTATTCACTTTTCAGCACCAGTACAAGTCCTCACTTACTAGCAGTGGTACAACTTGCTGTACGCAGACCACTGACTACCCGCTACCTACCTGCACCTGGACAAGTCTTCTCACCTCAGCAGTGGTACAACTTGCTATATGCAGACCACTGACTTCCCCGCTACCTACCTGCACCTGGACAAGTCTTCTCATCACAGCAGTGGTACAACTTGCTATACGCAGACCACTGACTTCCCCGCTACCTACCTGCACCTGGACAAGTCTTCTCATCACAGCAGTGGTACAACTTGCTATACGCAGGCCACTGACTACCCGTTACCTTCCTTCACCTGTGCATGTCCACTCTGGTCTCCGTGGTTAAACCTGCCTTTCCATTATAGCTGCAAGTCGCTGACTCATCTACCTATATAGCTGCAAGTCGCTGACTCATCTACCTATATCGCTGCAAGTCACTGACTATTCATCTGCTTCATTGGCATCCTCACTCCATATGCTGTTATATACGTTCCACTATTCACCCTACTGCCAGAGGACCGCTGTGCAAACTCCACCCCTCTGGTAAGCAAAGTCATCTGGTGAAATCCTGGGCAGAACTCCTAGTGCCCGTGACAATAAAACTTATGGACATCTAATACCTTTACCCGTTTCTGAGTATCCTTGGTCTCAAATTTCTATGGACTGACCTCCCTCCTACCAGAACTTGTACGGTTATCTGAGTCGTCAGTGATCGCTTCTCCAGAGCAGACCATTTTATTCCTCTCAAAAACCTCCTGCCCTCCTCCTCATTGGCCAATATATTCATTAAGGAGATTTTTTGTCTCCATGGCTGTCCCTTGCCCATTGTTTCCGGAACCCAGTTTATATTCAAGTTTTGGAGAGCTTTTTGTAGCATGTCTGAAATTAAACTTGGTTTTTCCTCCACATACTACCCTCAGTTCAATGTGTTGACCAAGAGAACAAATCAAGAATTAGAGAAGTTTCAGAGGATGTATGTATCGGCTAATCAAGATAACAAACTGGATCTTCTTCCATCGGCTGAGTTCGCCCACAATAGTCATTACCAGGAGGCCATATCCAACTCAACCTTCTTTGATCTCTATGGCTGTCACCCCAGATTGACCACCTTTTCACAGATATCCTTTTCCGAGGTCCCTGCAGTAGATTGTTTGTTTTGCAACTTTTTGGACATCTGAGAACAAGTCAAGATCAACCTGGAGAGATCAGTCATTCATTTCAAAGAGTCCTAGGATGACAGGAGAAGAGCTGGTCCTAAATTGGCTATTGGAGGTAGGGTATGGTTGTCCACCCAGAACATCCGTTTAAAAGTTCCTAGTAAAAAATTAGCTTCAAGGTTCATCAGGCCTTTTATAATCTTGGAGGTCATTAATCCTGTGGCCTTCAGGTTGAGACTTCCCCGATCTCTGTGTATACCTAATATTTTTCATGTCTCCTTGCTGAAACCGGTGGTCACTAACAAGTTCTCCACTTCTTCCAAAACCCAACCACCAATTGTGGATCAGGATCAACTAGAATATGAAGTAAAACAGATTCTAGACTCTCGTATATCCAGAGGTTAATTACAATTCCTTGTGGACTGAAAGGGTTATGGGCCTGAGGATTGCTCCTGGGTTAGAACCTCTGATCTTCATGTTCCCAGTCTTCTCAAACAAATTCATAAAAGATTTCCCAAAAAGACCGTTTAGGGTGTCCAGAGTCCACCCTTATGGCAGGGAGTACTGTCATAAACTTACCTGTCACGCTCCAGCGCCGTCCGCTCTCTGCTGTCGGAAGCCACGCTTCCGGATATCGGCGGTCACATGATCGCAAACTCGGGGTGGGGATTTTGAACTTGCTGGGCTATTTAAACATCACTCTGACACTCGGTGAGTGTCAGAGCAACTTGTATACTTGACTTGTATCTTGACCCGGCTTGTCTGACATTGCATCTGTCTGCTGTTTTGTGCCCCTGCTGTCCAATAGTGTACCGAACCCAGGAATTCCCTCACGCTGAGACCGCCTCCTGATTTTGTACTGTGCCACCCGATTGTGTACCAGATCTGATTGTCTGACTACGTGTGCCCTACTTGTTCATCTCATCCGCTAGTGCTACATCCAGAGGCAGGCTAGAGGACCGCAACCTGCGAGCTCCAGGCAGCTAAGTCCATCCCGCCTTGCGGCGGTTCTTGGTGAATACCGGGGAGTTCATTAGACTCCGCACCTCTGGTCAGCCAGCGTCAATCTAGATTAGCACTAATATCTAGTCTAATCCGACACACAACAGTCCTGATTTTGGGTTATTTTGCTTCTTAGTCAGGACAACTGTATGTCCTGCTTCACACGGCTCTGCTCATCAAGGACAGGGTCAGGCTGGGCTGGGGGGCAACTGTTCCCGGGCCGGGTCCTTAGTGGGCTACCTTAGGCTGGGTCACTGGGCCACCTTCATTTGTTTTCCTTTGAAATGACCCTAATAGACTGCCGAGTTGAGTCCTGCCACCCGGGCTAAAATTTGCCAGCATTCCCCTGGTCAGGAGGTGCTGCGTGAATCTGACAGTATTATTTGAAGTGAATGGGGAGGGGTTGGAGAGTGGCCTAGCACAGGCTAAAGTAATAGCTTGAAAACCCTCCTCTAGAAATTCTGCGTTTGCCCCTAATAGGGTAAGTGACTGCTGGACTCGGGGTCCGTCGTGTGACAACTTCTTAAAAACACCCTCAAGACATCCTAAATTTTAAACATTGTGCACTAGTTTTTATTCTTTTGCCTTTCTTTATAGTTTTGGAGCCAAATATACCAATATCAGATAAAGAAATAAGAAGTTCAATCTATTTAATGCACTTTCCTCATTTGTCATGGGTGTAAATGTAACATAGTTTCATAAAAGCACTAATGCACTAATTGCTAAAACAATAAACACTACATATTTTCGATTTTCCTTTTGGGTTCATATGCGCCGGATTAATTTGCTCATGGCAGTTATCTGTGGGCAAACACTTATATATATTGTTAAATTATATTCTACTGCCAGCTCATCTTATACAAAAAATATGTAACTAACTGAAGCAAACCAGCACCTAATAATCCAAGGACTGGCCAGTCTATTTGTTGTTGTCAAACACTGGTGGTTAACTCATGGGCTGATGTATTATGAGTATGGATTTCTGTGGATCCTCCATTACAAAGAAGTTCTAGGGAGGTAAAACGATTACTATCTCTTGTTTGCACCTCATTAAATTTGAAACAAGAGGCTAGGTACACACTTGAGCATTTTCATTCAATCAGTGTGCAAAACACCCAACATACAACTGTTTGTCTGGATTTTGGTTTAGTGTGTATAAATACACAATAGTCAAAAGTTGCTCCAAAGTGCCAATTGACGGTTCATTTGGCTGGTTGTACTTTTTAATAATCTCGTTCCAATCACCTTACGATCATTTAATGTGTAAATGTCCGAACGTTCCACGGCTAACTGGCTATAGTTCCTCGAGCTGTGACTCCTTTCGGGTTGTGTGTATGTAAATTGCTGATGCCTGAACGTTTCCCACGTAGTGCGGTGTCCGCATGTCAGTCAATTGACAATTAGTTGCTTCTAACAGTAAAGTAATAGTATCTATCTACGGCATTGATGTGTATAGCATGTCTGCAATTTTATTTATATACCTTTGTCAATACAGTCTACAAGAAAAGTGTGTAGATTTGTTTTCTGTATTTATGTATTGCATATGTCTGCTGCTGTAATGGCCTTTAGTCACTCTAGTATAAAATAAATACGCATATATTTGAAATACAAAAGACGTGTATTAGATTTGTTTGCCTGCCTAATTGCACAACTGTGTACATGTACTATATAGATGTGTATTGTACATGACTGCTAGCATATTTTTACACCTGTGAACATGGTAGTGTGGGGACCCTGCAGGGACACTGTTTAAACAGGGTCCCGAAATTGCCACTTTAAATTTAAAGGCATGAAGGGCGTACTGACGTCACACAGTACTCCTGGAGAGCTGGGCAGTCGGAAGGAGGTCCTGTCAGGCTTCTTCTGCCATCAGAGATGTGCACAGTTGTTTTTAAGGTAAGTATATTAATATACCTGTCGTTTTTCCATTCAATTATGTTTTTCTTGTAGGTGTGCTGTGTGTCAGTGTTATCGTAATTGGGTAATCGATTACCACCGGGCAATGTATATTGCACATGTTTTGTAACCCTATACGTGTATATTTAACATGTTTTATACTTGTGCTTTTATTTACTTATTTAAACATATAGGGCCTATATCATTAAGGAACTTAGGCAAGAAATAGAGAATGTTTTCTTACTTAAGCTTTCTGGACAAAACCATGTTGCAATGCTGGGGGTGTAAATTAGTTTATTATTTTGCACATAAGTTAAATACTGGATGTTTTTTCACGTAGCACATAAATATAACTTTAAATTTCAGTGTACAAATAAGCTATCAAGTATTTGTGTGCTACATTAAAAAACAGCCAGTATGTAACTTATGTGCAAAACAATAAACTCATTTGCACCCCTTGCATTGCAACATGGTTTTGTCCAGAAAATTTAAGTAAGAATACTTACTCAATTTCTTGCTTAAGTTCCTTAATAAATCAGGCCCATAGTACTCTAAAATGCACAAAATAAATCACACATTCTTAGTCCAACAGATTTATTATTGAACATTTTTCAAAAATTATCTTGTGAAAATATAGACATGCAAAAATATAAATATACTTGCACTATAATATATAAATTTAAGTATTTAAATATTTTTAAACTGGCTACTGCTTTGTGACATAACCATGTCAAACACATGATACGTCTCCATAAATTTTTTTTCTAGTTTTTTTTTAAAAAATTCTTAACATAACTGATGCTTGTCCTTAATTCTTGAAAATACTCGTTTACCTTCTCCATCTTCTCGACCACACCTTTCAAAGGACTACCAATATTTTTCTCTCCCTCAGAACTATCATCAGATATAACAATGTTATCTACGAGAAAAGGATAAAACATTTTTAGTATTTTACTTCTATCCCAGTAATAAGTGGAACACAAGTTCTATTCCAACACCATAGAAAGTTCCATTTCCTCATCTTGCACACTGCTCGAAATAAGTTTATGCTGTGGCCCCTCTTGGCGTTTCTCTACAAAGCAAACCTTTTGCTCCATAGGTTCTGTAAAACAGGCAACATTTTGGTTATTATAATGGTACACGTAGCTCCAAACAATTGACAGCATTCATTGCAAATACCTTCTTTTATATTTTACATATTTAGTACCATCGATTTGTGTATGTTTTCTTCTTTTCAAAGAATGTTTTCAGCTTGGCATATTTTTTGTACCTATGCAGCACATGTCATTGTGTATTCTTCTTTCTATTAATAATAAAAAAAAAATATATAATTTTTAATATTGTCATGCATTCATCTGCAAATTCATTAACAAGTCCTTTAAACAGTTGTACAAGATGTAATACTCACTGTTTTTTATGTTCTTACGGATTCTTATCAGTCTGCGTTGTTCTTTATATTTTAGGTCTGACCACCGTTTTTGCACTTTAGTCCTTTTCTTGCCCAATTTCTCCTTTATTTGTTAGAGGAGTTTCTGCATTATCAGTTCTTTTCTGTTATTAACTTTCGGTATTTTTACTTTGGCAGTCTTAGTTGTACTGGTCCAGCACTTTCACTGTGATCTACAACTCTCTCGGGCACATTGGTTTTGCTCTTTTAAAGCCCAGTAATTGCAGTTCTTACTCTCCTTCTCCATTCCCCTCCACTGCTTCTTCAATTTTTAGTTCTCGCACCCCCACTAACACCTGCTCCTCATTCGCCATTTTCTCACATCCCCCGGCACCAGACAGACTTCTCTGTACTTTTATAAACACAGACATGGGTATTCACTTCAGTTGTGGACCAATCATTCATGATATATGTCCAGAATGGAACATTGTGGGTGAAGTTCATTCGTGCATAATAATCTTGTGTTTGCTGATATATAATATGTAATATTTAACCCCTAAAACTCTTCCATAAGTGGAACAGTAAGTGAAATATATGACATTGTTGATACATAAAAGATTTATTGTATTTCAAATACATAAAGTATACATACACAACATGATTCAGCACATACATTATACAAAGTCATTCTGGGATGCCACGGAACCCTCGCCGTTAAAATATTGAAGGTATGCCTCCCTGTTTAATTTGGCAATGTGGCTTGCATTTCTAAACTGCCCCGACTCTAGTGTTGTCAAGCCAACAACTTCCGTTTCTTCCATATTGTTATCCATATTGGTATGTGTACGCCGCACACATGGGCTTTTGCGCCTAAGATAATTATGCAGAACACAACAAGCTATGACCACTTTGTCAAGTTTGTCTAAACGTAAGTTTATAGCTGAATGGAAAAGTCTGAATCTGTTACTCATAATTCCAAAAGCATTTTCCACTTCACACCTAGCTTGTGACAGCCTATAATTAAATATCCGCCTTTCTGCATTGCGAGTACAGTTTCAAAACATTGTTGTGTAATGCAAAGGCTTCATCTTTCACAAACACAAAATTTAGTCCATAGTTTGTGTTACTTCATGTTGGTATATTTAGTTCATTGTTTTTTAGTTTTGCATGAAAGGGAGTTTGCTCCAATGCCCCACCATCAGACACTTTGCCATTTTTCCCAATGTCCACAAATATAAATTCATAGTTGGCATTAACTATGGCCATTTGAATAATGCTGAAAATCCTTTATAATTGCAATAGAAATATCACTTTTGGATGGCTTCATAATTGAAACATTTTTCCCATCAATTGTACCTCCACAGTTTAGAAAATTCCATTTCCCTACAAAATCTTCAGCAATACCTTGCCATTGCTCTACTGTTGCAGGAAATTGAAAAATAAAGAGCTTTGAAATTTAGGTTCATGAATGTAATGTATACTTTTTTTGGTTTAATTTTTTTCATTACACAGCCTGCTGTCCTGTCTGAAGAAGTCATGTGTGATCTTGCTGACCAAGGAAACAACAACAATTATAGTACAGGGAAGCCAGCTAACAGTGGACAGCCAGGACATAACAGAAGTTGCCATACAGCCACAAAGTGTGCAGAAAAAGCAAAAGAAAAGGGCCCATGAACTTGAGCAAAGTGATGCATTAACTGAAAAGATGGTTGAATGCGCAATCAGTTTGTTGGCAAAAAACACCTAAAAACACTTTTGATCTACTTGCAGCAACGCTAGCAAGTAATATGAAAACTGTAAGCAGACTTATACAAATCCAAATGGAGTGTTTGGTGTGTGATCTCATGTGTAGAGCCACAGTGGAGGATTTGTGGCCAGACACAATTTTAACGGCATCAAGCCACAGGCAGGTACCAATGTACACATTTCTACCTACCCAAATTCAACATTCAAATATCAGAGTACAATGTATTATGCCAAAACCATACATGACTTCTACACCTATACCCAGCTCAAGCATTCAACACTACAGTGGGAGTCTATCCCAAATGGATAAAGCTAAGAGTTGCATTACGAACAACTGTGTACCCCTTATTTGGTTGTATTTATTGCATTGTACTTACTTGTTCAATATATCGAATAGTTTGTCTATATTAATAAAAGAATATATTTATTTACAAAAAATACTATTTGTTCTTACCAACTTTCATATACTGTTCACGCAGAACTTCAATGATAGTATCACAGGTCTCAGGTATTATCAAACAAAGAACTTGAGGTGAGATTGTTGTGCTGTATTTCAGATCTGCCAGTGTCCTTCCTGTGGCCAAAAATCTCAGGGTAGCAACCAGTCTGCTCTGCAGATATGGTTCTCATTAAACGGGTGTTCTCCTTCTTGATCAGGAGGGTGACTAGTTGGAGCAGTTCCTGGAATGCGGGTTCATTTATTCACAGGAAATTCCTGAAGTCATCAGGGTTGTTGTCACGTATCTCCTGTAGTAGGGGCAAATGAGAATCTTCATTTGCCCCTACTTCTGGAATCACCCTTGGGTCCAACAAGATCTATTCTATCTCATTTCCCTTCTGGTCTGTACTTGCATTCTTATTGCCATAGCCAGTAGCAAAAGAGCAGTGACTTGCTGTTCTTCAACAGTATATGTCAGGATTCAAACCCAGGGCTTCTGCCTCTGTGGACTACTGCTCTACTGACTGAGCTATTCTGGCTGCTGGACAGTTTCTTGTGTTCACACTGTCTTCCAGATTAGTCCCAATGATCTCCTGATGTTCACTCATGCCTTAGCTCCACCCCCTAACTTCCTATAATAGCCTGACCAGATTCTGTCTCCAGTGCCTTATTATTGTGCTTCTTGCCTGTGATCATTTTCCTGTTCCTATTGCTCTTCCTGCTTCCAATCATCAACTACTCATGTACCGACCTCGGCTTGCCCTCGACTTTGCTTCTTTCTGAACCCCTGGACCTCTTTACCTCACTGTGTATCAAACCTGGCTACATTTGACCATTCTTATCATCTATCTCTTTGTGGCCTGCCTTCCTCCCTGCCACTGGGTTCCTAATCAGTCTTCGGAACGTTACAGTATTCATAATAGTAAAAAAATGTGCTGCTGTACGGTTGCAAAAGAACATGCACTGTAAACAAGTATGTGTTACAGAATGAATGAAGAAGACATGTTTAATTCTACTTTTAAGAGTTTTTGGATGGTTCTTAATGAACATGTTTAGCCCATTATTTAAATTTCTTGAGGATATCGTTAATCGTTTAAAAGGTGTCTAGTGTGTACGTATGAATCCCCGAGCGATCGGACCTTCAGTCATTAGTAAAATCGTCGGAAAATTGTTCAGTGTGTATCTAGCCTAAGTTTGCAAACAAGTTTCTGTACAAACAATTGAACTGTTGTGTCAAAGCAAATTTGGGAGCTTTGTGAGCGTACATGCATTAAAATGTGCAGTGTTTTTAAGTGAAGGAATTAAGATCCAGGGAGGTTAAAATATACAAGGGCCTTTTTTTACTGTAAGTTTTTCCTTTAAACCATTGGAGTTTTGCCTTTTACAAGTATTCCTGTTATTAACCTTCAAAAATAAACATTTTTATTTCATTGCTTGTTTCTTGTAAAGTAATACTATACTTTACTAGCAGAGGAGTGGCCAACCTGTGGCTCCCGAGCTGCATGCAGCTCTTTTGACTTTGAAATGCGACTCTGATGCTGGCAGGGCAGATCAGTCACCTGCCAGCGCAGCTCTGATGTTTCAGATGCCGACAGGGGCAGTTCGTTCCCCAGCCTGTGCCGACTCCTGGTCATGTGACCTCCTCAGCACAACGCAGGGAGGTCACAGAGTATAAGCACTCCAATCGGGGAAGGAGGAAGAGACCATGCAGCGTGATCTCCCTTCTTCCTTTTTAGCAGGTCCAGCGGCTGTGTGAAAAATAAGTAAGGGGCATATTGTTGAATTTAATAAAATTTGATTGGGCTCATGGGCATGTGGGAATGTGATGGGGTAGGTGGGGTTGTGTGATGGGTTTCTTGTGAGGTCTGATGGCATATTAGGGGCATGTGGACTGATCTTGTGCCATATAAGGGGCATATGGTGAGGTCTGATGGCATGTGGCAAGGTTTAATGGCATATAAGGGACATCTGCCAAGGTTTGATGGCGTATATGGGGTGGTCTGATAGGCATCTGGTGAGGTTTAATGGCAGATGTGGGGTAGTCAGATTGGCATCTGGTGAGGTTTGATAGCATATAAGGGGCATGTGGAGTGATTTTGTGGCATATAAGGGGCATCTGGTGAGACCTTAGGGCATGTGGAAAGGTTTGATGGCATATAAGGGGCATGTGGGGTGATCTTGTGGTATATAAGGGACATGTGGCAAGATCTCATGGCATTTGTGGGGTAGTATGATGGGCATCTGGTGACATCTGATAGCATATAAGGGGCATGCAAAGTGACCTTGTGGCATATAAGGGGCATCTGGTGTGGTCTGAGGGCATGTGGCAAGGTTTGATGGCATATAAGGGACATCTGGTGAGGTCTGATGGCATATAAGGGACATGTGAGGGGATCTTGTGGCATATAAGGAGCATGTGGTGAGGTCTAATGGCATTTGTGGGGTGGTCAGATGGTATAAAATGGGCATGTGAGGAGGCTGATTGGCATGTATTGGGCATGTGGGGATGCTGATTGGCATGTATTTGGCATGTGTAGAGGCTGATAGGCATGGATGGAGCATGTGGGGAGGCTGATGGCATGTATGGGGAATGTGGGTCGATCTCATAGCATGTGGAGAAGCTGATGTGTATGTAAGGGGCAAGTGGTGAGGTCTGGTGGTTATATGAAGAGGTCTGAGGAGCATATTGGCTATTTATGATTTTTTTTATCCCGACTTCAACAGTTTCCTACACAGCGATTGTGGATACAGAAGCACTGTAAGCTACTGTGGAGAGACTGTAAGTACCCTTTGAACCCTCCTCCGCTGGACACAGCAGTGGGGTAAGAGCTGAGTTGATTATTATTTGGAACATTTTGGCAATGTTGGATATCTTCTTTTTCACTTAGCAAGATATTGTAAATAATGTTATATTTTCAAAGTATATGTGTGCAGTATATATGCGCATGTTTATACTGTGCATATCTATATGCAGACATATATAAAAGGTAAAGTTGGCTTTTTGCCGCATCTATAGATATATTTTGGCTCCTAAGCTCCAACTAATTGGCCACCACTGCTTTAGCATTTGACTATGTAATACTAGTTTTAGTTCCTTTAAAGTCACATAAAAATTATACACTACATAACATTGCTTTTAGTCAGTAAATATATCCATTTGGCCATCTAAAGGCAGTGGGCCTGAGTCATTATGGTAAGCCAAGCAAAAAAAAGGAGTATCTTTGCACCTTGGCAAAACCATGTTGCATTAGTGGGAGGTAAATTTAAAATGTGGGAACAGATTTATAGTCTGGGTAAGGCATGCCCTAGATCAACTTAAAATGTTAGTTGAAAAAAAAAAGCTATCAAGTATTTGTGTGCTACATGAAAAATCAGCCAGTATTTTCCTTACATGCAAAACAATAAACTAGTTACACCCCTTGCATTGTAACATGGTTTCTCCCGGATCAAAGTTACTCCTTTTTTTGCTTTGCTCTCCCTAATGATTCAGGCCCAGTATATATACCATTATAGGGTAAATACTGTTATGCAAGATGTGAGCAAATTGTTTACCTGGAAGCCCAGACTCTGAATCTAAATAAATCAGTATGAATTGTACACCATTAATAGACCAATTACTACTTAATGTAGAAACAAGTAAAAATATATCAGTGACTTCAAGCATGGTACTATTAAAGGATGCCACCTTTGCAATAAGACGGTTTGTGTAATTTCATTCCTGCTGGATATTCCACATTCAACTGTAAGTGATATTATTAGAGACTGGAAGCGTTTAGGAACAACAGCAACTCAGCCACAAAGCGGAAGACCACGTAAAATCACAGCGCAGGGTCAACGACTGCTAAGGTGAATGGTGCGTAAAAGTCGCCAACGCTCTGCTGATTCCATAGCTGAAGAGTTCCGAACTTCCACTGGCATTAATGTAGGTACAAAAACTGTGTGGTGGGTGCTTAATTAAATGGGTTTCCATGGCCGAACAGCTGCATGTAAGCCTCACATCACCAAGACCAATGCCAAGTGTCGGATGGAGTGGTGTAAAGCACACTCACACTGGACTGTGGAGCAGTGGAAATGTGTTGTGTGGAGCGATGAGCACGCTTCTCTGTTTGGCAGTGAGATGGGCGAGTCTAGGATTGGCGGATGTCGGGAGAACCTTAAGTGTCTGACTGCATTATGCCAGCTGTGATGTTTGGTGGAAGTGGGATACTGGTATGGGGCTGTTTTTCAGGGATTAGGGAAGGCCCCTTATCTCCAGTGAAAGACAATCTTAATGCTTCAGCATATCAAGTCATTTTGGACCTTGCTATGCTTCCAACATTGTGGCAACAGTTTGGGGAAGGCCATTTTCTATTTCAACATGACTGTGCCCCAATCTACAAAGCAAGGGCTACAAAGACATGGTTTAATGAGTTTGATGTGGAAGAACTTGATTGGCCCATACAAAGCCCTGACCTCAACCCCATTGATCACCTTTGGGATGAACTGGAAAGGAAATTACAAACCAGGCCTTCGCGTCCAACACCAGTGCCTGACCTCATAAATGCTGCACGGAATAAATGGGCACAATTTCCCACAGAAACACTCCAACATCTTGAGGAAATCCTTCCATGAAGAACGGAAGCTACTATCGCTGCAAAAGAAAGACCAAAAACAAAATTAAAGTTAATATATAATGTTTAATAATATTTGCTGGCATTCAGTGTTCTGGAAAGCAAGAGACATTTAGAAAATTTGTGCAGAGTCAAATGTATAAAAAGGTGGAAAGGCGGAAGGCTGTTTTTATCTTGGTGCAGACATCTTTTTTAGTTAGGAACTTGTCCTGTACCAAATAATAGGAAAAAACATATAGGTATGGGCAGCATGAGAGTAATTGAAGGTTGAGCATAATCCTTAAGAAGCTTGTAAATTCCTATGTACTTTTCAAATATCCTTTAGTATTCACTACCACTATGCAGAATAGCACAACATTTTAAATCCTCCACATTTTAAATCTTCCACATCAAACAAATATTGGCTCTAATTATGTGTAACAGACAGTTAGATACGGAGTATGGATCTGTAAGCGGCCAACTTACTAAATGATAAATCATTCTTTTGAATCTGTTGATTACCCTCTTCTCCTACACACCCTTCACTCCATTGGCCTTCGTGACACAATTCTTTCCTGATTGACTTCCTAGCTGTCGAACCTCTCCTTTAGTATTTCTACCTCTGGCACATCCTCCCCTGCACTAAAACTATCTGTTGGGGTCCCACAAGGCTCTGTTCTTGGCCCTTTCCTTTTTTTATTGTAGACCTCTTCTCTAAGGGCCCTAATTCACTCATTTGACCACCAATACCACTTCCACGCCAGTGACACCCAAATCTATATCTCTTCCTCTGACCTCTCTCCTAACATTACTATTTCATTTAACCAACTGTCTTTCTGCTATCTCCACATGGATGTCCCAATGCTACCTAGAGCTCAACATGTCCAAAACAAAGCTTATTATCTTCCTTCCTGCCAAAGTCATCACTTGCCCTTAATTCTCCCTCACTGTCAATAACACTACAAGTTCCTCAGTCTCTCAAGCCCGCTGCCATGGTATCATTCTTGACTCCGCCCTCTGCTTTATTCCTCACATCCAAACTCTCTCCCAGTCCTGTTGACTCCCCTTGTCACCAAAACTCTTATCCATTATCTCATCATCTCCCATCTTGACTATTGCAACCTGCTACTATCTGGCATTCCTGAAACCCATATATCCACACTTCATTCCATCCTAAATGCTGCTGCAAGACTGATCTTCCTCTCTCACTGCTCCACATCTTCTGCACCACTTTTCAAATCCCTACACTGGCTCTCTGTGTACTCCAGAATCAAATTAAAATTACTCACATTTACCTACAAAACCCTGAACAACACTACCCCTGCATACATCTTAAATCTCATATCAAAATACTCTCCCCTCAGCCACTTAGATATACCTCCAACCTGCGCCTTGTTTCATCTCCTGTAACCACCTCTCACTCCCGCCTAGAAGACTTCTCCCGTGCTGCTCTCCACTTAAGGAATTTCCTGCCACGCTCAATCAGACTTTCCCACAGCCTTCAAATATTTAGATGCTCTTTGAAAACCCATCTCTTTTTTAGAGGTGACCTTATCCTTGATAACACTATTCACACTAATGCACCCTCACAACTGTCCCAATCTCCACTCTGAGCCACATTTGCTCCTCTTGTTTCAGCTGTGCCCTCTTCACTGAGAATGTAATCTCTGTAATGAGCAGGGTCCATCATACCCTTTGGTTTTATGGCTGCAAATATTGTGTCTACCTTGTATTTCCCTGTTTTATGTATGTCCTGTTTTATATATGTACAGTTTTCCCTACAGTATGGCGCGGCGGAGCATTGTGACACATTACAAATCTACGATAATAATAATAATAAATGAAGATTGTGTTCATAGACACACATAGAACCTTAATTCTCTAAGATAGACAGCATCCCAGATAAAAATTGTCTTTAGTCTTTTGTCTCATCTTGCTCATCTTTAGCAGGCTTGCTTCATATAATGAATTTCATCTTCAAGTAAGAATTTCTCATAGACAATTTTTTGAGGAGTTAAAACCTGTTTAAATAGTATCCTCTGTAACGGATTAGCTGGATTCAGTAATATTCTTGATTAGCGTTGGCTTACCTGAGGTGCGGAGTCTAACAAACTTCCCTGTGTAGGTCACGGTACTCAGGCTTGCCTCCAGAAGTAGTATAGCGGGTGGAGTAGCAGGAAGATGAAGCGTGAAGAGAATCCGGGTTCATTAAACAGACTGGCGGCATCAGTACAAACAGAGGCAAAGACGCGTCAGACAATCCGGGTCGGGGTCACAGGCAATCAGAATAGTGAACAAGCCGGGTCAGTAAACAAGTGCAGGAGATCCAGGAAGGTAAGCTATCAGAGACTGGTACACGGGGGAGACTTTCACAAGGAGCAGGAACAAGGATATGACCAAGGGAACAGGAGCCAGGAACAGGTAAGTTGCTCTGACACTCACCGAGGCAGTCCCATTCAAATTCGCCGCCCCGAGTTTTGTGGTCATGTGACCGTCGAACCCGGAAGTGCGGTTTCTGGGGGAACGAGGAAAGATAAGTTTGTTACATCATCCTAGTACTCATAATGCCTGCCTCTTAATTAGGTGTCTTCATGTTAATTAGCTGAGAACATCTTTATAATGGTCAAAAAAATGGAATTATGCTCATCAATTGTAACATTTACATAAAACATAATAGTAGTAAACAATATTGTATAATATGCAGGGTACATAATATAATATACAAAATATATAAAACTCCAAATAAAGCTTTTAAACCTTCAATCAACATATATATTTGTTCACAGTAATAAAATATCACTCACGCCATTAAAAAGAAGCATATATTGCTCTCCGCACAAAGAAATATATTTATTGCGCTAATAAAGCACCATCAGAAAAACCTTAGTCAAATTTCATTTAACACCATTGCAATCCCAGCAATAATATTACCTGATCCCATCCAACATTTCTCCCTCTGAATTTTTAATAATTTACTAAAAAGCTAAGCACAAAGATTCTAAAAACTGAGACAGCAGACTTTGTGATAAATAATATTTGTGTCATTCTCAAAACCTTTGGCATGACTGTACATAAAATGCTTAATACAATGTCATTTTTATTCTATTTATTACTGCAGCAAACACATTACTATTTTCTATCTCAAATATTACACTTACTAAATACTGAAAATGTAACTCAGAATCCTAAATAAACTATTATGTAGCAGACATTTATTATAGATCTTTAGAACTCTGTTGTAATGATTTCCTCCCAAAATCTATAAACATGTTACAATTAATAATGACTTATTGAATTTGAAGTAAGTTGGAAGGCTGATTGGTTTGAATTAAGAAATGAGTCTTAAGGGCACATTTGAAGCCTTTGAGAACAGAGGCTAACCTGATGGAGTGTGAGAGATTGTTCCACAGTTGGGGAGCATAGGGGGGTGTAGGTAGAGATGGGGTTGGAGATAAGGGGGTGATTAATTGAGAGATTTGAAGGTGAGGGTGAAGACTTTAAATTTAATTTTGTAGGCCATGGGGTTCCAATGTTGCATCTGGTGGAGGGAGACAGCAGAGATAGAGTGGCGGGAGAGAATAATGAGTAGGCATCAGCATTGAGGATAGTCTTAGGTCAGGGGATGAAAGATATATTTGGGTATCATCAGCATAGAGGTAGTACTGGAGGCCAAAGGAGCAAATGAGGTCACCAAGGGAGGAGATGTAGAGGGAGAAGAGCAGCGGGCCAAGAACGGAACCCTTGACCGACAGATAAGGGAAGAGGGTGGATGTTGAGTCATGTGTAAAAACTGAAAAGGAGCGGTTGATGAGGTAAGAGGAAAACCAAGAGATGACCATGTCTTACAGAGGCCAATAGATTTGAGAGTTTACAAAAGAATGGGGTGGTCAACAGTATCAAAGGCAGCAGAGGAGACAAGAAGAATAAGAAAGGAGAAGTGTCCTTTAGAGAAGGTCAAGAGTGACCTTGGTGAGGGCAGTTTCAGTGGAGTGGAGAGGGTGAAAACTGGATTGGAGTGGGTCAAGAAGTGAGTGACAAGGTAGAAAAGAGGTGAGATGGTTACAGACAACCTGTTCAAGAAGCTTGGATGTCTCGTTAGAGACAAAATCGAAGACTTCTATTCACCATATGATAAGTGTAAAACACATTGGGCCTGATTAATCAAGGAAAGCAAAATGAACGCAATGTGCATGTTTTAAAAAACACATGTAAATTGGGCATACACACATCCACATTCAAGGTCGAGCATACATAGGTAGTACGTTCCTTGATGAATACAGTTCTAAATCACTTACGTGACGTAAAAACTGTCGCTCTTAGCACTGAGTTTTTATTTGCCCCTCTATCTAATCAACCGGCAGGCATATGTTTGTGTATGACATGCATTTGTATTGCCGATTGACTGAGGAACACACAGGCATGCCATTTCTTCCTTACACTCATGTTTTATTATCATAATTATTAACATAATTATCATACTAAGCCTGCTTATTAACCATTTGTATGATGCAGTTTGTATGCTATTTGCAAGATATTGGCTGCTATGAAAAAAGCATATACAACATACCTAATACAAGCAATATTAAGCATATAGTTATATTCATTTATTAGGACATACATTTTCTAAGAACGTATAATAGATGCTTATAATAAATCAGACTTGGTGTACTAGTCCATATAAGTTCATATATACAAATAGTCGCAATAGAATCCTCCCAATATAGTCAATGTATAAGGCAAGCATATACTGATATACTTATCAAGATGGCGTTGCAGATTTCATCATAATTCAATATTCAACTGCTCTCACACATGAGTGCATGTACCGTTACATTGTGATTTGCCAACCTTACCGTAATCAGCCTTCAGTAGCTGTATCAGATCTAAAAACTTATTGAATTTGGACAGCAGCGCTTTAAGTAACAACAAGGAGATGTGCCAATTTACTTTGAGGCGGAGCTCCCAGATGGGGGGTCTGAAGATTCCGAACAGAGATTCATACTGAGAGTCGCAGCTTTGATATTGCTTAGTATATTGGGAGTTCATATAGCTGCATTTTTTTCACGCAAGTCCCTGGATGGCTGATGAGAGCAGTTGAATATTGCACAAAATACACACTTTCCAAAGCATCTCACCATCCTTGTTGACCAGTATGTCACCAATAACCTACCCGCCTCTATGCCACATGTTTTCCCTCCTGCTTCTATGCAACATGATACCACTCCTTCCCCTATGACACATGTTTCCATACTTACCCTATGCAACCTTTTATCCTTCCTGCCCCTATGCAACATTTCTCCCCTCATAGCCTTATACAAAATTTTTCCCCTTATGTCTCTATGCCCCAAGTTTACACTCATTATCCTCCCCAAGATTACCCTTCTGGCCAACTGCCATCTCCTGTCCCACTGACATCCTCTTCCCATCCACCCTTTGCTGCTCCTCCACTCTCTGCTGACCCATTGCCCTCTGCTTATCATCCACCATCTACTGACCCACTGCCCTTTGCTGCTTCTCCACCCCAATTTAAAAAAAGGGAACCGCATTACAAATGCATGATACTACATAGGCATACATAGTAGACAACATAGGAAAGACTTTTTAAAGCTTTCACAGTACATAAACGCAATGCAAATGTATGCAAGCATGTAGAACTTGACAACACACAAATACTATTTTAAAACAAGACAAGCATTGGTAATGTATGTGACATTACTATGTTAAAAATATATAAAAATGATTTGAAAAGCAGAGACAATATCAAACATGCATACAAGTATGCACTGCTTGTAAAATATACAAGAATGCACTTGCCTCTGTTGTTGAAGATCCCTATAATATTATAATATACCATCCTAAATGTCAGCACACAGCTCCCCTTTGATGAAATGGCACTATAGTAATCTCCCTTTGTCTTTCTTCTACAGTATTGTATACCTAGATGAACTAGATGAGTGGTGTGCAGGTGAATAGTCAAATTCTCCCATTAGTCAATGGCTATTCATTTGGTCATAACTATCACCCATGAGGCAGCCTTGTCTTTGAGCAAGTGCAAACCTTATGTCTGAAAAACAGTGCACTTCTGCATGTGCTGCAGCTTGAATTACACCTATCTGCTGGGATACACTTTACTGAACACTGTACATTGCCTACGGGTATACGCTCCATCTCCATCCCTTTCCTTCCCTTAATTCCAAGGCTGTTATAAGGTTTCTTTGTGCTCAAAGATGAATTGGACTTTGCTGCATTCAATGACGTATGCTCAGGTTCTGTGCATATGCAGATTAGTTTTGCACAAAATACGGCATGTAACAGCATTTATGCTCCTTAATGAATCAGGTCCATAATCAGTAAATGGTCAATAATAACATTTAAAAATAGTGGATAAAATGAGACAGTCAATCCAGCTGTAGAGTACACACAAATAACAATTAGCAGTTGTTTTCACATGTCTTTTCCAAGTTTTATTTGGATAGAAGATAAATCCTCCGCTATGTACTTAAAAGTAGTCTCAAAGTCATATGAACAGCCGCTGATATGTTTTGAAATGATCATGGCCACAATCAAACTTGAAGAAAAAAGAAATAATAAAAGCAAAATAACAAAAAAAGCAGAGTGAGAGTGAGAGGACTTCAGGACTAAATTTTTAGATGTTGCACTTTTGTGGGTTCAAAGACTTGTCTTACATAAGTCAAAGTCTAGATATGGCCTTTTTCACCAAAGTGCAATTGAAAACTGCAACATGCATTCCATTAAAAGTATAGGATGCATTAAAGGATAGAGAGTGACTAATAGTCTCTAAGAGCAATGATGCTCTAATAGTGAGACAAATGTACTAAAAATCATTTAAAAACTCAATTATAACTAATATCATAAATCTCTTTGCAAAAGATTAACCCAAGGAATACAATTCCTTTCATGCTCCAAATCCACAGGATCAATATTTATATCATAAGCTTATGCTTATTATCAAGAAAGACTGCACGCAAGATGTAGCTTCATTTAAAATTGTTTGTATTATAATTAGAGATGGTCACTGACCCCCGTGTTTTGGTTTTGGATTCGGTTTTGGATCTGGATTACCGTCGTGTTTTGGTTTTGGTTTTGGTTTTGCAAAACCGCCATTGCGTGTTTTGGTTTTGGTTTTGTTTGGTTTTGTTTTGCTATTTTTTGGGAAAATCCATGTTTTTGGGCCTAAATTAACCCAATTTAGTGCTCCAACTGTTTTAGAGACAAGTAATCTAATTGTTGAGGTAATAAATCATCCAAAAAACAGTTTAATTCTTCGTTGGTAGGCCTATTCTACACACAAAACAGATTGTCTTCCTCTCCATCTATGCATATTGGCAATGCAGCCATCGTCTTTGAATGTATATTACACCCTACACTTATAGTTAAATATGTAAAGAAATGGAAAAAGCCAGTTTGGTTTCTGTCTCTCAAGGCCCCCCTCCACTTGTATAAAATACCAAAAAATTCAGCCATTATAGACTGTACAATATTAATTGACATGGAGAAAGCCAGTTTGGTTTCTGTCTCTCAAGGCCCCCCTCCACTTGTATAAAATACCAAAAAATTCAGCCATTATAGACTGTACAATATTAATTGACATGGAGAAAGCCAGTTTGGTTTCTGTCTCTCAAGGCCCCCCTCCACTTGTATAAAATACCAAAAAATTCAGCCATTATAGACTGTACAATATTAATTGACATGGAGAAAGCCAGTTTGGTTTCTGTCTCTCTAGGCCCCCCTCCACTTGTATAAAATACCAAAAAAATTCAGCCATTATAGACTGTACAATATTAATTGACATGGAAAAAGCCAGTTTGGTTTCTGTCTCTCTAGGCCCCCCTCCACTTGTATAAAATACCCAAAAATTCAGCCATTATAGACTGTACAATATTATGAAAAATGGACAAAGCCAGTTTAGGGTCACTCTGTCTATGACACCCTACCCTTAAGGATAAATTGCCCTAACAGCAGCCTTTCAAGATGGTATGTGATATGGAAATGCCACAAGTCCCTTTCCTCTTTGGGGGTAGATTGCACCCTACACTTACATAGAAAGTTTTAAAAAGATGTTATCGGCATCATCTTCAGCTTAATCCTCACCCTCATCAGTGTGTACGTCATCATCACAGACTATCAATTCATCGCCGCTTGAATCCGCAGTCAGTGCTTGGATGTCTTGGATGGTGAAGGCCTTCCTCGTGGAAGATGTAGTTCATTTTTATAAACATCATTTTCTCCACATTTTTGGGAAGTAACCTTCTCTGGCGATCACTGACTAAGTTCCCTGCTGTGCTGAACACTCGTTCAGAGTACACACTGGAGGGTGGGCAGCTTAGTTATTGCAAAGCAAGTTTGTACATGGGTTTCCAAATGGCCTGCTTTTCTTCCCAGTAAGGAAAGGGACTGTCTGACATTTCCATATCAACTACCTCTTGAAAGTAATCCTCCACCATCCTTTGCATGTTTATACTCATATTGGATGGAGTTATGGGCAAAGTGACACATTTTTTTGAAAAATCCTTCAAACCAGCCCAGATGTTAAATTGTTCTCGTCTGCCCCCTGTGTCTTCCCTGCTTCTTTTTTGGAAATTTAATTTTTTACGAGCAACAGCTTGAGAAAGTGAAGGAGGACACGTCGTCAAGCCGAGGCCCAGTTCAGCGGCCAACTTGCTGAGCAATAGCTCCTTGCAAAAGTTCACATCTCGCTCATTTACAAGTAAAGACTCAATGTAGGTTTTAAACCTTGGATCAAGCACAGTGGCCAAAACATACTGATCCGAGTTCAAGATCTTAATAACTCGAGGATCATTGTGAAGCGAATTAAGTACTTGATCGACAAGGCCAACATACTTTGCTGAATTGCCTGCTTTCAGCTCCTCCTTCATTTTCTCAAGCTGCTTTTCCAATAGTCTAATTAAAGGAATGACTTGGCTCAAACTAGCAGAGTCAGCACTGACCTCACATGTCACAACTTCAAATGGTTTCAGCACCTTGCACAGCACTGAAAGGATTCCCCACTGTGCAAGAGTGAAATACATCCCCCCTCCTTTCCCAATGTCATGACTTGTGCAATATGTTTGGATGGCTTTGCGCTGTTCCTCCATCCTCTGAAGCATGTACAGGGTGGAATTCCACCGAGTTACCACCTCTTGCTTAAGTTGGTGGCAGGGCAAGTTAAACTGCTCTTGGAGCTGCTGTAATCTCCTACATGCTGTGGCTGAATGCCTGAAATGGCCTGAAATTTTACGGGCCACCGAAAGCATCTCCTGCACCTCACGGTTATTTCGTAGGAAGCTCTGCACCACCAAGTTGATGGTGTGAGCAAAACAGGGAATATGTTGGAAATCACCCAGCTGTAATGCTCGCACTATATTGTTGGCGTTATCTGAAATGACATACCCTGGGGAGAGTCCGAGTGGTATAAGCCATGCATCAATCACATCTCTCAGTTTGCGTAACAAATTGTCAGCCGTATGCCTGTTAGTGAAGCCGGTGATACAAAGAGTGGCCTGCCTGTGACAAATGTTACGTAGTGGTGTACATGCTGCTGCTGTTCCTGCTGGTGAAGGTGAATGACCAACCCAGTGGGCTGTCACAGTCATATAGTCTTTGGTTTGGCCACTTCCACTTGTCCACATATCTGTGGTTAAGTGAACAGTGGGCAGAATGGCATTTTTCAGCGCAATCTCTACATTTTTACACACTTTTTGGTATAGTTGTGGAATAGCTTTACGGGAGAAATGGTGTCGCGATGGAATTCTGTAACGCGGACACAAAACCTCAATTAACTGTGAAAAACCAGCTGCGTTTATTGTGGAGATTGGACGCAGATCTAACACTAACATTGCAGCCATGGCGTCTGTGATTCGCTTGGCGACTGGGTGACTGCTGTCATATTTGCTTCCCCTCGCAAATGATTGTTTCACAGTTAATTGCTGAAATGTAGGACTGCTCATTTTATTCGCCTGCCTCTGGGATGACGATTCTCCCCCAGCAGCAGCAACAGCAGCAGCAGGACTAACGCTTTCTTCAGAGGAATCAATAATAGTGCCGGAGTCATCCAGCCTTAAGTGGGATGCCGGGCTAACTCCGAGCGCTACTGAGGATATTGATGAGGATGGTGTGGTGGGTGTATTTTGTAGCCGTCGGTATGTCGGTGAGCGGAGGGTCTTAGCTGATGAGGGAGTGCTTGTATTCTTTTTGGAAGAACTTTCAGCTTTTCCCAACACTTTGCCATGAACTCTCGTTAAATGGCGTAACATAGACGAGGTTCCAAGATGGTTAAGGTCCCTCCCTCGACTGACTGTGGCTTCACATACACTACAAATGGCTATACAATTGTTGTCTGGATTTGGGTAGAAATAATTCCACACATAAGAAGTGGATTTTTTTGTTTTATGCCCAGGCATGACAATGGCCTTTTTCTTGTCACGTGCCAGAACTGCTGCCACTGGTGCAGGACTTACACAAACAACCTCATCCTCATCAACATCCTCATTAGCGCCCTCGTCGCCTACACAAATCTCCCCCTCATCCTCTTCTAATTCCAAAGTGGCATCCTCAATTTGGGTATCACCGGCTACACTCGGGCTATTAAGGCACACATCAGCAGAATGCTCACGATTAGACATCCCACTGTTGGATGGACTCTCCACAGGGATTGTTGTCATTTGTGAATCAGAGCAAATATTCTCCTGTAATGCCTCACTGTTATCTTGCAGCTCGGCTTTGACGCGTAACAGTAGTTGTGCACCAATTGTAGGCTGGGTAACTTTTTGGGATCTGCCACTAATAGCCAAAGGTGAAGGCCTCATTCTCTCTTTGCCACTGCGTGTGTAGAATGGCATGCTTGCAATTTTTTTTTTATCGTCACTTAACTTTTGCTCAGTTACACTTCTTTTTCGCTTCAATACAGTAAATTTTTTTTTGGTTTTTGTTTTTTGCACTAATTTGAAAACACTCTGTTGTTTGACATCGCCTTGGCCAGATGACGTACTGGGAACACTAACATCAGGACTGGTGACAGAACCTGGTTGCTCATTTAGATCATATGTGGACTGCTTTGAATCCATTCTGAGCGCAAACCACTGGGGAGTGCTAAAAATTATTTAGTAGATTCTGCTGACAGTTATGACTTTTGACAGCCAGAAATATTAATGCACAATTAGGGAGGACACCCCAAAAGCACTGAGGAGTGCTAAAAATTATTTAGTAGATTCTGCTGACAGTTATGACTTTTGACAGCCAGAAATATTAATGCACAATTAGGGAGGACACCCCAAAAGCACTGAGGAGTGCTAAAAATTATTTAGTAGATACTGCTGACAGATATGACTTTTGACAGCCAGAAATATTAATGCACAATTAGGGAGGACACCCCAAAAACACTGAGGAGTGCTAAAAATTATTTAGTAGATACTGCTGACAGATATGACTTTTGACAGCCAGAAATATTAATGCACAATTAGGGAGGACACCCCAAAAGCACTGAGGAGTGCTAAAAATTATTTAGTAGATACTGCTGACAGATATGACTTTTGACAGCCAGAAATATTAATGCACAATTAGGGAGGACACCCCAAAAACACTGAGGAGTGCTAAAAATTATTTAGTAGATACTGCTGACAGATATGACTTTTGACAGCCAGAAATATTAATGCACAATTAGGGAGGACACCCCAAAAACACTGAGGAGTGCTAAAAATTATTTAGTAGATACTGCTGACAGATATGACTTTTGACAGCCAGAAATATTAATGCACAATTAGGGAGGACACCCCAAAAACACTGAGGAGTGCTAAAAATTATTTAGTAGATACTGCTGACAGATATGACTTTTGACAGCCAGAAATATTAATGCACAATTAGGGAAGACACCCCAAAAACACTGAGGAGTGCTAAAAATTATTTAGTAGATACTGCTGACAGATATGACTTTTGACAGCCAGAAATATTAATGCACAATTAGGGAGGACACCCCAAAAACACTGAGGAGTGCTAAAAATTATTTAGTAGATACTGCTGACAGATATGACTTTTGACAGCCAGAAATATTAATGCACAATTAGGGAGGACACCCCAAAAACACTGAGGAGTGCTAAAAATTATTTAGTAGATACTGCTGACAGATATGACTTTTGACAGCCAGAAATATTAATGCACAATTAGGGAGGACACCCCAAAAACACTGAGGAGTGCTAAAAATTATTTAGTAGATACTGCTGACAGATATGACTTTTGACAGCCAGAAATATTAATGCACAATTAGGGAGGACACCCCAAAAACACTGAGGAGTGCTAAAAATTATTTAGTAGATACTGCTGACAGATATGACTTTTGACAGCCAGAAATATTAATGCACAATTAGGGAGGACACCCCAAAAGCACTGAGGAGTGCTACAAATTATTTAGTAGATACTGCTGACAGATATGACTTTTGACAGCCAGAAATATTAATGCACAATTAGGGAGGACACCCCAAAAGCACTGAGGTGTGCTACAAATTATTTAGTAGATACTGCTGACAGATATGACTTTTGACAGCCAGAAATATTAATGCACAATTATGGGGGACACCCCAAAAGCGCTGGGGAGTGCCAAATATGAAGAAAAAATAATAAACCTCTATCCTCCTCTCTGCACTAGCGATTTTGGTTAGAGCAATTGCAAGAACAATATTGTATTCTCTGTCCCTGCTCTAATTAGCCTATGACTACACCCTGCTCTCTCCCTCTGTCAAATGGCGATGGATTGCTGTGGAGGCGTGTATTTATAAAGTTGAAGTATCGCGAGAACCGAGTCCCGACAACGTCACAATGACGTTCGGCCTCGATTTGGATTCGGAATGGGCGGGAGAGTACCGAGCTGCTCAACTCGGTACTCGGATACCCAAAGTTCGGGTGGGTTCGGTTCTCGGAGAACCGGACCCGCCCATCTCTAATTATAATTATCATTCTAATTATAACAATCTTATAGATAATATAAAACAGTGTAGTAAGTATAGTATACAACATCAAGTTTAATTTACTCTATTAGCATCGATGGTACCATAGATGCTAGCATAGATGTTAATACAATACATTATATTTATTGCATGTTTTATAAATATATATATAAGTAATATATTGCTTGTGTCAAAATTACTGTTATTTATTTTATTTAAGGGCGCGTGAGTGCCAGCATGTACTGTGTGATGTGTGTGTGAGGGAGGGTGAGGGTTGTGTGGGGGGAGATTCAGGCTGCATTCAATCTTGCCTAACTCATGTGCTACAATCCTAAGACCCATTAACTCATGTTTCCAAAAAATCCAAAACAATATATAGCAGAAACTACCATATATACATAGAACACTTTAAAACTCAAATACCATTTATGACCCCCATGTTTTGGTTTTGGATGTGGTTTTAGTTCTAAAACATCTTTGCATTTTAGTTCTGTTACAGGTTTTGCACCAAGATAACGAAAGGTTTTGGATTCAAATTAAATTGTAAAAGGTTGTCAAAATTCTGTATTTTTAAGCTGTTTTGCTCCTATATTACTTTTTATAGCATTAACAGTCATTTACTCTGTTTTTTAATGATTTCTTCATAACTGTCCAAATTTTCACCAATTTTGGAAAAAGTATTGCTGCTGACCCTCTCCAATGAGTCACATATGCTGTCTAACAGTTACCTACTGGTGCATCTTATTTTTTTTAAATGAAAATGTAATTTATATGGGTAGCACGGTGGCTAAGTGGTTGGCACTTCTGCCTCACAGCACTGGGGTCATGAGTTCAATTCCCAACCATGGCCTTATCTGTGTGGAGTTTGTATGCTGTGGGTTTCCTCCGGGTGCTCTGGTTTCCTCCCACACTCAAAAAACATACTGGTAGGTTAATTGGCGGCTATCAAAATTGACCCTAGTCTCTCTCTCTCTCTCCCTGTGTGTGTGTTAGGGAATTTAGACTGTAAGCTCCAATGGGGCAGGGACTGATGTGAATGAGTTCTCTGTACAGCGCTGCGGAATCAGTGGCGCTATATAAATAAATGGTGATGATGATGATGATGATGATGATGTAGACATCTTGGATAAGGATAATGATGAGGGTGATGATAGCATTGTCATTTGTGACCATTGAGGAAGATGACTGTTATCCAAATGCCCATGATTCATTTGTCAACATCCCTATCTATTTTGTGAAATTAAAGTCGTTGATACGTTTACAAATTTGAGGGCTAGGTTTTAGTTTTTCCATATTTAGTCCAGGGAACAATCTACAAATGTATTTGAAGCAATTGTCATCTTTGTCGAAGACCTTAACAAATTATTTCATTAGCCCCAGCTTGATATGAAATGGTGGGAGAATGATTTTTTCCCTGTCAACCAATTGATTTTATTCTTACTTTAAACATTCTGTATATACAAATTGTCATTATAACAACTCTGTATGCAAGTTGAGCTATATTCATTAATTGCATGTATACAAATATAGTACATGAAGGAGAAAGAAGAAAAACACAATAGACAATGAGAATCGCTAAACTGCCAGCTGTCAACTGACTGCTGGTTGTGTGACTGATCACTTATATATATATGGAGGGGGAATATTCTAGAATGATCACGGAATGACAACCTAAAATATTTGCTTGTCTTATCTTCTAGAATGTTCCAGTATATTCTCATGCGCCTGTGTTATGGCCAGGTTCCTTATTAATTATGTCAAGAACAAGAAGCAATTCCGAAAAAACTACTTTCATTTTTGAATTCAGCAACCACAAAATACCCTAAATTTGTTGAAATATCCTTATCTACTTTAACAAACGTTTTTTTGCTTGGCTGTGTTATTTTTAGACTCCATATTTATATACATTACACATATATATATATATATATATATATGGGTCTTTGGGACATCCACCACCGCAAGTCTCAGGCAGTCCCAGTCCCACCACCACTGCATTTTCAGGTCACCGACAGGACCTGTCCCCCAGAGGCACCTTGGCTACAAACACCACTGGCTTTCTAGCATCAGACCAAGGAGACCCGCCCATTTAGGCCATCCCGAGCCAACTGTATATGGTCAGATACTACACTTGAGCTTGGCCAAAAGGACAAATCGAGACTGACATTTTAATCTCAAACTTGAAATTAGTATGTAGATACGTGATGTCTGGATGTAGATATACATGGTAACTGGTATATACCAGAGTATATATCAGAGTCCCCTTATTTGCTTCACAAGGGCAACATTATGGCGCACATCTACCATACTCGTAGCATAAACAACCACTTAAGAAAAACAAGGTATTTGAAAGCTCTGCTCTTGGCCTCAGATGAATGGTCTGCCCATTGAGAAGTGCATAGTACTAGTCTTTGAATATTTAGTAAATTTTACAATTTGGTATCTACTTATCTAAATGTCTACTGATATCTCTCTCCATCTAATGATATCTGATTGTTACTGCTTCTTCACTCTCCATGGTGCATGTTGTCTAATATTCCAAATGCTGTGTGTGTGTAGAGTTTCAACATTTTTATCTCTTGCATCTTACACTAAATTTTTGTTTTTGTTTAATTTATCTAATTAAATTCACTTCTTATCCCTACACACCCCATACACTGCACCCCACCCTACAAGCCACCTTGTTTAATTCACATAGGCAGCATTACTGCCCACATCTACTTTATTCATAGCATAAGCAACCACTTAAGTAAAACAAGGTATTTGAATGCTCCGCTCCTGGCCTCCATTGAATGCTCTGCCCATCATTAAGTGCATAAAACTAGTTTTTGAATTTTTTAGTATGGGTGCAGGCCACCTTCACCTATCATCATCAACATTAATTTAAATAGCAACAGCAAATTACATGACAATTTATAATTGGGTATCTACTTATTTAAATAACTATTGATGCCTTTGCCTATCTAATGACATCTGATTGTTACTGCCTCTTCCCTCTCAATGATGCATGCTGTCTAAAGTTCCAGATTTAGTGTGTATGTAGTGTTTCAACATTTTTATCTCTTGCACCTTACACTAAATTTTTTGTTTATCTAATGGGCTTGCTTCAGTTGGTGGCATGGCACATGATATTTTTTTTCAGCCACTTTATTGTTCTACATGCGGTTGCTGAAGGTGGAAAATGCCCAGCATACACTGTCACATGCAATCACATTTTTTTCCCTGCTTAATATTGATTTCACTGAATGACCCTTAACAACTTGACAATTATTGAAAAATACAAAAAGGTTTACAATATAGTAATTTTTGGAGTGATTCTGCTGCTGACCTTCACACACAAACACCCAGTTTTTCCCCAGTTAATACAGATGTCACTGCCCCACACACGATTACTTTCACTAGAAAAACTTAACATTTTAAATCAAATAGCTTTTTTCGCTTCTGCTGCTAACAGTCATACATCATCATCATCGGCTATTTAATCCCTAACATATACACAGACAGAAAAAGAGACAAGGGTCAATTTGATAACAGCCATTTAACCTACCAGTATGTTTTTGGAGTGTGGCAGGAAACCGGAGCACCAGAGGAAACCCACACTAACATGGGGAGAACATACAAACTCCTTACAGATAAGGCCATGGTCAGGAATCAAACTCATGACTATGTAAATGCATGAATAACAACCAGTAGTCATTACTCGGTCTAAACTCTCTGACAGATTGAAATTAAAACCAATTGAACTGCAAACTATTTTAGCTGACTGATCCCTACAAGACTGCTCCACAGTAATCACAACTATACTATTGTTTTCTCTGTCCCTCTTTCACCCTGTCTATTGCTTTATTCTGTAATTTAACTTTAAATGCTATTTTCAGAGCAGAGCAATGCAGCTAACATCCTTCATGCTGTCTATTCTAAAATGACACATGAGAAAACGAGGGAGACTTATATATACAAGATATCGATCAAAAACGTTTGCCAGTTTTGCATCAATATTTTCCCAGAAATTATGTTTTGCCTTGTTTTCAGATCTGAAATTGGCGACCAAAATTGAGTCATGACTCGGTTTCACTTGAAACACCAAATCTCGGATATGACGAATTAGACAGAATCTGAACCATTCATCTTTAATGTATGTGTAGAGGAAGATGTCTCACAATAGTACTATAAGTTCAGCATCCACAACGGCATCCGCTATCTTCATTCTACTATTTTCATATATGTTGCATATATATTACATAGTATTCCAAATAAAACCATCCTCAGAAAACTATTCAATTCATAGTATGCACAGAAAATAGCCTTATTCCTTTGCTGATATTTAGTATACACAGTCCTATATAAATGCCTTTAATTTAATTCAGATATACATCAAACTATACATATTCCATTCTAACACGGCACTGTCATCTTAGCAAACTGTCACTCTGTCATATCAACCATGCACTAGCACAAACTGCCCTCCATTAAAGTACTTGCATACCCACCTGTGTCATCTTCAATGTGTGAGAGAGACCTCTGAGCCATTGCATATAAGACTTTCTGGGTAGAGCAAGCCCAGTGTGCAGGAAGTGATCACTAGGTCAAACCATGTGCTTCTTTGTCTTAGGTGGCTCACAGTATTTTATATGTAAATACAGGCTGCTCATTCACCCTAAAAGCTGGTTTGACTACTTATGTCAACCACAAGGACAAAATGGGTGGTTTGAGATAAAGTAAGTATGTCTAAATCTAAAACAGAGGCCAATATGTCATACAATGGAATATTGGGGCAAGATCGCCACCAGCAGAGCTGGGGAAATATATCTTTTTTGAAATGGCTGTGCACCCTTCTGCTTTGCAAGACGGGTGACTGTAAAAAAAAGCATATTTTCCACATCTGTATTTCATTTAAATAAATTTGCTTTGGGAGAAATTGGTGCCTAGTCTATACTTTGCTCTACTGCAAACAATACCATCTTGATTTTTAGACACATGTACTTTGGCAGAAATCTAAGCACACTATAGAGGTCCACTTACTGATGATAAAATGCAGTTCATAGTGTTAGGCTTCCAATAGATGTCAATTACCAAAATCTTCTTCTCACTCCTACAGATGATCACATGAAGGCAATTTACCCTAACATGGTTGATCTCCTGTGTTAATTTCAGATTACAACCTAATAATTAAGCATGGGTGCAGCAAGGGAGGCCTAAAATCCACACACTCTTAAATAGCCTTTTTGAAGCTCTAGTAATAAAGGACCCATGGGTATTTCTTCTATGTTACCTCCCCAGGACCTTGATACATTTTCTAAGAAGCTGACCTCAGATATTTTTTAGGTCTCAGTAATGTTTATTTCAGGTTTCTCTAGATGATTTGATATTTTCTCTATTTACTTGTACTTGTCTATGTCACAGGTTTCAATGATTTTAATTTTAGTTCAAGCTTAATCATTTTAGTTCTCTCTGTTTCACATGCAAGGAGATTATAGCTAACTAACATTTCCATGAAACCTTCAGAATAGGTGTCAAGTCACTATATCCATTACTTTTCAGATTTACCTTTTCAAGCTTAATTTCAAAGGAGAGGAACTTGTTGACTCTGAGACTTCTATGCGTTTCTGTTCAATATATTGATCAAATGATTTTTTGTTTCACCATGACCTCATATATTGTTTATATACATCTCTATATTCCTCCAAACCTTGTTATATATTCCCTTTTATCTGCATTAGTTAGCTTACTCTGGGAAGGGTGAAATAGATTTTGGGCCTTATCTATCTAGACAATACTATGGAGATTAATTAGAATTGTTTTTTTCAGAATTCCTAATAAACTTTATCTAAATGCGTAATCGCAGAGTATGAAATTAAGACCAGCTAACTACAGTTACAGCACAAGAAGTTTGTAAAAGATATCATAATGCTACCAGTAATACTGCTGCTGATGGAAATTCCAAGCATTCATCACAATAAAGAGTACAACTACACTAGCACACAGAATCCCAGCATTGCAGGTTAAAAAATCTTACCACTTTCTGGGCTAGGAAATTACTCAAAATGTTAAGTGTAACCTTTATTGGAATATTCAAGTACAACTGCATATATAAAAATATAGTAAAATACTGCATATTATAAAGTGGATGAAATGTTACTTATAAATAGGAGAATATATATATTACCTAGTGAAATTACCTTCTTCTCAATCTAACAAATAACTCAATTCTGGATACTGGAGCGTAAATGTAAAAAAAATAGAGGAAAAAGAATGAATAATTCACAATCAATATTTACAAACCAAAATTTGTCAAGTGCTGATGATGATACTTTATTTTGCGTGAAATAGCTCTGTGCACTCCAATGAATGCTATTGCATGCAAATCATGTCGAAAGACAAATAATACTTACTATTTCCTGTGACTTGACGTGCAGAATAGGGAGGAAAAGGGCAGATGAATGTAGGCAATGTACAGTGAGGGTGTTCTGGGTTTGTGCCAGTGCAGATGTGGCTAATGCAAGCCCTTGGCTTCTCGCAATTATAGCCATATCATTTGCACCAGCTACACGGCAGCTATAAGTGCCGACTGATAGTGATGACTGGTACGGCATAGTCTTTGTTTGGAAAAGTACACATATGAATGCCAGCAGCTAGCACTGAACATGTGTATGCATGTAAGATAGACCATAAGAATGCATTGAATGTACAGCACACATTAAGAACATCTTTATTTATGGGTTTAATGTAAAAAAGATTTAAAAATATTTTTTTAAACCAACCATATTTTTATTAATGATTATACTCCTCCTATCCTGAAGGAGTAGCTAGCTAGAATAGATGCTTTTGGCCCCAGTTGATACTTCCATCTAGTTCAGACATTTTACAGATTTTACAACTATTTGGTTTAGGTGGTTAGGATTTAAACATGCCTCTGAGTACCACTCTCTGCTAGAGGGGTGGGTACATTTTACAATCCCAAGATAATTAGAATTGGTAACCATTCTATATGATTAACAGGCTTTGGCAGTCATTGTTCACCAAAATAAATGTTTTGACTATTTGAAGGACACATAGGTCTGCTATGTGCAACAACCTGAGGATACCACGCATCTCCTATCATCCCCTCCCTATCCTGCAATCCCTTTTATTCCCTTACTCAAATGTTAAAGTTTTGAGAGAATGTGAAGATTATGCATCTGGTTTTTATTTTCATTGTCTAAAATGTTTGTATAAATAATTTTTGATTGCTTTATATTCTCCAATAAAAAAAAAGATTAAACATAAAAAAACAACGCTACCAAGCTGAGACAATAAAAATTAGTTTAATAAAAACACACTTCTATGTGATTCGATAGAGAAATGCAACATTGCTTACCACCATGTAAAACAGCTCTGTGCACTCCCAAAATCAACAAGGAATGGATCTGAACATACAAGACACTGCAGCATACGTCCATTACCTATGTGGAACATAAATTTGCCCAAAAAATATTGAATTAATGTCACCTGATAATAATATAGGCATTAATGATAAAACAGTAAAAAAAAATACATGTTTTTTTTATTACATTTCCCCTACCCCCATGAAATATATTTATTAGGACGTTCTTAACGTCTACTGAATACAAAATACGTTTTTGCTGTTGCTTCTGATTGCAAACACATGTTAGGGCATGCATACGAGACTGAAATCACTAGTGATCAGGACTTAGACTAGCCTTGTAGCTGGAACAAGAGAATGGGCTGATAAGTAAATAACTTTGGGAGGCACATAGCTTGATTCAGATATGGCTGTTTGCCACACCCTTACTGTAAATTGACTATGATTGAACTCCCCTTCCCCGTCCCCTCCCTGAAAACATAGGCTGTAGTAACTGTCCTTTGAGTACAAAGACAGAGCAACGTATGGTACAGTTCTGGGCATGCACAGAGTAATTTTGCATATAATACTCTCAAAATCAGCAGATACGTGCTTTGATGAATCAGGTCCAGAAAGGTTGGGACACACTAGAAAAGAAACATGTAGGCACTTCATAGTACATAACAAAACTCTTACCATTACAGTATATTGTTTGCTATGTCTACAAAATCAGACTGTTTCCATGATCCCCTTTTTATTTCATAGATTGAAATGTCTTACCTTCATGCTTTAGTGGTCTTTGCTTGGTGTAATAAACATGTGTACACTTTAAAATGTTTACCTTAACATCAGGAGAGATCCAACATGCACAGTGGAAGGGCACATGTGGGAAATTGAGAACCTGAGTGTGACTTGGTTAGCAGATAGCATTGAAATATGCTTGTGTTTGCTTATTAGTGTTACACATTATAATATGTTTCAATTAGCTGCAGCTTGCTTGTTCTTTTTCTTCCTTTCAATCCAATTTGCAAGGGGCTGCTGTATGGTGTATGCGCAACCATGCATCATTCAGGTTTTACCCAGGTCCCAGTCCTTCTTCTTTTCTACCTCCAGACCATAATGTTAGTCAGACTCCTTTATGTTCTTTCTACTCCATTGGCTACTATGGGTGTAGGATGTCACTTGATTATCATCTGCTATGCCTATTGATAATGGATATTGGTTGTCAGGGTTACCTAGCCATCATAATCCACAGTGCTTTGATGGAAACAATTCACAGTTCCAAAAAGTGTTTGCTAAGCAATCAAGCAATATGTAGCATTACGCAAACATAAAAGTTGTTATTTACTAAAAAGAGTTGAAAAATGCTTTTCTTAACTATTTAAATTACTTTAATTTATGCAGTTGCAGTGTACATCCACGATGATAGTAAACATATTTCTGATTTGCAATAAAAATTAAAATCAAGGTCTATTAAATAATCTTAGTTTTAGTGCTTAAATATAATAGATAACTTATGCTGCATCAACTTATTTTTTATTTGGATGAAATTTGGGCAAAAAAACCTTGCCAAACATTGCCTCTCAGTTTTTTTTTATGTGTTTTGGGGGATTATGGCTCTGATTGTAAATTTTTATTATTATTATTATTATTATTATTATTATTACTATTATTATTATTATTATCGCTTATTTATGAGGTGCCACAAAGGTTCCGCAATGCCATACATAGAGCGTGGGACAACAGTACAGGATAACAGTACACAGCATACGGGCAATTCACAGACAAAGTACAAAAAGGTCAAAAAGTACACATATGGTGTAAAAAGTACAAAAAATACAAATGTAACAGATAGCAGGTGCACAGGCAAAGAGGTAAAAGGGACTACCAGTGCACCGAAATAGCGGGGAAGGAGGTGAGGAGTGAAGAAAGAAGGCTGAACCTGTGCCCACGAGTGTGGGCACCACTAACAGGATCAAGGCAAAGATGGAGATGGAGATGCAAATGCAAGGGAGAAGAGAAGAGACGATGGCAGGAGTAAAGTGACAAAAGGGAGAAAGAGGGAGGGCAAGAGCGAAGGTAAACAGCAGGAAGAGGACACGAGGATAGAGGGTCCTGCTCAAGGGAGCTTACAAGACATATATTGAATGTTAAAATGTCAAGTAAAAAAGTATTAATATGTGACACATGCACAAAAAAATAATCATTGTGCCATCATTGTGACCATCCTTCTAGAAAATGAAATCCTTACAGAACTATCCCTGCAGAAAACATGTTTGTTCCTGGTCACTGCCTTCATCAGTTTTTTGATCCCTATTTATTTTGAATGTAAGACCTAGTTAACCACATTATTTTTTTTTAAAGAAAACACATAGGCATATCTACCAATGTTTACTAAAATACTGATTGGTTCAGCCCTATTTAAAAATGTTATAAAATCTCTTAACATAATTACGAAAAATGAATTGTACATTAAGGGGTAAATGTATCAAGCTGAGAGTTTTCCAGCGGATTTGAGAAACCAATCAGATTCTAGCTACCATTTATTTAGTACATTCTAAACATGATAGCTAGAATCTGATTGGTTGCTATAGGCAACATCTCCACTTTTCAAACCCGCAGGAAAGCTCTCAGTCTGATACATTTACCTCTAAGGGCTAGATTTACTATCAGGCTTGAAGCCGCCATGCATCGCGGCGGTTTTCCGGCGGGTTTGCATTGCAAACAGCCGGATTTACTAATGGGCGCATATCAGCTTCAATTTGAAGCCGCCGGCGATGTCACGGCGGGATGTAATGCTCAAAGCCGCCGGCGGCTTGGAATAGAACAAGGCGCTTTTGCTTTAAATGACGGTGCTTTTGTGTAAAGGCGTTTTTTTTTGAAAATTACACCTGTCTCCTGGCCTGTTACTATTGGCTATTTTCAAACTCAGGAGATTTGACATCACAAGCCCTATATAAACCACTAGCCTGACACTTTTTTCTCTGATAGGGTTTTGAGGAGTTTTGAGAGAGGAGTTAGTTGGTTTGTGCTTTGTGAGAGTTGGTGAGAGTTGGAGTTTGGTTGATTGGTGGAGCGATATCTGATTGAAGTGTGAGTAGTCCTGTGGTATTTTTCTGTTTTGTACATTTATTTTCTCTTTTATTTTCTGTCTTGTATTTTTTGTATTTGACTTGTCCTTTGTCTGTGTTACTTGTGTGTGCCTGTATGGAGAGTGTGTCTGTATTTAGTGTAGTTTGTCCTTTGTGTTTGTAAGTCTTTCTGTGTTTTCTGTGTTTGGCATTTATTTGTCATTATATCCAGAGATAGGAGGGGAGAACAGGCTGAGGAGAGGGAGATGGAGGTTGAGGGGTCAGAGGAGGGAGAGGGAGAGGTTGAGGAGACAGGTCAGGGCAGGAAGACCAAGACAGGGAGGAATGTGCGCTTCTCACATGATGAGAATTGTGTGTTGGTGCACAATATCGTTCCCTGTTATGAGGTCATACTAGGCAACCTGGCAGCCTGGACTCCTCTAAGGCGGCGTCACCAATTGTGGGGGCGTGTCTGTGATGCCGTGAACGCAGTGGGCCCACTAAAGAGGACAGTGGCGCACTGCTGCAAGCGGTTTTCGGATATAAAAAGGAGGCTGAAAGAGAAGATGGCCCAGGAAAAGAGGGCAACCAGGCGCACGGGTGGTGGCCCCCCTCTTCGTATTGAGTACACAACGTACGAGGAGGAGCTGCGACAGATAATGCCGGCAGAGATTGTCGAGGGGATAAACGTCCAAGACACGGATTCGCCCTCTTTTAGACAAGTAGTTGGTGAGTTATTTGCATATTTTACTCTAACAGTATTTATATATTTTTTCTCTTTTTAAAACTGCTTTTCTCTTTTTAAAACTGCTTTTCTCTTTTTAAAACTGCTTTTCTCTTTTTAAAACTACTTTTCTATTTGCAAAACTGCTTTTCTCTTTTAAAAACTGCTTTTCTCTTTTTAAAACTGCTTTTCTCTTTTTAAAACTGCTTTTCTCTTTGCAAAACTGCTTTTCTCTTTGCAAAACTGCTTTTCTCTTTGCAAAACTGCTTTTCTCTTTTTAAAACTGCTTTTCTCTTTTTAAAACTGCTTTTCTCTTTTTAAAACTGCTTTTCTCTTTGCAAAACTGCTTTTCTCTTTTTAAAACTGCTTTTCTCTTTGCAAAACTGCTTTTCTCTTTGCAAACGTTTTTTCTTAAAAAAAAATTTTTGTTTTTGTTTTTCAAAGTGTAATTTTGCCTCTAATAGTTTGTAAAGGTTTTTTTTTCTCATAGAAAAAAAAAAAAAATTACAAACACATTTGTGCAATAAACAGTATATTTGGAAATTGTTTTTTTCTGGAAATACATTGTATGCTTTTTCTAATACATCCAGAATCGCCAGGACCGCAGTTCAGTCCCAGTGCCAGACCTACACCTCCACCTTCAGCGAGAGATTCGGGCACAGACGAGCAAGCAGGTGCGTGATTTCTGTTTAGGAGAGAAATAATGGAGTTAATTGATTTTCTGTGCAAATGTTGCTGTCAATTTTTTTTATTTTTTTTTTAATTGTTTGCAATGAGAAGTTAGGGCTACATTTTACTAAACTGATATGTTGCCTATAGTAACCCATCAGAATATACCTTTATTTTTTTATTGCATTCAACAAAATGACAGCTAAAATCTGATTGGTTGCTATAGGCAACATCTCCACTTTTTATAGCATGCAGTTTAGTCAAAATAACCCAGCATGTACTACACAGTCCAAATGATAATGGGTATTAAAAGGATAATAAGTGCATCCGTAAGCAGGTAGCATAGGACTAGAAATCAGGAATGCAAACATTGTGAAAGAATCTGTAGTTGCTAAAGAATATTCTTTCCTATCCAGTGTTCAGAATGCAATATACAAACATATTATATACTATATACTTACCGTCATTTTTCATACACAGGGCCCTCTTCATACCAGCCACCTCAGGCGGAGTCCCTGGAAATGTCCCCTGAGCCAGAGGATCAAACGACCATCACCCTGGTAACAGTGGATGCCCCTGTGTCTGGCCTCCAGGAAGTTTCACCTGGCCCTGCTGAACCATCACACCACCAACCTGCACCTGAAAGTATGGACCCAGCCAGAGAAATGGCGCTGTCTATTGGCGCATTCCAGCAGCAACAGACATTGTTCATGGACAGGCAAACTCACCACATGTCACAAATTGCGGCCCAGTCGAGGCGGATACACCGCTCCAATAGTCAACTCCCTGCTGGAATCAACCGTCTGGCAACAGCTTTAGAACAGACCAATGTGCAGCTGGCCCAAATGACTGGGGCTGTGGAGGCCTTACATTCCACAGTACGTGAGGGGAATGCCAATGTGACCCGGCTGGCAGGGCAACTACATTCAGAAATTGTAGCCCGTTTACCGGCACCTATGTCTTCAGCCACCACCAGTGCCGCTAGTAAGCCTACCACATCTCTACAGAGTACTCCTCCAAGGAGAGGTGCTCGCACCAGGGGTGGGCGAGGGAGGGGAGAGAGTGGCACCAAGCATAGCGATATGCCTGCAAAAAGGCATCGCTAGCACAATGTTTCTTATTGATTAATGTTTTGTCAAGTTTCTATAACCATTATACGTTATTATTTATTGTGTTCTGCAATAAATGCAGTTAAATTTCTATTGTGTCAGTCTTTCTTTTCTGCACATTAAACAAGAGTATACTGATTTTTTAACAACTATGCACTAATTTCACTTAAACATTGACCTCTGACTGTCACATTCCAGGGATGTTCATATTTACCACATGAGGAGTACACACTATCCTGTTTTTAAAGGTTCCAATTTACAAAACATTTAAAATAAAATACTAAAATTGCACTCACATAAAACACATTTTGGAGCAAAAAATGTTTTTCATACTATGTACTTACATGTAAAGTAGTTTGCAATTAGACGGTCTCTAATCTCCCTTCCGCCCTCTGTGCTCTGCACATCACCAGATGTGACACGTACCCCTTCTTCTTCACTGTCTACTGCAATAATCGGTGGGGTAAGTTGATGTAAAGCCAGGTTATGCAGCAGACAGCAAGCCAGGACAATCTCAGATACCTTTTCAGGTGCATACATAAGCACCCCACCTGATTTATCAAGGCACCTGAACCTGGTTTTCAAGAGTCCAAACGTACGTTCTATGACACCTCTAGTGGTTATGTGTGCCTCATTGTATTGGTGCTGTGCAGGAGTCTGAGGATGCAGCAGAGGAGTCATGAGCCAGGAGCGACACCCATATCCTGAATCTCCTGCAATAAAAGTAAAATGTTAGCTACCATTTACTTTGAGCATGTTGTACAGCAGTTAGCATATGTGAGTCCATTTGAGCAAGGATAAGGGATATATAAAACATACAAAGTACATACCCAAAAGCCATCCCTCCGGCATTTCACCACTTTCAAATTTGGCATAAAGGGTAGACTGTCTCAGGATAAAGGCATCATGACATGACCCAGGATAGCCTGCAACAACACTCAATATACGCTGGTTAGCATCGCAGACAACCTGCACATTCAGGGAGTGGTAATGATGGCGATTAACAAAAACCTCTGCCCTGTGGTGAGGTGGTCTCAGGGCAATATGAGTGCAATCTATTGCACCCATTACATTAGGGATACCTGCGACCCTATAGAAAGCTCCCTTGAGCTCATGCCACTGTGACTCCTGGCTGGGGAAGCTGATATAGCTAGGGCACACTCTTTTAAGGGCACCTAAAACCTGTCCAAAATGCCTTGAAAATGTCGGCTGCGTTATGCCAATCACTCTGGAGGACACAGATTGAAAGGAACCTGTTGCCAAAAAGTGAACTGCACACAGTAGTTTGTGTAGTCCTGACACTGCATTAGAGCGGCTGGTTGTAGGCTCCAAATCATCCTTCACTTGCTCATACAGTGCCATGAGGTTAGTACGATTGAGGCGAAACATTTGTACTACCTCCACATCAGCCAAAGACTCCAGATTCAAACGCACTGGAAATGCACGTGGAGTGCGGGGTCTTTGCAGGCTCCGCGGAACAGATGCCAACTGCTGTTCATCCTCCTCCTCCTGGCGCCTTTCTGCCTCCATCAGGTAAAAAGCTGCAAACATACACTGGCAAGAATGCACCACATTACCTGCAAAATCCATTCTCCAACAACCCCACACCTGCCAAATAATGAGGGGCCCTTTTTATAAGCATCATGATTAACTGCTGGGCAATAGACGGTGATTGTCTGTGATTGCTTCAGGCAGAAAAAACATTTTTCACATGTGGATTGCATTAGCATTAAAATAAGGGTTAACTATGTAATGCAACAATTCCCATCCTAATTTCTTTGAGGCAACAGTATTCTAGTGGTTTTTTGGAAAGTACAAAACAACTAGAAAAGGAAAGGTGAAATGAGATTTTACTATGCAATCATACTGGGTGAAAAAATAATGGAAAACAAAAAAAACAGTAGCCTGAAATTTCATGACACTTTGCCCATTTTCTATACACAGTCCTAATGGGTCATTGGACATGATATAGGCCTTTCTGTTATGGTCTGATTGGCAAAATACCTGAAACAGCACACTGTTTGAACCATCACGCCGCTCACAAGCAGCGCTTTCATTTTGGTCTTTTGAATGGCGGTTTTCCGGCGGCTTTATAAACCCCCTAATAGTAAATCCGGCTGTTTGTATGTTGAACATTGTTGAAACCGTCATGGCGCTTTCCACATAGGGGGATTTGAAAACATCTTTTCTGGTCGTTTGGACGGCGGGTTTAGCCTTAGTAAATCCGGCGATGGTTAAACCGCCGCCAAACCCGCCGAAAGTCAGCGGGTTTACAAACACGCCTGATAGTAAATCTAGCCCTAAGTCTTTATTACATATTTCACAGTCGAAGTATACAATTTCAATGTTTTCTATTGCATGAGTCGAAATGTGCTAAGAAATGCACTTTCTTATATAAAATGTACCTGTAAGGTGCAACAGGTGACCAATTAAAGGTACATGCTGAGGCTTGGTTTCCACCTATGCTTCAATTGAAAACTGGTTTCAACACAGTAAGAATAGATTTAAATGTAAAATATATGTGTACTTAACCTGACAGTTAAGGAATGCCTTTATTGAGCACACTAGTTTACACCAACCCTCTTGCCAGAAATCAGCCACCAAATCTACTTTTGTTTAACCCAGAAAAGTGGAGACAGACATTACTCACTTGTGTGCTGTGAGCACCTATAACTTTCTATGAAAAGTGCATGAAAATAAATACTAAATACTTTAGGATGCTAAAATGTAAATTAATTGATGCCAATTAAAAGTCTGAAAACTATTAAAATCACAAGAGTCGTATTTAGAGGTTTACGATAATTAGATACACTGGACTTCCATTCCCTAAATTCAGTAATTGCTAAATAGTTCTAACTTGTCTACAGTCAAAAACTATTACAAAGAGAAACTCATCAAACAAGCCCAACTTTCGGTTCTTACTTTTGATTTATACATCTAGTCAGTTTAGTTATAAAGTAAAGAAGCAGATAAATTCTTTCATCTTTCTGGCCTAGTTTAAAATGATGCGTAATTCAGTGTACAAATCTTTTCTTAGCAGGGAATCATTCTTTCAACTACAAAGAAACAAATGAGATGCAGAAGCAAAAGCACATCTTTTCTGTTCAACCATATGCTTAGCTCTCAATCAATTACAAAAATGTTATTTTTGGAAAACAAAAAGTAACACTGTTATGGAATTTGTCATCCTAAAACACTTAAGGCATAATAAGGTTAGACTTTACAAAGCGCTGACTCAGCAATTTAACTGTTACAAAAGTGTTACAACACTTATCTAAGACAGAAGATAATTGCTACTACTGCTCATATTATTAATTGCTGAATAAATAATATTTAGTCATGTCTCAAAAATGCAGGAATACATAGATATCTGTCAACATTGTAAATGGGCAAAATTAAGAAAATAATCTACCATAAGCCATAGGATAGCAAATCTTAAAGAAAAATTCAGCTAATAGAAATCAAAATAGAAAATAGAGCTAATCAATGATTATAGAGAACAGACTTCTTCATTGTAGTGTAGCATGTAATTTGGTTCTGTCAAAAAGACAAGGTTTAACCCGACACATGGCAGGGTACAGTATGGCATTGTTTACATGGTAATGTTCAGCAACACTGCAATAATTTTTTCTAAATCTGTGTCAACTTAGCCAGTTTATCAAGGATCATCTCCTACGTCTGGCTTCAGCAGCATGCACAGTTTTGAAGGAGAAACATTGATACAATATAGAGATACACCATATGGACCAAAGTATTCAGGCGCTTCATCATGCCACAAGCAGGAACTGTAATGACTTTGTATTCAAATACATATACTTTAATATGGAGTTGGTCCTCCTTTTGCAGCGATAAAAGCTTCCGCTCTTCTTGGAAGTCTTTCCACAAAATGTAGTACTATTTCTATGGGAATTTGTGCCCATTCATTCTGTAGTTCAAGCACTGATGTTGGATGAGAAGGCCTGACTCACAATCTCTGTTCCAGTTCATCTCAAAGGTGTTCGATGGGGTTGAGGTCAGGGCTCTGTGTTGGGCAATCAAGTTATTCCACACCGAACTCATCAAACCATGTCTTTGTAGTCCTTGCTTTGTGCACTGGGGCACAATCATGTTGGAATAGAAAATGGCCTTCCCCAAACTGTTTCCGCAAAGTTGGAAGAAAATGACTCGGTATGCTAAAGCATTAAGATTGCATTTCACTGGAGATAAGGGGACTAGCCCAAACCCTGAAAAACAGCCCCATGCCATTATCCTTCCTCCACCACATTTCACAGTTGGCATAATGCAGTCAGGCAGGTAACATTCTCCCGGCATCTGCCAAACCCAGAGTCACCCATCTGACTGCCAAACAGAGAAGCCTGATTCGTCACTCCACAGAACATGTTTCCACTGCTCCACAGTACAGTGTCAGTGTGCTTTACACCACCCCATCTGACACTTGCCATTGGTTTTGTGAGGGTTGCATGCAGCTGCTCGGCCACAGAAACCCATTCCATTAATATCCCACCACACTGTTTTTGTGCTTACATTATTGCCAGTGTAAGTTTGGAAATCTTCAGGTATGGAATCAGCAGAGCGCTGCGAATTTTATGCTCTATGTGCCTTACCAGTCGTTGGCTTCGCTCTTTGATTTTACGTGGTCTTCCGCTTTACGGCTGAGTTGCTGTTGTTCTTAAACGCATCCACCTTCAATAATATCACTTACAATTGAACGTGGAATATCCAGTAGGAATGAAATTTCACGAACTGTCTTATCGCAAAAGTAGTATTCTATCACAGTACCACGGTTGAAGTTACTGAGCTCTTCAGAACAACCCATTTTGTATCTCAAATGTTTGCAAATGGAGACTCTATGGCTAGGTGCTTGATTTTATACACTTCTGGCAATGGGTCTGATTGAAACACCTCAATTCAATAATTAATAGGTGTGGCCAAATTTTTTTGTCCATATAGTGTGAGTCTACTGCTATATTTAAACCAAACTATTAAGGTAAAAGTGAAGCAATTGACTGCCCTTTTAATAAAGTGGGATGTATTGCTGCAAAAATCTTAAGAAATTAAAGTTTATTAATCTTTAATTATTGTTTTGTGATCATTGTTAGTGTGCTTCTTTCATCTCATCCTAAAGTTACCACACTCAAACTATCCCCACATAATCAACTTAGTGAATAGCACATATTGCTCATTATTTATGCACATTGCAGACAGCTAAATCTTGCAGAAAGCACCTCCCAATTCTGGTCCTACTTATTGTTGACAAGTAACATTATGCATTGCAAATTGTTTTATTATAATATTTTATTTTTAAGACATTTTATTTATACATTTTTAAACATTAAATACCATTAGCAATGCAATCACAAAAATAAACATAAGACACTGTAGCAGGGTGAGAAACTGCCACATCTGAGAAAAGGGTTAAGTTTCTGGGAGTCAGGAGAAAGACCTACCCATTTTTCATAGGGGAGGAGTTTGAAATTATTTAAGGGTTCAAATTAAGTTTAGTCTTAGCTGGTGTCTAGGGAGGGTGGTAGTCTCACACCTCTCCACTGAAGGAGCCAATATAGCCTGAATATTGGACATATCTCTGGTTTTGCTACTGATGTGTAAAGCTCCTGTTTGATCCCGACTCAAAACTTTGGCTGGTGGCTTGATGTTAACACACTACAAACACTCCATTCATACTTATATCCCAATGAAAAAACTAAAATGTGTTGTAAAGCATTTATCCATGGCTTCCATATCTTTAGAAACGTGTCTGGAATTTCCTGACAGGTATATATAGGTTTGCAAAATGTCAAATAAACTATTGTAGATATAATTAGGTGATTCAAAATGAACACAAATAAATCTTACCATACAGTGGTAGAAATCTTGACAGAATTCTTTCCACCCTGGTGGGAACTACATCCTTCAGCATTCTCAGTAAAGGGACCTACAGAGCAATTATTATTGGTAAACCTGCTTTGACATTTCAAATATGTGAAAATGTCCCTCAAGTAACTTTGTACAGGATGGCGTTCCCAGTCTATGTAGATAAGGGTTTGACTTAATTTTCACATCTTTTAAATGTATTATTGGTTATACTTCTTTGCTTTCAATTTTATGATGTATTTTAAACAATATTTAACTATTTAAATTGCATTAATTGATGCCATGCACTAACTACAAAAAAGAGAAGCGAAAAGATTTCCTCAGTATTCCATCATCATCTAGAACATAGATTTATCTTACATTCAACCACACTTGTCAGAGTTAGAGTGATGCTGCCATAATAGTGCCTGAAAAATGTGGATGCTGTTTTGTGGATGTGCTGCTGTTTGCAGCTTTCAAGGCTGAACAGAGCAGACACACCTCCTACCAAATGACTTGATATAAAAATAATAATTTGTGCTAAATTTTCCTTTTAACAACAGAAAGCCAAGTGGCGTGAGATTGAGCTGAAGAGTAGTGCTTCTGAACTGAGATCTATTTTGCATGAAAGTGCTTGAAGTCTGTTAGGAACTCCCTAGCCAGCACAATAAAACTCGGAGTCTACTCCGAAAACTTGGTGTTCGCTGGAGCCCCTAGTGGTGGGGACAGACTTGGCCGCATGCTGACAGAGGGTCGAGAATCGTATACCGGCTAAGGAGAACCCATGAGTGGAGTGATTGGCGGACAGCAGCGTAGGGTTCAGGCAGAGTAAACCAAGGTCAGAGGTCACCAGCACAGGTTCGGAATCCAGGGATAAGCGAAAGGTCAGGGGCACTGGCGGAGGAGCAGAATCCGGTATTCAGGCAAATGGTCAGGGTCAGAAGCATAGGTTCAAGATCCAGGAACAAGCGAGGGTCATACACGGGAAGTCAGTCACAGGTTTTAACACCAAGCAGAGAGAGCACAAGCAGGCAGCAGAACTGTGAACAGGATGCTATAACCGGCAGTGAGGTTCAGTCTTCACTGCCTTAAATAGTACCAGGAGCCAATCAGAACAAAGCCCTACCAGCACTCACAGGAAAAGCCTAATGATAATTACTAATGGCCAATGAGGCTACAGGGTATCTAGCAAGGAATAATCAGCCAGGTGGCTGCATGATAAATTACTGGCATACAGCCAATAGAAGCGTAGCAGATCCTCCTCAATCAGCCACTATTGGCTGAGTACTATGCCCCCTGTGCGCATGCGCCCAGCTGTCTGACAGCTGGCCGGGCGCTGCGTGATGTAAACTCCGGCGTCCCGGTTGTTGCCTAGGCAACCGGGACGTCGGGACCGGAAGTGACGTCCCAGTTGCCATAGCGACCGCTGGGACAGCAGCTGGGAGACAAGGAGAGTCGCGACGGTGCCCGCGGCCGCCGCGACTACTAACAAAGTCCACATAGTCCGTGAAGAGACTGCAGGTCCCAGATAGCAAGATGTCACAGGCAGATTACTGTAAACTGTCTCTCAGGGAGGGAATATATTTTAATCCTTTACCAAGAAGAATCAAAATATACATTTATCCATGTTGACAGTACATTGTGCAGAGATACAGGATAAGGTTTTTAGAGAAAATCAAAAAGTAAAAGCAGTCAGGATGAGCAGCTAGCATGATGTTTCTCAAGAGTATCTCCACCATTTTTTGCTTACAACATAGTCATGCCTCTCATATAATATTTGATAAAGCAACTAATCTCAGATATCCAGATGCTTACTGGCAGACATAGAGGGTCTGATTCATCTGCTAACGCAATGTGAACATGCCTTGCACATAACTTGCATGCACATACCCCCATATTCAAGTAAAAGAGGATTTGAAGAAACATTTCCAGCTGAACATGGGTATAAGTACTCTCTGCCTATATGGTACATGCCACATGCAGGCTGTCAGAACAAACTGCAGAATAATGTAAATGTATAAATGCAATATAAAGCTCCATCACAACACAAGCCCAAAAAAATTCTATTAAATAAATGAACAACTTTTTATACTATAATCATTAATAAAAAAACATGTTAATAATTTTTTTTTCTGTATTTTATTTTTTACATGACAAACATGAATCATAATGTTTTTAATGTGTACTGTACATAAAATTCTTTTTTTTAGTTTAACTTACTTGCAAACACATGTTCTAGCATGCATACGGGTCATCACTTACACCTGCCTTGTAGCTGGTGCAAGTGATAGGTTTAAAAAAAAAAACACGTACTTAAGAGATGCCCAGAGCTTGAATCGGACAAATATGTGTGCACTCAACCTCGGCACGCCCTTACTCTACATTACTTATGTGTGTCCATTCCCTTCTGCCCCCATTCCAAACCCGTTCAACCTTTCAAGTCGTCAGCAGTCAGAATTGTTATTTGAATTTGGACATTAATTGAATGGTGTAAGGTCCATTTCTAAGCAAGCGCAGAGCAATTTTATGGAAGACATGGTACGCAATGGGACTTACATCCAAAGATGAATCAGGCCTGGAGTGTAATGTGAAATCATGTACGATGCCTGGGAGCCATTAAGTAAGTAAGGAAATTATGGTAGAGTATATTAGAACATAAGCAAATGGGACTTGTCCCATTGTTACCTAATTTAGATTGAATTGTGTCATTGTAGTAATGACACACAGGTTAAACATCTAAGAAAGTAACAAAACATGTCAAAGTAATTTAAAGATAATTAGGCCTAATTTTAAGTGCATTTACCTTTTAAATAAAATGCTAACGAATGAAATAAACCTGGCAGTGTGATTAAGTCTCTGACTTGCCAATGTGAGGGTTTTTCTTTGTTCTAATTCAATAGGTGACTTACAACACATCATGTTAAATATATAGCTATGGACCATGACCAAGTGATTTTACACAGCCCATTAAACATTTATTTTGCCATGTAATCAGAACAAATTCCGACTATGCCACTTTTATTAAATACCTTTAAGGCAATTTTCTGAAACTGCTCTTTAATAGCATCATGTCTGGCAACTGAGCAGATAAAGGCAGGACAGATGTCATCAAGAAACTTAACCTGTTTCCTAATGATCATTTTCTAAATGTAAAATATTTTGTATAAAGCATTTTGTACTAAATTGTAAAAACTCTGACATCTTTCTGATAAACCTTTCCAATAAATCTCTTGACCATTATATTCTTTTGTTACCTATTACTCTGTGCAAACTGTAACATAGATACTGATTTCTTAGTATATAGTTGTGCTTGCTATTTCAATGATTTATTTATGTTCCATTATATTGTGACCACGGTGAGTAACTGCGTGAATGGAGTATCAGCATGAAAGGAGAACGAAATATAATACACTGAATACACTGATCGCAGATAGGACAGCAGGTAATGAATGTCACAGTGCATCTTCCTGAAATCAGTTATTGCAGAGCATGATCTCTGATAGGAAGAACTATGCTGCATCTGCTACTCAACTACTGACATTTGACCACCAAAATTAATTAGATTCTGTATTACTCAAAACAAGATTAATTTCTTTTCAGGCATCATTATTGCTATGACTGACCTGGAGCATCTGGGGATAGTAACAATGAATAACTAAACTTAAATGACCTTGAGGGGTAAACATGTATTAAGTTAATCAGAGACAATTTCTCTTGCTTCAGTCAAAAATGGGCAAGCCTCTGTGTCTGATTGTCGTTGTTCATTCATTCTCAAGTTCAGCAAGTAGCTTAGTTGTATCATAGGTTTTATTTAAAATCCCTATGAATTGCTTTAGGATTGAAGGAAGAAAATTCCCTATAGGTTTACGAGTATAATAAAATGTAACAGAGTTTTGGGGTAGTTTTTATTTTTATTAAGATTCTTTCGATGGTGTCTGTGCTGTTTTTACCTAACAGCTACTATTGTTGAACTACATGTTGCAATGGGCCCAAGCTGCGTGACACTGACTGCCATGGGTGTTCTGGTGCTTGAAGAACCATAAGCACCAGCATTTCCAAGCAGCCAATGCTTTTAGTTCCACAATAGTATTTCATCCAATTTTTATTTTCCGCTTTTACCATTACATCCACCACTACATGGGTCTTGCTGTCATTGGGTGGTGGAGTGTGAATGTTTTTTGTGGCCTTGCTTTCCCTAGGGATTTCAGCTCTGTTATGACTGGACTGGGAATGGTTTCACATTGTAAAATGAGGACCACACTGCAGGTCTTCCTGTTATAATATAATATCATATCCTACTACTGGTTACACACTATCATTATTTTTTTTATTTTTACTCAGTATAGATACGGAATTCATCATCTTTAGCAAGTTCATGATGATGATTGTACTCTGGTCTCATCTTTACACTCTGAGCATATCTTAATACAACCTCATTTATACACTGTTTTTAGAATTGTACGTATTTTAGTTACAACTTTAATTGTAATGATTCAATTACTTTATTTTGGTACTGTAACTGATTATTAATTATTTTTTCAATTGCCTTTAAAGGTGGCTAGTAAAGGTGGCTAGTAAAGGTGGCTAGTATTATTTAGACTTTTTTTTATATAATATAATTGACTCTGGTCAAAAATTATTTTCTTTACTCACTGATAGCACAAATTTAAATATGACTCTTTGGGAAACTATCCATTTATAGTGTATGTACAATTTTAAGAAATGCAGTGTTAAAAGTAATTGTCCATTGGAAAGGTCAAAGGAGTGTATTAAATAATTTATAATAGTCATACTGTTTAAAATTGAAATTGTTTCATGGGTCACACTGACTCCTTACGCTTTCTTATGCACCTGGAATGAGTGGATATCATCCCATTTAAAGTATTGAATATTGTGGAATCTCAGCTTAGTTTTTTTCCCACCCCCAGGACCAGATTAAGGGCCTCATTGAAAATTATAAAGGGCATGTTGTGAGAAGTGCGGTCCCACCGGTGGTGTAGTCAGTGATGTGTGGGTGTGTTCAGCACAATGGGGGCATAGCTTGCACTTCCCTTCAGCCACCTACATCTCCCTCCCATCCTCCCTTGTAGTGCAACGCTAACTGGTTCACACAGCATGTATGTAAAGTAAAGAGTGGAAATACATCCCAGCTGTTCCTCATGCTGGGACAAACTCTTGGCTAATCAAGATAGTCCCCTAAAATCAGGACTATCCTGATGGAATCAGGACAGTTGAGATGTAAAGGTATGGTTGTTTTATTGACCATTAAAGACAAAAATACAATGGCTTATTATTTTTATTTACAAAGTGCTTCTTTTTTTTCATCAATACATTTTATTGAAGGCTTTGAAAAATATTTGGGGTACAGAAAAAAATGAGGGCAATCAACAAGGAGAGATACAGGGGGTCCCCCATGAGAGGGGGCGGGTTGAACAATGAATATTACAACAAATATAAATCTACACATTCTGAAAATAGAAAAGACACAGAAAAGAAATAGAAAAGACACAACAAAACAAGAAAACATTGCAATGGACATCATAGAAACATAGAACGTCTGAAAGATACTGTGGGGGGGAACCACTAATCCTAATGGGGGAATCAGGTAAAGCCAGGAGCGAGTGGGTGGAAGAGGAGGAAGATGACCATCTATTTGCACCAGCTCCCTCTGTAACGTATACATGCCACTTGAACCACTTCATGATAGGGGCCGAAGCAGAAGTGGAGTATGACATGTCTATCGTCTCCATTTCAAAGCTGTGCTACATTTTTTAAATAATTCAAGTCAGCATAGGGGATTAATAAAGTGCTTAACAGGAACATACATGAAAAATGCTCATTTTCAGGTTTTTAATATTGAACAAAGTACAGGGTGCTGAAAACATAAGAAAATTAATAAGAAAATTAAACTTGAATCTATGTATAAATATATATAAAAACACTGTCTATTGCAGTGTTGGCTAACCTGTGACACTCCAGGTGTTGTGAAACTACAAGTCCCAGCATACCCTTCCAGCAATAAGCCGCTATCTTGGCAAAGCATGCTGGGACTTGTAGTTTCACAACACCTGGGGGTAAATGTATCAAACTGAGAGTTTTCCGGCGGGTTTGAAAAACCAATAAGATTCTAGCTATCATTTATTTAATACATTCTACAAAATGATAGCTAGAATCTGATTGGTTGCTATAGGCAACATCTGCACTTTTCAAACCCGCCAGAAAACTCTCAGCTTGATACATTTACCCCCTGGAGTGTCACAGGTTAGCCAACACTGGTCTATTGTATGTATCTAAATTGATCACACGCTTTCTTTCTGCAACAGCCTGTTGGATCCTCGCTCTCAACACTCCACAGAGACTGCCCTGACTAAGGTTGTCAATGATTTTATCACAGCTAAAACTAAAGGTCATTACACTCTTCTAATTCTCCTGGATCTCTCTGCTGCATTTGACACTGTTGACCACTCTCTCCTCACCCAAACGCTACTATCCGTAGGTCTTCAAGACACTGTCCTATCCTGGTTCTCATCCTACCTAGCTAATCGCTCTTTCAGTGTTACCGTGTTTCCCCAATAATTAGACCTACCCCAATAATAAGACCTACCCCTACTTTCTCCATATGCTCTAAATTAAGCCCTACCCCGAAAGTAAGACCTACCTAATTCCCCATTTTGTCCGGTCCCTGCGCGTCAATCCTATGCCCCCAGCTCCGCCCCCTCAGATGAAATGGACGCCACTGTTAAACATTTAACAGTGGCATCCAATCACAGTTGCAGCGCTCACTGTCTCACAGTGATCGCGCACTATTCCCTAGTTTCCTGTGAATGACGCTGGCGTGTGTGCCAGCTTCATTTGTAGCAGCGCTGTGGAGGAGAGTAGTGAAGACAAACAGTAAGTAAAGCAGGACTGAGGGGCACTATGTGGGAATGAAGCAGGACTGAGGGGCACGATGTGGGAAAGAAGCAGGACTGAGGGGCACGATGTGGGAAAAAGCAGTCAATGTTAATTAAAATAAGCCCTACCCCGAAAATAAGCCCTATGCAGTTTTTTTGGCCCAAAAAAAAAATAAGACAGTGTCTTATTATCGGGGAAACACGGTAATTTCTCTGGATTCACCACGACTCCGCTTTCTTTATCAGTTGGACTACCACAAGGCTCAGTCCTAGGTCCTCTGCTATTCTCTATCTACACCGCTTTTCTTGGAAAATGAAAATGCTCCTTTGAATTTCAGTATCATCTCTATGCAGATGATGCACAAATTTATCTATCCTCTCCTGATCCCTCACCATCTGTGTTTCACGTTACTGACTGTCTTTCTGCCATTTCATCTTGGATGTTCTCTCGCCAACTCAAACTCAATATTTTAAAAGCAGAATTAATCATATTCCCACCCACCAACAAAAGTGTCTTGCCTGACATTTCTATTTCTGTTGATAACATGACCATAAATTCCACCCCTCAAGCTCGCTGCCAAGTTGTAATCCTTGACTCGCAACTACCCTTCACATCAACTCTATATTTACATCATGCAGCATACATCTAAAAAACATTTCCCAAAAAACGTACATATCTCACAAAGGACACTGCTAAACATTTTAATTCATGCACTCATCATCTCCCGCAACCTCTGACCAACATTGTTGTGTGACTGATCATACAGTCCACTAAATAATTTGTATCCCTGTATTCCAGCTGGAGTAAATTACAATATGATAGAGCACTTACCCTTGTGTATCAAATCCCTATTGTCCCATAGATTGTAAACTTGCGAGCAGGGCCCTCTTACCTCTTTGTCTGTATGTATTAACCAGTATTGTTTTATTATTGTTTGTTCCCAATTTTAAAGTGCTATGGAATCTGCTGGCGCTATATAATGTTGATGATTATGTACATACATATATATATATATATATATATATATATATATATATATATATATATACATACATACATGCATACATATAAAAGCATGCAGACATGGTCAAAAATTACAAAAAAATTGCAGTCCAAGCACTAGAATAGAGAAGAAATGTGATCTAAGTGACCTTCACTGTGAAATGATTGTTGGGGCCATATGAGTTGTTTCAGTATCTCAGAAACTGCTGATCTCGGGATTTTTACACACAACAGTCTCTAGAGTTTGCAGAGAACGATGCTCAAAACCAAAACCATTACCATCCAGTGAGGGGCCGTTCTGTGGGTGGAAACACCTGGTTAATGAGAGACATCAGAAGAGAATGGTCAACCTGGTTCCAGCTGATAGGAAGGCGACAGTAACTCAATTAACCATGTGTGGTATGCATAAGAGCATCTCTGAATTCACAGCACATCAAACCTTGAAGTGGATGTGCAACAGCAGCAGAAGACCACACAGCACCCTTGTGACAGCCACACAATACTCAGCACACTTGTGACCGCCATACAATACATAGCACCCATGTTACGGCCACACAATACAGAGGGCAACCTTGTGACCGCCAAACAATACATAGGGAAGCCATGAGACCGCCACCCAATACGGAGAGCAAAATATGATTTTTATTGATACAAACAAACTGTGTAGTTAATGTGTGAGAATGTGATTATCAGTTGTTAGTCATTTTCACACCTCCTAACACATCAAATGGCCAAAGGGGAATGTATAAAATCTGTTATATATAACTATTCTTTCTTCAAGTGTTCATGCATCTGAGCAGACTTCAAAATATAAATAGTCAAACACAGTTAACTGTCAGTGGCACCAGGGCCTAATCTGCATTGAAAAAGTCGGTAATTCTGTTGTAAGATAAGGAACTGATCCCTATGTTAATACACATAGGCCATTGAAACATGCATATTATATTTTTACGTATCCCTTGTTGGGCCTGTTTTCACATATCCCCTGTTGTCACATATCTCCTGTTGGGCCAGTTGTCACATATCCCGTGTTAAAAATAAATTGTTCCTACTTTTTGCATTGAATGCCGCTGACCTCCACCTGGGACTAATGACAGCCTCTGTAGATGCAGCCCCCACCCCATTCAGCAAAAGGCAGCTTCACGATTGGCTGGCTGTTGATTTCAAATGACAGGACTGCCCCCTCCACACGCCAGTGCCCTCACAAAAAAAATATATATTTTTTATACTTCTGGCTGACCTGGGCCTATTTCTGTGGAGAGGCCTGGGGCTGCAACCTCATCAGGCCCATTTTTAATCTGGCCCTGCCCACTACATTATTTGCAAAATGTTTGACTAGATCATAAACCATAGTAATTCTTCATTCTTTCCTAGTGCAGAGCAACTTGAAACTTACATCATCTTGTCATGAAAATTGGTCTGCGGAAGAGGAATAAATCATTTTAAAAAGTAGTTATGCTACTTTTAAACACAGATCAAACAGCTGTTTAACATTTTGGTTTAAATTTTTGCGTCATAAATTACCCCCAATGTGTCAGTAAAAAAATGGTGGTCATTACACCAGTTTAAAAATATAACGAATCGTTGACAACCTAGTATGTATTCAGATTATAAACTTCTTATTAAAACAATAAATTATACCTTTTTAATTTACCAATTCCTTCAATCAGGGCAACATGTTCAATTCTTATGTAACTTGTCGGCTATAATAACTACCTAAGATTCATACTCATACCTAACTTCATGTATTACTTTGTTTGCTGGTTAATGATTATTGTTGGGCTCTGCATATTGTGTTTGGATTCTTAATATTGTTTGTTAGTAAAATTAAATTAGGCAAGTCATCAGATCTTTAAATATAATTGCTGTAAAGTAATATTGGAATAATAGACATATCATCTCTCATATACAAAAGTTTTGTACTACTGAGAATTGCGGTCAAGACACTTAATCACTTTGATCTGAAATCGAATAGACTTTTTATTTACTATACAACTATAAGCATAACTATTCCATAGCTAGTCCATCAAATAAGTATACATAAGCTATACTGCAGAAGCTCATGAGTAAGACAAATATATTTTCAATGCAATTAACTTAGTCCTGTGTGGTACAAAGGTTTAATAATACTTTCAAACATATGGCCTATATTAGGTGAAAATGTAAAAATAGTGCTCTAAACACTCTGGCTTGAAATGTATTTAATTAGAATTCTTCCACAAGTAAATATAAAAAAATATTTTAGTCTTTTTTTTCAGTATTGATTTTATGTTGTACTTTTGTATTTTGTAATGCATTTTTCTGATGGCATACCTCCTTTTTTTTTGCATGTTTTAGTTAACATTATCTTAATGTTCTTTTAATTAAATTTATTTTTCGTTAATGTCATGTGTAATTATTATTACTCTTTTGAGAAAAAAAGTATGTTTAATTTTTTTGCTGACATATAGGACCTTCTTGCAGACATGACAATTATTTTGTCAAATGGCGTTGTTGCCTCCACCGCCAGCAAAAATTTCAGCCCAGGGAGCATGCAGAGGTGATATCCCACATTTGGGGACTGTGGGCATTCCTGTTGCACATGAGCCAGATTATCTGCCATTGGATGAGGAATCCTTTAAACCCATAAAATAGCTGTTCCATAACATTGTTGGTTTTTAGCACATCATAAGGTTAGTGGATGGTACTCATGTAGTGCTGGTACCATCTGGAAAAAAAATTAATCCTTATTTCAGAGCTGGAAACATTTTCATTGCATTAATGTTGATGCTATATTTTATGCTTCTGTCTTCATCTGTACTCTGGTTGTCCAATTCCTAGGGAGAGCTTTACCCTGATAGACAGATGTCAATTCATGTCTTTTCTTCCCCTGAATTTGATACCACCCACCTCTACTAGATAAAGATGATTAGGACAGGTGTGCTGTTTTGCTTGTGTAAGGCCTCATCACAGTCACACCCTGGAACCTGCTATTGCTAGACAGAAATGGTAAGTTGCTCACTTTAAAGTGCTTTATTTTGTATATATAAATTTATGAAACACAAAGAATAAGAATAGCACAGGTAACAAGCTTGGGATTATATTCAAAGATGGTCGAATGGATAAGATCTAGGTTGCAGGATAGAAAACAGAGAGTTATAGTTATAGAGTGCATTCAGAGGAGGAAAAGGGTACCAGTGGAGTACCCCAAGGATCTGTACTTGGACCAGTGCTTTTAAATATCTTTACTGGAGCATTGCAAATGGTATTGGAGGGAAAGTATGCTTTTTTGCAGATGACACAAAGATATGCAACAGGGTAGACACACCAGGAGTGGTAAAACAAACCATTGATGATCATGGTAGACTAGAGGAATGGTCAAGAAAGTGGCAACTGCAGTGTAATGCCAAAAAAGGCAAATCAATAACCCAAATGCTAAATATAATATTAATGGCACTATAATGGAATCTACTGAAGTGCTCAGTCTGTCAAAGCATGTATCTGAACTTTTAGCATCCAGACTAAAAGAAAAAAACTGTCTACAGCAAGAAACTAAAATAAGAGCTTATCAGACTTATAAGGTAGGACTTCTTCCTTACTTCAGCCAAGATGAAGAACTTGCATACTGCAATGACATCCCTGGACTTCTTTTTCATATGGGAATGGAATATCGACCATGAGATTGATGTTTTTATAGATAGCTCTAGTAGAAACTTGAAATGTGTTTAATTGCACAATGGTAACCAATATGCTTCTCTACCAATTGCTCACTCAACAAAATTTAAAAAAGAATATTAAAATATCAAAATGGTCTTATAGAAGCTCTGCTATCACGAGCATCAGTTGTCTATTTGTGTTGATCTAAAGATGGTAAACTTACTTGGGCAGCAAAGTGGATATAGAAAGTACCCTTGTTTCATCTGCTTGTGGGATAATAGGGCAAAGCAAGATTATTGGAAAAAAGTGACATGGCCTTCAAGAGAAAACATGACTGCTGGTGCAGCAAACATTGTTAACAAGTCATTGGTTGACAGGAAAAAAATCAATCTCCTGCCACTACATATAAAACTGGAAGTAGCCAGTTGTGAGGAGTTTCTGGTTCTTACTGAGACCATGGATTCTGTGCTTTCTTTGGCACTAACATACCGAAGCAACCAAACTAAAAAGTAAGTGGCTTACACAGTCAAAGTGCAAGTAACTAGAATGTGGGTGGAACACACTGTGGTGGGGGGCGACCGACCTCCTGAAGGAGGATTACTAGGAAGCACAGGTTAGCTTTTACATTTCCTGTGAATTTCTTGTGTCATTTTAGAATATCACAATTAAGAAAAAGGAGGACAGCAAATGTGCATGCCTGAGGCACTCAATGAATGATTGTATTAACATAAAATAATAAACGTTATTGATATACATTGAAGCCAAAATCTTCGCCCTTAATATGAAAAGAGATTTGTGCTACTTAATTTGCACCTCAACTTGTAGCGAGATATTAACAACTATTTACTGTAAATAACTGTAATGACTAATATTCACTACTGTTAAAATGGCAGTATTATGCTGCCAAGCCACATCACTTCTTTTAGGTTTTCTTCCTCATGTTGAACTTCCTATAATCCACTAGCTTTATCTTTCTGTATCACACTTGATAATAAAAAGATATGACTTTCTGTAGTTGGTCATTATATTTTTGTTACCTCTGATTTTTAATATTATAATGCGACTGAGCATCTAAATGGTGTGGAAACAATGAAACAGGTGGAGGAACCTCTAATCATTCAGCTTGATAAGCAATCACCTATGGCTGAATATAACTTGTAAATCAGACACCTGCAAACAATATATTCCGCATTATTATATGCCTGATTTCTAAAGGGCATAGGTATTAGATTGTTTCGTCAATATATTATATTATGGCTCAATAGTCTCAATAGGCTCAATATCTCAGTAGATTTGGCTTAGATTTATCCTAATATCGCAGTACATACAGCCTAGATGTATACTAGTTGCGCGCGTAAGTGGTATGCCATGCTTGCTGCTTGCTGCCTTAGATAATATAAGAAAACTAGCTTTCTTCTTGTGAAAATTATCAATTTATCAGTACGGGAATATAAAGTCTGAATAGAGGACGATTTAAGAACAGTACGAGGGAATGCAGAATGAATGAATGTTGCCATGATTAGGGGAAATTATTGATAACAGAGACATTAGATAGGGTGTCTATTGAGACCCTAAGAAAATGTTTTTCAGCAATTAGGCATACATCGAGGCTGTATGCATCCTCTCCTCCCTTTTCTTAATAGTGAAATGCAACAACAGCGTGTGAGTGCACCCCACTCAAACAAGTTGATACAGTTGCTACCATAGTTTTTCAATATACAATACATGAGGAGCTAATGATTTACTCGGTGCAGTGTGACCTATATTGCAATCTCATTTTAGAATATGTCACATAGATTCAAATTCTACCCCCAACAAAAAGAAAAATAAATGCAGTGTAACTGTTAAGTAATAGTTTTAGGTAAAAATTTGCAAGCCACAAAAAACCTTTATAAACTGATTAAAATATTAGGAATAGTTATTGTGACTAATTTACCATGGCCACCCCATCTGAAAGTCACCTCAAGGTTTAATGCAAGCTAATTTAAACGTAACAAAAAAGAGCTTATAATGTGTAAAATATAGAGCAACAGTTCATTATTTCTTGATATCCTTTCATTAAAAAAACGACAATATTGATCATTTGGATGTAAATGTGCCTTAGAGCTGATTAAAAACAAAAAAATAAAAATGATCTATTTTGATTGTGTTTCCCAGGGCAAAAATGCAGAAAACAATGCAGAAACATAGCAGAGAAGGGGCCACGATAGGTCCCGAAGTAGGGTCAACAGAAGGAGGAAACAAAAGCTGCTGTGGTTAAAAGTAAATAAATGTAACATCTTCTCCTTTTACATAGAAAAACTTGTCCACTTACGTAATAAGGCAGAAGCTCTCACACCCAGTCCTCAACAGCTACCAACAGGCCACGTTTACAGGATTTCTGTCTGTAGAAATAGGTGTGACAATTGCTAACCAAGCCTAATAGATTAACTCACCTGTTCATGTTTCAAGAAATAGTGAAAACATGAACTGTTGGTAGCTCTTTAGGACTGAGTTTGGACACATCTCTTGTAAGGTATATATAGCGCTTGTTACTGTTGGTACAACTAATAGATTAAAAATAGTCTACATGTGATGTGTTGCAGATAATAAAGCCATTACATATGAGTTGAGTGTTGGGTCTATAATATATTAAGATTTTTTTTGTAAACTAAGCAATACATAATAAGGTACCAATGGGGATGTAACAGTACATTATAGATATGTAGTTTTCATGTAAAAATGGATAATATGAGTTAATGGGTAAGTGTGATTAGTCTATATTTGCTAATTAATCCAATTGAGGCTATATGCACATTTTCATTCTGGGTTGTTTTAAGTGCAAATAGGCCTGTTGTAAACCTGATACACCTGTGTCTAATGCAGATCCAGAAAGCTCTGCATATGGTCATAGATATGGTATTTTGCACTTGGTGTAGCTCTGGCTCATATGCTGCTGATGAGGAACTGGACAAATCTCCAGATGGCTATACATATGGGCGAAAATCATTTTGTGTGAGGAATTTAAAACCTACTTTGCATCAGCCCCAGAGTTGGGATATTACTGCACCACTAGAACTATTTTTTAAAAAATAGGCACAGCCAGTAAACTGCCTTTTAGTTTTAAAAAATATCATGCAAAGGTTTTTCTGGGGGTCACAGTAATATTGCATCTAGCATTTGAAATTTTATTCTGCAGCAAAGAATTTCAGATAAGATGCAAAACCTTATCTAGTTATTGAGCTGAAACAAATTAATAAAATGATATGTAGACTCCTAAAGCAAAGGATAATTAAGGCTGTTTAATGCATTAAATCATTTTCTCAGACTAATATGATTTCATTTAAGTGAGTAGCTAAATTATCTTCTTTTGTCATTATTGGTAATTATAATGATAAGCAGTTATTCATTTTGTAATATTGAGATAAAACACTTCATTACTTGAGAATATTTAAGCACATCCCACAGACACCCACCATGTCTTCATTGTGATTACCGTGTTGTGTAAGTATATCTACTCAGCTATCCATCTATGTGCATGCTGCATGTAGATGGAAGAAGTATCTACATGTTTTATTTATTTATCCTGCACTCGGGCCAAATCAACTGGAAAACTACACATTTAACATAGCATAATTTACATACAAAAAATGTTGTTGCAAAATAATATATAGGGCTTCTGACATCTATGAGGACATATGCTAATCCGTTCATCCAGAGAGTCCTCTGATAACCAATAAGGAAATATGAAGTATTGGTTCCCTCTTGAATAATTTTAATGTTTAACAATAGTTGGGGATCTCCAGTCCTGCATTTTAACTGATTATTCTTATTTGTCAACTTGAAGCTGTTTCTATAGATTGTAAGCTTGCGAGCAGGGCCTTCTCACCTCTTTGACTTTTTACCCAGTTTGTTTATTATTTTACTGTGCTTGTCCCCAATTGTAAAGCACTACGGAATATGTTGGCGCTTTATAAATAAATGATGATGACAAATTGTCATATAATTCAACAAGAGATTACTTACTGTACGTAACATCTATTATTGATCATAATTTTATCAACTACGCTGATTTTCTAACAAAACTTGCCATTCTTCAACCAGCCTGTACAATTCATGATGTCTAAATACAAACTGAGATGGATTAAAGTGATTGTCAATCATTTTTTTTTACTCACAGGTCTGTCATTATGCTGCTTGTCCCTCCCTGTACCTTTTAGATTCTTCCAAATTTTTTTAGTGTTACCTGCTCCCGAAAGGTGATTTCTATCGGGAGGAGAGTGACACCAAACAGCACTTATCTTTAATTTTACTTTACAGGGATATATTAACAGCAGGGCCTGTTCTACCATTAGGTGACCCTAATTGTCTAGGGCTTTTATCACGAGGGTGCACCTAAAGCACTGGATGAGTAACACATATTGTCTCTCCGCCATTGATTTTAATGCCATTGACATGAAAAAGCAGCAAGCAGCTTCTTACATGTGAAAATACTGGCCTCTACTTTTCCATGTCAGTGTTGCTCTAGGAGCCTGCGTCTTGGTTATGATATCACAGTCAGCTGACACATTACCCGCAAAGGTAAGAAACAGCAGGGGTGGGGTTGCCACATTTGAGTGTGTGGGGGGACTTCTGAGTGGAGGTGACTAGAAAACTCCCAGAGCTTCCATCATTCTAATTAACAGTAGTGAAGGGAAATGCCAAGAAATAAATATATTATGGGGCAAATATAAATAATAAAACTACTCACTTTGAGCAAATGAATCAGCCTCTATAGTGTTGATGAGTCCTATTCAAAAGTAATTTTAGTGACAGCTAATCTGATTGAGGAAAAGCAACTTATATCATACAGATGACTAGCTACCATATTTATTGGATACTATACCCTCTCCTTGTGCACCATAGTAATAACTGTCCAGCCATCAGTAAACAACATAAATAACTTGGGTTACTTGTAGAGATGTGTGCTGACCCCCATGTTTTGGATGCAGTTTTGGTTCTAAAAAAAATCTTTGCATTTTGATTTGTCAATGGCTTTGCCCAAAAATCCTGAAAGGTTTTGTTTAAGTTTTGGAATTGGATTTAATTAAAAATTGAGAAAATAAAAAAATAGGTGAAATTATGTGATTTGGAGCTGTTTTTGCTCATATATTTCTATTGCCAGGATTAACTTTCATGTCCAGTCATTTCCAGTATACTTTCGCTTTCTCCAACTCAATTAACCAAATAATTTACCAGTCTAACTACAAGACATGTGTGAAGACCAACTATTGGCCTACCTGAACTGTCTGTGTTACATATGTCCTCCACTTCATTAATATAACATGTGTATATATATATATATATATATATATATATATATATATATATATATATATATATGGGTCTTCCTCTTTACAACGGGGTTGTGCAAGGTGACGGTTCCATTCAGTCCCACCACCACTGTATTTTTAGGTCACCTACGGGCCCATCACCATGAGATCCAGACACCTCAGGCTCCAAACCATGTCAACAGCTTTCCAGCATCAGTCCAAAGAGACCTGCACATTCAACCAACCATACTAGGTCAGATACTACACTTGTGCCAAAAGGATTAATTGAGATTGACATTCTAATCTTAAACTGGAAATAAGTATGTAGATATATATGGTAACTGGATGTAGATGTACATGGAAACTGGCAAATACATCAAATTTCCCATGTTTGATTGGCAAGGGCAGCATTGCATCACAGATCTACCTTACTTGTTCCATAAACAACCACTTATAAGGAAAAACAAGGTATTTGACACATCTGCTCTTGGCTGCTAATGAGTGCTCTGACCATTGAGAAGTGCATAGTACTAGTCTTATTTTAGTTATGGGTGCAGGACACATCTATTTAGTTTTCTAAATGTCTACCTCTATTCATTCATATGACTGTCCATCTAATGACCTCTGCCTATTTCTGCAGCATCAGTGTCTATGATGGATGCTGTATTATGTTCCAAATTTATTGTGTGTGTGGTATTTGAAATTTTGTAGTATGTGAGGCCACCTTCGTCTATCATCATCAATATTTACTTATATAGTGCCAGCAAATTACATAACATTTTACTATTCAGTAATTACTTGTCTAAATATCTACCACTGTCTATCTAATGAACTCTGCTTCTTACTGCCTCTTCACTCTGCATGTTGCATGCTGTGTAACATTCCATGTTTAGTGTGTGTGTGTGTGTGTGTGTGTGTGTAGTGTTTTAACATTTTTATCTATTGCACCTTACTCTGCCTACACTACAGTTTATTTTGTTTAATTTATCTAACGGACTTGCTCCAGTTGGTGGCATGGCAGGTGACATTTTTTTTTCAGCCACTGCAATGTTCTATATGCAGTTCCTTAATGTTAAAAATGCCCAGAAAAACCTTGACACATTAACACCATTTTTCCCACTTCAACTTCACAAGTATTGAAAAATACAAATTTTAGAATATAGTATTTTTTGGAGGGATTCTGCTTTTGACACTTGCACACAAACACCCAATTTTTCCCCACTAAATTCAGATGCTACTGCCCTTACACAACATTACTTTCACTAGTAAAACTTAAAACTTTAAAATAAATAAATCTAATAATTTTTTGGGTTCTGCACTGCAGTTGACATCCCCCATTTGTGCTGCCTTTTTCAAAATGGCAGATGAGAACATGAGGGAAGACTAGATATAGAATATATATACTCGCAATAAATTTTCCTGAAAATTACATTTGCCTAGTTTTCAGATCTGATGTTGACACGAGGAACAGAGAACCCAAAATCGTGGATCTTACGGATTACTTTGAATCTGAACCACAGATCTCTAGTTGTTTGTGTATATTGTATTGTCTTGTCTAGAATATTTATTTAAAGTTTGCAGCTTGTACACTCTAGGTTTCCGATTTGGATTTAAGACAAATTAATCTGTGTTTAAAATGTTTGAGAAGTAAGAAAATATGTAGAAAGTCCTTCAGATATTTAAGTTGGAAACAATTAAATTAACATCAATAAACAGACATCAAATGCCAAGATGGAAACATGCCACAGTTTATTCACTGTTGCTATTCAAACCCACTGTCCAATGCGCTCCCTGTGCTCTTCCCTCTGTTCCAGTCACAAAATCCTGTGACACAATCCTACTCTGTACAACAGAAGGTGCAGGACCCTTTAAGAGAAGCTATAAACCTGTGGTCATGTGTTCTGACAAGCTTTATTCATCAGCTTAGCTATTTAAACCTGCTCTGTGCACAGTTCTGTAACATAGTATTAGGCTTCATACCTTTACTCCAACATTCCTATTCATATTGTGGCCGATTCCTGTGCTTTCTGACTCACACTGCTCCAGTCTTCTCTCTGCCTGACATTTGGTACTGTTTATGCCTGATTGTTGCTGACCCGGCTTGTTCTGACACCCCTTCCGTTTGCTGATTTGACACTCTGCAGTCCATTTGTGTACCTGTCCAAGCTACGTTGACCAGATCCTTCTTGCTGTTGATACCAGCTTATCACACATTGAGGCAGTCGGAATGCAGCAATCTGTGAACCCACCAACAGCAAAGCTCAAACTATCTTGTGGGGTCCATGGCATAAACCAGTTGTGCATTGGACTCTGCGCCTCTGTTATTGCCAGCGCTAATCAGGTTCGCTAATGTGAATCCATGCTCTTGGCTAGAATTGTGACATGCAATCTATTATTCTCCAATCATGCATGTTATAAAGTATTTTGGACTAAACTGAAAATGTGAAGTTGATGTGTTTTAGAGAGCCGTACCTTTATCTTATTATAATAAAAATGTATGTTATTATACGTATAAACTCTTGTAAATATGACTTAGAATCAGTGGGTTTTGATGTCATCAATCACTGTTCATTGGGCTTTAGAAAAACCATATTGCCTTAGTCCAATATATATATATATATATATATATATATATATATTTCAAATGATATAACTTACTACAAATAACATTTGCAGTAGTACAGACATCCAAATTCTAACGTGTTTACTCATAAACCTAAATTAAACTACAGTTGTACCTTAGGGTAATATTATACTTCAGTAAGAGCCTGCCAATATCCAGTTAAATCTGCACTCTGCAGCTGTCCACTATGCCCTAAAGTCAAAAATGAATACTGGTGTGTAAAATTGGAAGTGTAGAAAACTGCTCAGTTTAGAACGAAATTAATAGATAAAGATAGCCTTAGCAAATTCCCACATCATAGTAAAGATAGCTTTGGGCTTTCATGTAAAACTTTAAGCTTTGAACAGCTGTACTTTGAAAAGTGCTGCATGGCATTTGAAATTAACTTTGCAATGTGTTTTGTAGCCCATGAACCATTCCTTTTGTATTCGGTGGGTGCATATTACATAATTGAAATATTTCAATCAAAATAAAAACCTTCTTTTACCCAGTATTACAGTGTAAACGCATATTTTGCATATAATGAAAAGTTACTCTTATGGATAGAAAGGAGTGAAATGGTTTGTAAGTTATTGGGTGGTCAATCAGGTCTTGAATTAACTCAGAGAACAAATCTGGAACAGAAAGTAGGCAACTTTTTACATAACAAGGGGAAGAGAGGCTCTTAAGCCGAAAGTATTTAAAATCATGGGTTTGTGTCCAGCATGTACTTAACACTGCAGGGTTAAATCTGGGGAGTGAACAGCCATTAGAATTTAAAGGGAGGGTCTGGCTATTTCATATTGGCAGTAAAAGCAGAGTTCAACTTAGTCTTTTCCAGAGGTCCGGATACCTCCTTCCCACCCGGCATTAAATGTTTATAAGACTAACATGTTTCTTATCCCTATACAGACGAGGCACAGTTGCCGGTGGGAGAGCATTGCAGTAGGCTCGCAGTTAGCAGACGGTACTTATGCGGTTCAGGGTAATGGTCACTGTCCCCTTCGAAGCACTTGACTCTTGGTTGCTCTAGTAAGGAGGACCATGGGATGCCTGGTAAGGGCATAACACCGTTTGAGTCCAGAGGGGGATAGTCGCTTATTGCCTCACAATAGTCTGGCCAATAGATAAGGTTTATGCTGGGTCAGTGGGAAGGTGTTCTCCCACCTTATTGGTATATGTTTTAGCTGACTGCGCTGCTCTCTCCGCCAAAACTGTGACTTTTCTTCTAAACTTACATCGTTGTCCGTGTCATTAAATGATTATTGGTATTAAGCATGCAGAGTTTAAGCGTAGTGTTTTGGTACATGTTTAGGGAATGAACACTATGCATTTTAGTTAAGTAATTCCCCTGCCCCCAGAGGTGACATAATTAATATTTTTAAATACATTCAAGGTAAATACTAAATACTACCCACCTGTTCCTCAAAGCCTACCCACCTTCCACCTAACCCCTCTTCCCCTCCTTTATACACCAACTCACTACCTCTGTACCTGAGTTTTGTTCACCCTCCCTTAGGATGTAAGCCCTCCTCCCTCTTGTGTCCTTACCAGCTCTTCTGCTCCATCTCTACTGCATTAGCCTGCTTGGAGCTTCTGAAGTGTCAGTATTTTTTGTTTACTGTTCAGTAATGTACTACCCTGTACTGTCTACTGTTTGTGCATTGTACGGCGCTGCGGAACTCTTGTGGCGCCTAACAAATAAAGGATAATAATAATAATAAAATACTAAAGTTGTGCACTGACCCCCGTGTTTTCATTTTGAATGTGGTTTTTATTCTAAAACGTCTTTGTGCTTTGGTTTTAGTTTTGGTTTTGTTATGGGTTTTGCCCAAAAATCCTGAAAAGTTTTGATTTTGGTTTTGGTTTTGTATATGGATTTCATTAAAAATTAGGTGGTTTTTGCTCCAATATTACAATTTATAGCATTGACCTTCATTTCTGGTAATTTACAGTCTATTTTCTAATGATCTCTTCATAACTGTACACATTTTCACCAATTTTGGCTGCAGTGAGCTGACTGGCTAAAATACACGGCAGTTTAATAATTATTTCTTAACAAACAAATTTTATATTTTTGGGGGGTGTTGTGCTGCTCAGAGAAAATAAAAGAAGACCCTGCTGCTCACAGTCAAACACACTACCTGCTTTTTGCCTGCTTAATAAAGATGTCACAGACTGCCCCTGGCAAAGTTGCTTTGATGCTTTGAGTACAAAAGAAAAAACTTTAGATTTTAGAAGAAAGATATAAATTTATTTTTTGGGAGGGTCCTGCTACACTGCTGCTCACACTCAAACACAACCACCAAATTTAAAACTACATTCACTAGAAAAGAGAAAAGATTTTATAATAAATAATTGTTTTTTGGTGGATACTGCTCACAGTCAAACCCTATATTTTGCCTGCTTTATAAAAATGAACTAAAACTGACTTTCACAAGATTGCTTTTTTCACTAGGAAAACTTTGGATTTTAAAATAAATAAATTGAATTTTCAGGGGGCTGTGATGGTCAGAGTCATACAGCAGCGCCATGTTTTCTCCATACTAAATATAATTAGATAGAAATGCTAGTACAGGATGGTTTTTTTTGTATGTTATTAAGTTTAGTTTCTATTTTAATAAAAAAATTGTTTAAAATTTGAGTATGTATTTCACCAACCTTCACATATTTTCCCTGGAGAACTTGTATGATGGACTCACATGTATGAAGTACGATCAGGCCTAGAGCTTGCAGTAAAATAGCTGTGCTGTACTTGAGATTAGCCAGTATATTCCCAGTAGCCAATATTCTGGGGTAGAAACCAGTCTCTGCTCTGCAGATATGTGTTTCCTTAAATGTGTGTCCTGCATTTGTATGAGCGGGATAACATGTTGAAGCAGCTCCTTGAATGTAGGATCATTCATCCGCAGAAAATTCCTGAAGTCATTAGGATTCTTGGGCCTGATTCATTAAGGATTTTAACTTAAGAAACTTCTTATTTCAGTCTCCTGGACCAAACCATGTTACAATGCAAGGGGTGCAAAAAAGTATTCTGTTTTGCACATAAGTTAAACACTGACTGTTTTTTCATGTAGCACACAAATATGAACTTTAAATTTCAATGTACAAATAAGGTATCAAGTATTTGTGTGCTACATGAAAAAACAGTCAGTATTTCACTTTTTTCCAAAACAGAATACTTTTTTGCACCCCTTGCATTGTAACATGGTTTTGTCCAGGAGACTGAAATAAGAAGTTTCTTAAGTTTAGATCCTTAATGAATTAGGCCCCTTGTACCATAACTCCTGTAGCAGTGGTATGTATTAAAAGCATACTTGCCAACTCTCCCGGAATGTCCGGGAGACTCCCGCATTTTGTGAGAGTCTCCCGGACTCCCGGGCGAGTGTGGCAATCTCCCGAATTCTGCCCACTTCACTAGGAAGTGCCCCACTTCCTAGTGAAGTGGGCAGAATTAGATCCCAAACGCCGCGATTCCCGGTGAATCGCGGCGTTTGGCCCCGCCCCCGCTGTCAAATGACGCAATTTGCGTCATGACGTCACAGGGGGCGGGGCCGAAATGACGCGATTTCGGCCACCCCGCCCCTTCACGCCCCCCTCCACTGGCTGGCTCCCGGAAGGGAGCTGAAGAAAGTAGGTAAGTATGATTAAAAGGACTCTTTCATGAGCAACCAGTACTTGGTCTGATAACTGCAATTTTGTTTCTTCTCCTTTCTCTCCTGTTTATTAATTACAGCTTGTCCCCTAAGGGAGAAGCAAACAAACATGAAATTTTCTTCTATTTGCCAGGCTCATGACATAACAATAAATCCTACCTTGTGTATAGTTCTAAAGGGAGTTAACCAAACCTACATTATACACAAAGAAAAACAAAGCAATGAATGGCGGTTATGCTATTTCCTCTTTCTAGACTCTGTGTGTGTGTGTTTGTGTGCAGTGAGGATCAGCCCATTATTTAAATTAGGTTTGTATATTGCTACATGGTAGGCAGATATCTGCAGAGCATGTATGGGGTCACAATTGTTTCAGCAGATGGTTATGAGATAAGCAAATCTGGCGGTAAATCGTGTAGGCGTGTCCGCATGAAATGGCATACTCATCTGGACTTTCAGTCCTTTGTAGAATCGTTACAGGAGTCACATCTGCAGCAATTTTCAATAGTGTGTACCCAGCTTATCTAAGCATCATTGGTTCACATTTTTTTTTTTTTCATTGCAATTAATAAAATATTCAGTCACTTTCCATCACACAAGCCAAAGTACTGAATGTATAAAATCAACAAACAAGTAAAGTGTGCAGTTCAATATAGACAATATGTGAAAATTGTTAAGAGTTAAGAAGCCTAAAAGAGTCTAAAGGTACCCAAAGAGTTAATGAATAAAAACAATTAACATTTAAAGTGTGTGTGCAACTTTCTGCAAAAAAAACACAACTAAATTAGTAGAGGAAATAAAACTATAAAATGCAATTAATAAAATGTGTATTTATAAACATAAGTTGTGAATATACCAAAATGCTCTCTTCTGATATACAGAATACAACAAAAATCAATTACATATTATAGTGGATGAATGGCCCTTATTTTTGTACTTTGTACTTTAGTAAAATAGAAGAAAAATAAATATCAGATGAATGTGACTTATGATGATGGTAGAATGAAAGGTAACTGGCTACGACTACTAATATTACTGTGAAATTTATAGATCATTTTAGGGTATTATTTCAGGAACAAACATTTTCCTACTTGGATTTTGTTCTTGTTACCCCAGCATCACAATGTCCATTTACACAAGATGGGCCTGAGTCATTAAGGAAAGTAAGGCAAGAAAATGGAGTAAATGTTCTCCGGGTCAAACCATGTTACAATGTAAGGGGTGCAAATTAATTTATTATTTTGCACAAAAGTTAAATACTGGCTGATTTTTCATCTAGCACACAAATACTTGATAGCTTTATTTTTACACTGAAATTTAAAGTTGATCTAGGACATGCCCTACCCCAACTATAAATCTGTGCCTACATTTTAAATTTACCTCCCCCTCAAATGCAACATGGTTTTGTCCAGATTCAAAGTTACTCCTTTTTTATGCTTTGCTCTCCTTAATGACTCAGGCCCGATAAGCTTATCTGTAAACCAATGGGTGTTTGGTGTAGTTAAATACCTATATTAGAAAGTTTTGCAAGCAAATGCAGTAACAAAATGGGCCTGATTTACAAGGAAAGTAGATGTCAATTTTGTACTTAAAATACGCAAATTTAATATGGGCATGCCCAGAACCGGACCATATGCAAATAAACCAGCAACGCTCATTTCATCTTCGTATGCAAAGGACACTTACTACAGCTTATGATTTCTGAGAAGGAGCAGGGCAGTGAAAGGCCATTCACCCGTAGTCAATGTATAATAAGGGCATTATTATTATTATTATTATTATCCTTTATTTATTAGGCGCTACAAGATTTCCACAGCACCGTGCACAATACAAACAGTAGACATTGCAGGATGAAACAATACAGAACAATATACAAATAACACCAAGACTTCAGAAACTCCAGGCATGGCTATTGTAGTGAAGTTGGAGCAGATAAATAGGTATAGAGACAGGAGGGAAGAGGGCCCTGCTTATAAGAGCTTACATCCTAAAGCATGCCAAACTCTCCAGCTCACACAGCCATGATTCAAGCTATGATTTACTTCTTCCACCAGCAACAGGGCTAGTCTAAATCCTGATTACTTGTGATGACGGCTGAGTATATATGCTATAACATGTATTTGCAATCAGGAGCTATTGTAAAAATGTATTTTATGTTCGGCAGACAAAACTTTTTTTTAAGTGTTTTATCAATATAATAATGTATTAAAGTTTTTTTGTCTGTGCCTTCTTTTGAGTTTTTATATTCCACATAGGTATTGGATGTATCCTGCAGTGTCTTGTGTAGTAGAGCTGAGCAGACTTACAGCCAAAATTATAAGCGCATGTATCTTCAGATCCGCTCCTTGTTAAATTTTGGATGTGCATATGTCTGAATTCCGTTCCTTTTAAAACAAATGCAGTTTGCGTTCAGTATGCATGTCATCATGAGTCAGATCCATTGTTTCCCTGGCAACAATGTACATGGCAATGATATTATGGGGAAGAGAAACTTATTGTAATCAGAAGACGTGATGAATTCCTGCCTTATTCTTATTTTTTTCCTCTCAGAAATGCTTTTTAAACTTGTCAGCTATGAAACATTGACAGTCATAGAAACTTGAAAATTGTTTAACAGATTCACTAATCTCTAATTGTGAAATTTGAGAGAATATTGTCGATTCTGCTTTCATGATTTTAAGGGGATTTACATTTCACATCAACACTGTATATCTTACAGTTGTTGTTGAGCCTCTTTCAAATACAAATTATATTGTTTCCTCTGTATCAGATACAAATATATTACTAATATACAAAATATTTCCGGCACTAAAGATGGCTGCTCAGACAGGGCACCAGCGCTGGGAATCTGCACCCCAAAAAAATGTAAATGTAACCAATCAAATTATACGATGGTATACCGAGTCTGCCACAGAGCACTCATGCACGGAATATACAATGAATAGTAAATTTATTAAAACATTCTAAAAACCACAATAATGGTAAATACAGTGTGACCACATGTTAGATGGTATCAGTGCCAAATAGAACATATAGCAAAGTAGGTGCACCTACACGATGTTCAAAAAAAGGATAAAAAATTGCAGGTATGTACCAGTCCAGTAACTTAGCGCAACCACTTATCTTTGTTATGCGCTGTATGTTATAACATTCATGGAGACAAAGTTCCCAATATGGTAAATCTGCAGTTTGGAGCTATAGAACAGTGTATAAGAGGAGGAACACTACATAGGTAGTGACTGGACTCCACATGGTGTGTCAAAGGTATATCAAAGTCTCTTACCAGATCCCTGGCATGATATCACAAGACCTGTACCTTGATGGTGTGTTCCGAATCCTGAATTGAATAAACCTCCTTTCTTTAGTAACTGTAGAAATTGATCAAAGCTCCAATTGCTGCTTCTATCCGTACCAGACTGTCGACAAACAGTAGCGCATGGGATCACGCACATCTGACGTCATAAAGGTGCGCACCCGTCTCCTACGGAACTCTCTGGAAATATTCAAAGAGTTAGCGGTTGCTGATAAAGAAGCACTATTAGATAAAAGGCACTTGAATTTAGCCAGCAAAAGTATTACTGCTCCCTTGACGCGTTTCATCACCATATAGGTGATTTCCTCAGAGATAAATTTCCCAATGACCCTGGTCGTCTTTTTAAATCCACAGCAGATTACAAAACAATTAACACATGGTGAAAATTAACCTTTTGTTCTCCGTGCAAGAGTGCTCTGCCCCTATTCCCATAGAGGATATTTGAATCAATAAGCAAACGCCTTTTTCAGGTGTTGGCATTTTTTAAAAAACAATCTATATAAATATTGGGACATCAACAAAATTCTCATATTTTGGGCTCTATACACCACCACAATGGATTTGAAATGAAACAAACAATATGTGCTTTAACTGCAGACTTCCAGCTTAATTTGAGGGTATTTACATCCAAATCAGGTAAACGGTGTAGGAATTACAACAGTTTCTATATGTGCCTCCCACTTTTTAAGGGACCAAAAGTAATGGGACAATTAACTCCAATGCTATTTCATGGACATGTGTGGGCTATTCCCTCATTATATCATCATCAATTAAGCAGGTAAAAGGTCTGAAATTGATTCTAGGTGTGACATTTGCATTTGGAATCTGCTGCTGTCGACTCTCAATATGAGATCCAAAGAGCTGTCACTATCAGTGAAGCAAACCATCATTAGGCTGAAAAATCAAAACAAACCCATCAGAGAGATAGCAAAAACATTAGGTGTGGCCAAATCAACTGTTTGGAACATTCTTAAAAAGAAAGGACGGTCCGGAGAGCTCAGGAACACCAAAAGACACGGAAGACCATGGAAAACAACTGTGGTGGATGACAGAAGAATTTTTTTCCTGGTGAAGAAAAACCCCTTCACAACAGTTGGCCAAATCAAGAACACTCTCCAGGAGGTAGGTGTATATGTGTCAAAGTCAACAATCAAGAGACTTCATAAGAGTGAATATAGAGGATTCACCACAAGATGTAAACCATTTGTGAGCCACAAAAGCAGGAAGATGAGATTAAAGTTTGGCAAACACCATCTAAAAAAGCCATTACAGTTCTGGAACAACATCCTATGGACAGATGAGACAAAGATCAACTTGTACCAGAGTGATGGGAAGAGAAGAGTATGGAGAAGGAAATGAACTGCTCATGATCCAAAACATACCACCTCATCAGTGAAGCATGGTGGTGGTAGTGTCATGGCATGGGCATGTATAGCTGGCAATGGAACTGGTTCCCTTGTATTTATTGATGATGTGACTGCTGACAAAAGCAGCAGGAAGAATTCTGAAGTGTTTCAGGCAATATTATCTGCTCATATTCAGTCAAATGCTTCAGAAGTCATTGGACGGCGCTTCACAGTGCAGATGGACAATGACCCGAAGCATACTGCAAAAGCAACCAAAGAGTTTTTTAAGGCTAACAAGTGGAATATTATGCAATGGCCATGTCAATCACCTGACCTGAATACGATTGAGCATGCATTTCACTTGATGAAGATGAAACTGAAGGGAAAATGCCCCAAGAACAAGCAGGAACTGAAGACATTTGCAGTAGAGGCCTGGCAGAGCATCACCAGGGATGAAACCCAGCGTCTGGTGATGTCTATGCCTTCCAGACTTCAGGCTGTAATTGTCTGCAAAGGATTTGCAACAAATATTAAAAGGTGAAAGTTTGATGTAGGACACACAGAACAGTGGCAGGCATGTGCAGGCAATAGGAGGCTGACTACAGTTAGGGTTAGGGCATGTACTCGTAATTGCAATGCAATTGGATATGGACACATTTACAGATACATATTTTAGGAGTTATATTTTTCCCTTGTAAGCATCCTGAAATACCTGGTCTATATATGCTAAGCTTACTACCTCGCCACCCTCTTTGGAGCAGTGGGAGTATATTTACTAAACTGCATATTTGAAAAAGGGGAGATGTTGCCCAGAGCAACCAATCATATTCTAGCTATCATTTTGTAGACTGTACTAAATTAATGATAGCTAGAATCTGATTGGTTGCTATATGCAACATCTCCACTTTTTCAAACCCCCAGCTTAGTAAATATACCACTTACAGTTTTCCAAATAAGTGACAGGCTCGCACAGTTGTGACTTTGTACTTTATCTGAGCACATGCATATTTACGCAGTTTAGTAAATATACCCCCTGAAATTCAGTTTGGATTCCATTCACAAAACTTTACTAATACTTTTCTAGTGATTTTGTGGTGGTCAAAGCTAATATTCATTATTACTTGTTATTATTACAAATCTTCAGTTGCTTTTATCATGCTTCACTTACTTATCATCCAAATTCTTAGCTGCTTTTGGTCTAACACTGACCACTTTTTGTTCCTATGCAAACTTTCAAGCTGCTCCTTCAGCATTTTTATTTTCCATCAACTTCAATTGAGGAGCCCCAGGGATTAGTGTTGTGGTCATTTAAATTTTTAATTGTTAACAACGCATTGAGCAATCTACTCAACAGTTTTGATTTTCAATAGTACCTCTATGCTAATGTAATACTGTTTTCCACATCCTCTTGTCCGCTTTTCACTAACATAATTGTCAATTGTCTTTCAGTTAACTTCTTTCTTATGTTATCCACGTACCTTATACTTTTAACTAACAAAAATTGAGTTTCTGATGTCCCTAATGCTCTTTTTAGCTTCTTTTAACATTTTAGTTGTTGAATGTGTGATAATATCATTGGTCTTTGAGGAAATATATTGTTTAAAAAGAAATAAGTTAACAAGTTAAATAGCAAGTTCAGCAATACTATATTTAGCATTTGTATTATTGCTTTGAATTATGAAATATTTGTATTAAGTTTTCAATTCATATCCATTAATGCTAACATCATCTTTTATAATAACGGATCAGGAGTCTCCTTTTCTATAACTTAGCAAAGCTAAATTTTGTGTGTGACAGAGTGATAAGTATGATCAGAACTGAATCACTAATTTCTATTTTGGCAAGAAATCTTAGAAATCTTCTATGGAACAATCATACTTGATTTACAGAACTTTAGATGATCCTTGGCATCTAAAAACATTGTGGAATTCTAGTGTATAAAATTTAGAACATACATTATTATTCCAAAATCATAGTAATATTCTGGTTACCACTGCTCATTGTAATTTCTTGAAAAGGAGTTGTTAAATATTCACAAAGTAAAAAGGACTACTTGATTATAAACAAAAGACCATGCTCTCATATTTAGGCAAACTAAGATTTCAGCTTCATGCCGTAACACAGGGCACTGGTTATGTAGCTGGTGTTTTCCTTACATTTCCTGTAATACTTAAGAGAACAAAGAAAAATTGATTTTACAGTAAAGAGATATATAATTGGCTGTGCATTGAAGAGTCAAATGGTAAAATGGTAGACAAAATAATGCTTTAAATATATATTCTTTCAATATAGGGGTATTAAATAACTCAACTACTTTGATGTGCATCACATTTTGGTGACTATATTTAAAAACTAAGATTTTTTTCCAATTATACTTTTTTGGTTAGGCACTAGGTGGGAAAAAGACTTATTAAAGTAGGTGTGTGAATCCCACAAATGCTAAGGTTGATTTAGAGTTTGGAGTAAATCCATACACTAAGTGCAAATGGTGCATTCGAAAGAAAAAAACATTTTGTGCAGCAAAGGGGAAATGTAAAATGCACAACATGGTTAAAGTTGTGACAAGATCATGGCCTAGGCCAAGTTCTATGTATCATAAATAAGTTCTGTGCAATTCAAAACATGTAACACATGGCACACATTTTACATCTGTGTTTTGCACGCAAATTCGTCCAAATTTAATTGACCCTCGTTGATCAAATCTAACCCTGGAACTACTTGGTAACATGGAGTTTCACATTCTGCAACCATGGTTCTCCTAGTAAGCTACAATTAAATATATTCACATATTTATAGGTAGTTTTATACAACAGGACCACAAAATGGAGATTTAATCTTCAGTGTATTATTGTGGGTGCAGTCATGTAAATTACCTCTTAGTTTAACTGATAGCCAACTATACACATGAAACTGCTGTTTTAATAATATAGATATAGTCAGAAATGCATAAGTCCAATTATCAGTCAGCTATTTAGATCTTATTAGAATTAATCAGTATAGTGCAAGATGGGGGTCATTAGTGTTTATGGTATATAAATAGGAGATTACCCAGACTTTTCAAATTTCATGTAGCTCTCATTTATTTAAAAAGTTTAATATAGCTTAATGTAAGAGCAATTCAATTGGATATGGCGTGAGGACACGAGGGTTAATGAAAACACCACCATGGCTGCTTCTTATTTCTCACCAAATGTGAACTGTGATCAGTATACATTTTGGCTTTGTGCAGCCCCCCAAATTCACTATTTCCTCAGCTATGTTTTAAGTCCATACAGTTGTTATATATTAATATGTGCATATACTGTGTTTTCATGTTAAATTCAATAATATCAGGCCTATTTATAAATGGCTAAATATCTACCTGTTAATTACCATCGCTTATCACAAAAATAAGGAATGATATTATGTGGTTATTTATTAAAAAAATCATCCGGGGATAGTGCATCCAATAAGAGACTGTCCCAGCAATGACTCTGCCTTACTAACAACTCGGGATCTAACCCAGAGTCTTTACTACATATGCACAACCTTAGCCATTTTCATTAGTTAACAGAGGGAAGAGCATGAAGGCTGCTGGAGAGGGAACCAAAGATCCCTGCCATAGGGCAGCCAACTCCATCTTCACATTAGTTAGTGGGTCAAGCTAGGCTTTACAGAGTTTGTGAAATTGCCCCATACTTCAGTTCTCATTGAAAATTATGCAAACTGCGGTTTAATGCAATACTTAGCCTAATGCAAGAAATAACTATAATATCCCCTACATTAGGTTTTTATTAAATAGATATGTTACTTGAAAATGCCTAAACATGCAAAAAAGGCAATTACCGCATGGTTTAAGGCTTAATAAATAGGCCCTTATATCTGTAAAAGAGTTGTAGCCATCCTGGGTAAAAAATGATCATTTGCAGACTAACAATGAATGTGTCAACCCTGGAACAATACATTTAATAATTAAATCGCCATTGATTACACTTCTGTACTTGTACTCCAGGACAATGCTCTTGCTACTTAAATCATCATTGATTAGGTTCCTTTCAGGTGTGGGCCTGGAATCAGTAAACGGCCTGGAGCCACCCCTGTTAGGCGGTCTGACACAAAGATGAACAGCATCTGAACCATGTCCCAGGGTTAATCCAGGGAGAATGCCAGAGTTAATCACATTCTCAGTAATTAGGCTCCTTTGTGTGAGATTCAGGAAATTGCGTTACTAATATCATCATCAGTGATTCAGTTGCTCTTGAGAGACTTAAATTGAACCCAATGGTTGGGGTGTGGAGACTGGTATGGGGACTGTATAAAGAGCACATGATGTTGAATCATGGACACTCGCTGCACTTTGGAAGAACTGAGTGCTATGGCTCAAGCTGGAATGAGTGAAGATTGGAAAGCTACTGAAGGACTGTTTAGATCAGTGCATCTTCTTCCTTAATCAGAAATTCATGCAGGTCTTTTAGATCTGTGTGTCTGCCAAAAATGGATTGACAGTGAAGCAAGACCACTGCCTCTTACATGGCATGGGAGAAGATACCACACAGAACTGATAAAAGCCTGGACCGAGAACCCCCAGGGCGGCTAACAGAAAACCAATATAGTGTTGCATTTTTACCCATTGTGTGATGTATGTCCCATCTGCTGTAGTAATGTTGACAATTGTTTGCAATTTCTATAATTGATGTTGGTATTTTTGCATTAATAAATCTAATGAATAATTTATCTGCATATTTGTATGATTGTGAAATTATGTTTCCATGCCCAGCATCATGGCATATAGGTAGCTTCATTTGTATCTTTCCTATTTCCGCTGATGCTAATCGTATACTATTTATAACCTCAACCCTCTCTCTAGTTCCCAAGCATATTGTAGTATTTAAATTCCTTAATCAAAATAATGCATCCCCTGCCTAATAAATTTGATTGCTATTAGCAAGTCAATCCAGCAGGAAGACAAAAGCATTTGCTACTAGCCTCTTTTGTTTTTGCAAAAAATCCCAAACAATAAAAAGGAAGAAAAGGAAAACTAGGCAGTATACTGCAGGAGTACATACACCTGAACACATAAAATAGTATTCTAAACATTTGAGGTGGTACACTCTACTGTGCTATAAATAAGGTTGCTGGGTGTTGTTACATTGTGTTATCTTCCTTCATACTAGATAGTATTGATCTTCTCTTGTAGATCCTGATGTCTACTGATCTAGAGTGTCTAGCTTGATCGTGAATTTAAAAATACCATCAACTGTACAATGTATACTGTGTATCTGCCTTTCACTACTAGAGACAACCAAAAGTCATGGTTTACTAAAATGAAAGTTAAAGTGAAAAAAGTATAATTTTTTTAACAGGACAAGATGAAAAGTCCAGAATCATTGGTCTGTTTACAAATATATTTTTCATTTGTGCATTTGGTAAAAGGCATTGTTTAATATATATTATATTAATAACTTGATTATTGTTATAATGCATGTAGAAACTAGTATATGCATGTACTAACTGATGTTAATTTGTTTATTTCTAAAACAGTGAAATATGGGAAAGTGAATCAATGCTCACTCCAACTCTTGTCTTTGTGTCTTCCCGCCAAAGAACCAGTTTAAACTGACCCATAGAAAGAGTGCTTTTGAGTATAAATCATATATTGCTCATAACTTGTGTTCACTAGATGCGATCGCTACTCTGTCTAAACCAGATTAATGCTGGTGAAATATGCTTTAATATGAGACTAAACTCTTTACATATTAGAGGACCTGAACCATAATTACCTTTTACTATAATATCATCTGTATAAATAACCTTTAATTCATTCATTAAATTATAAAGTGTGAATTGGAACTTTTAGAAAATGTGAAAATGTGAATGTCAGTTTGTGTTATTAATCTGTGCGATTGCATCATTACACGTGGTGTACTGATCGTGATCACCAATATTTAATTAATTTAGCCAACTTCATCCAATTATTTGACTTTCACATCAATATAATAATTTATTGTTTTGTTGGATTATCTTTTCACAAGGATTTACTGTCAGTTTTTGTGTATGGTGATTACTGGTCTCTACTGCATATAATGTTGAATCAGGCAAGTTTAATTCAAACTACAGAGACCAGTTAGGGGAGAAGTAAACACATTTTCTATATAAAATGTATATAGAATGCATGGATAAATTTCTACTGTATCCTTGTTACAATGTGTAATTGGGTGTTTATTTCACCCACATACAATAAATAAATAAATATGTAAATTCACATCACACCACCCTTAGAAAGTAGTTTAAATATCTATTTATGCACAAATATATCTGTTTTTATATAGAAATACATAGAGAAGGTAATATCTCCAAGAGACCAAAATTCTGCAGCTTCTGGAAGAAGCTGTGCGGACTGTGAACATTCTGAATAGATGCATTAATGCATTTGAATTTGTGTGCTGAGTTTGGGTGCACTCGGTAGCACCAATGTAACTGTCCATTTGAAGTGGCGTCACTCGCAGTGCCTGTATGTGACTGGGTCAGAATTCCTCTATGTAACTTATCAAAGAAATCTGATTTGCGGCATGTCACTGCTTAGAGCAGTTTAAATTCTAATATGTCAGTGTTTGAAAAAATCTGATTTTCTGCATATCGGTAATGCCAGCAGTCTCCATGTTCATGCTGTTATCACTATTGTCACTAATATGATTGTCGCACTATCCTACCCGACCCATTTAATCCCATTGCTTTCCATATTAAACGGCTCCATCTTTGCAGATATCTGACATATTTCCTGTTTCCTACAAAAGCATTTTCGTTCATTAATCATTTTTCATATGTAGTAACACTTTCAAATATTTGTACAAAAAGAATTTGAAATCAGTCCCATCTTGGAATTCAAATTTTCCAGCCATGTTCAATTTTTTTTATAAATGTTCAAACTGATGTTTGCATTTGAACTATAAAAATGCAAAAATACTTTTCAAAAAGTTTATTAAATAGTGTTTAAAAATAAAATTATTTAAAAATACAAATTTTAACATGAACTTCGAACACGAGTGGTGAACCTTGAAAAATGAACGCAAGCTACAGATTTTGAACCACAAATTTGAACCAATGTAATAAAAAGCTTCAAACACAAAGTGACAATGTAAAAATAAAATTCCTGATGTCTCTTCCCTGTCATGATTTATTTAAGACGTGAATTATTGAATAGGGCAGTGTTTTAGGATAAAAATTGAAAAGTTTAAACAAATAGGGGTGTTCCTAAAGTGGTAGAAGGTTGAATTTCTGTAGCAACAAATGACAAAACTAGAAGCAGACAGCTTTTTTTCCAAAGACCATGAAATTGGCATTTCAGCTGCATATGCCCAAATAGGCTCACAATAAGAAGCTTTGTTGATATAGATATGTGGTTCAAAAATTACTCTTTCTGACTGTGTCTCTATATACTTGTATGTTGGAGGAGAAGAGGTGTATTTATTCTTTCACAGTACATTTTTGTGCAAAGTGAAAGTTTTCATCATTACTCGCTTGTATTGTGAATGAACCAGGAATCTGAAAATTACATTTGATTGTTTATTTTCAGTGGAGGCGGTGTTAGGCGGTGTTGTACTGTACTTGATTACATGGTTGTAAGGAATGTGGTGTGTATTTGAGGGGAGGTAAATTATGTCACATCAGTCCCAGTCTTCTCAACATGTTACAGTAATATATCTTTATAGTGTGTTAAAATGTGATAGTTATCTCTATAACTCAAAATTACCTTTTTTTAATTGAACACTAGTGTATTATTGACATAGTTTAGAATTTAAAGAACAAATACCTTCATTATATTTTTATATATCAAATGCTGAAAAGGTTATTAGTTTTGTTTATTCCGTAGATTAGAATATAAGACTGGTTTATTGCACAGTTCAACTTGTATTAAGGATTTTTGCAGGCAACACACTTCTATACAATATGTGGCTGCCTAATTGAGCAATTAAGCAAGCTAATACTTTTACTATATACATTAACTACACCCAATGCTTAGAACAGAGCAATTTTATACACATATTTTTTTACAATATTGTAGTGCATTTAGGTAGACAGTGTGGTAGAGACTTTTTAACATTCTTGCCATGTCTAAGAATAGCAGAGGATTTAGTTACTCTGGAGTTAGTGCATTCTGCAGAGCTCTGGGGACAGTGGCTAGCTTACAACATAAGAGGAATTGGCAAGTTTGCAGTGACTCCAATTATATTGAGATGGATCTCATGCTGATTTCCGTCAAGTGCAATATCTCTCCAAGAATACAGTGTGCCGTTCAGCAGTTAAAACAATATTACAGTATATTTTGAGAAAGGCAACATGTACAGTGTAGCGATGCAATGTTAACCAAAGTTCTCAATATTCTGTAATATTGTTGTCATATCATTTCACATTTCACAGAATAAAATTGTTATTGAACCTGTCATGAAAACAGATGGTCTTCTCCCCGGGCATCCACATGATTTTGTTTTTCTGGGTATGGGATTTGTTGTTTCAGGAACATAAGTACCATTTATAATTGTTTTGTTTGGTTAATACGTGTCATATTAATATATTGCAATAAATATAGGAAAGCAAGTACCATATATAAAATATTATGAAAGGGTTTATTAAGCAGTGGAAATGACTATGGAAGCATGTAGAAGCTGTTGGTGAAGGCTAGTGAGAATACAGCAAGAACAATCAATTGTCTGTTACAGAAGGAGGTTATTGAGCACAGTAAACTGTGCCATTTGATACATGCCAAGTGCATTTCCAAATTTTTCAACCCAGAACACTTTATTTGATCTGAAATTAGGTTTTGGGACAATTGTTTTTGCTCTGATCTAATAATGCATTTCCTTTAAATTAATTTATTAGTTTGGCTACAGGGTAAGGCTAGGTACACACCGAAGAATTTTCCAACTGATGTATTATCTACAACGACTTTCCCTTTGACCGGAAGTCCGATTGTTCTGACAATTAATGTATAAACACTAGTCACATTTTAGATGATTAACTAAAGACCGAACGTCCGGGAAGCAACTTTGCACCACCATATTGTCTTGAACAAAGATTAGAAATTTGTAAACACTTAAACGACTATGTAACGATATTCCCACGAAATTTAAATAAGAAGTAGAGCATGTTCAATAGTAACCACCCCAAACCTAATAAAAAAGCTAAGGTAACAAATTTTCTTCATACATTCACAAGCATGTGTACATTGTACGTTCTCAACCGCACATAAAAATTTACTAATATGGATACTTTTGAGGAACGACAAGCAACTGCTATTTTTCTGCTCACTGTGGCAAGAAGACTGCAAGTACAGACCCATAGAGAAAAAAAAGAAAGAATAGATTTTGTTGGCCCAAAGAGAGGTTCAAGATGAGAGGCACATTCTCTCATATGTCATTGCTGCAGGAGATACGGGATAACAACCCTGATGACTTCAGGAATTTCCTGAGAATGAATCAACCCACATTCTAGGAACTGCTCCAACTAGTCAGCTCCATCATCCAGAAGGAGGACACCCATTTAAGGAGACCCATATCTGCTGAAGAGAGACTGATTGCTACCCTAAGATTTCTGGCAACAGGAAAGACACTGACAGATCTGAAATACTGCACAAGCAATTTCACCGCAAGCTCTAGGTTTGATAATACCTGAGACTTGTGATGCTGTCAATGAAGTTCTCCATGAACAGTATATGAAGTTTGGTAAACATAAATAGTATTTTTTAGATATAAATGTATAGTTTTATTTACATACATACAATTTAAAATATATATATTATATTTATAAAGTACAAACCAATAAAAGCAGGCAAATATACAGTTTATAACTGTTCATCTTGCAACACTTCACTATTATCCATTTGTGATGACCTTCCACTGAAGTGTTGAATGTTTGAGCTGGGTATAGGGATAGAATTCAGGAATGGTTTTGGCATTAAATATTGCCCACCCATACTACCATTCTACATCTGTGTATGCTGAAATGTGCACCAAGGTGTCTAGCTGTGGTTTGCTGGCAATAGAATTGTATCCAGGTACAAATCTTCCTTGGAAGCCCTATACAAGAGGTCGCACACAAAATGCTCCATTTCCACTTGTATCGGTCTTCTAGCACCTTTCACTTTGCTTGCTAGCGTTTGTCCAGGTAGGTCAAAAGTGTCTGGTTCAGATTTTTTTTGCCATCAATGTGTTTGCGCATTCCACCATTTTTGTAGTTAGTGCATCACTTTCATCAACCTCACAGAGCCTTTTTTCTCCCTCTTCTGCTGCGTTTGTGGTAGAATTACAACCTCAGGTACATCCTGGCTGTTGACTGTCACCTGGTTTCCCTGTACAATAGTTGTACTTATCTCTTCTTGGTCATCAAATTCCATCATGAGTTCTTGTGACAGGACAGCTGCCTGAGTATTGAAAAATGAGAAAAAAAAGAGTACATTATTAAATGCATGTAATTAAAATCTTTCACTCATCTTTATGTTTAAGTTTCCTGCAATGGTAGAAGAATGGCAAATTATTGTGGTTTAGTTTGAGAAGCACTGGAATTTTCCAAACTGTGGTGGTGCCATTGATGGGAACCATGTCCGAATTATGCCTCCATCCAACAGTGGATCTTTTATTATAATTATAAAGGATTTTTCAGCCTCATTCTAATGGCCATAGTGGATGCGAATTATGATTTCTTATTTGTGGACATTGGAAAAAAACGGGAAAGTGTCTGATAGCAGTGCATTGGAGCAGACTCCCTTTCATGCAAAATTCAAAAACTATGAACTTAATATTCCATCCGGAAGTAATGCAAAATATGAACTAAATTTTGTGTTTGTGGTAGATGAAGCATTTGCATTGCATAACAGTGTACTGAAACCTTAACCGCAATGCAATCTGTCTACAGATATTTAATTATAGCCTGTCACGAGCTAGGTGTATTATTGAAAATGTGTTTGGAATTCTCAGTAACAGATTCAGAGTTTTCCATTCTACTTATAATCTGCGTTTCGACAAGATAGACAAAGTGGTGATGGCCTGTTGTATTCTGCATAATGTCCTAAGACATAAAACCTCCTGTGTACGCAGTTCACTTAAATATGAGGCCAACAGCGTTGAGGAAACGGAGGTAGTTGGCTTGACACCTCTAGTGTCGAGATAACTTAGAAATGCAACTGCCAGTGCAAAATTAAACAGGGAGGCATACCTTCAATATTTTAACGGGGAGGGTGCTGTGCCATGGAGGAATGAGTGTATGGAGTGTGTGGAGTTTGTGCTTTCTCCCTGTGTTTGCATGGGTTTCCTCCGGGTACTCCGGATTCCTCACATACTCCAAAAACATACTAATAGGTTAATTGGTTGCTATCAAAATTGACCCTAGTCTGTGTTTCTTTCTGTGTGTGTGTGTGCTAGGGAATTTAGACTGTAAGCTCCAATGGGGCAGGGACTGATGTGAGTGAGTTCTCTGTACAGCACTGTGGAATTAGTGGCACTATATAAATAAATGATGATGATGATAATGATGTATGTAATAATTGTGCATAAGCATGTTATGTGTGCAAACTTTATTGTTATGTATTTTTACTGTAATAAACCTGTTACACAGCAACAGTGCAATACATTTTACTTACAGTTCCACTAGAAGGTATTTCATCTGCTGCTCATCAGTAGGAGAACTACTGTCCGTATCCAGGCTGCAGGTGGACTGGCGAGTAATTTCATTTTTACAAATGTCAAAGTACTACAGCTTTGGCACATAAACATCATTTGCACCTGCCCCTGATTTTTTTGAGGCCACAACCTTATTTAGTCCTTTTATTGTATACAGTCCAAAGGTTCTGTATTTTGCTCTTTGCCTATTCCAAATTTGCTCCAGGGTAATGTGGCAAGCATGATTTCACAAGTTCCTGCATAGCCACATTATGTAACATTCTGTTACAATCCTCCTTTGATTTTATTTTCCACAAATAGGGGTGCGCCCTATAAGTCTCAATGAAATCCCTCATGAGCTCCACATTCTGGTTATATGACATTTTCAGGTTCTGTTTAAAAATAAAAAGAGAGAGTCATGGTCATCTTTTGTCCACTGATAACATCAAAAAAACTCTACAATATATGGTACTATATTTATAAAATATTTTCAGTACTATTTTATGTACTAGTACTAGTGTATCATAAATAATACCATCAGTATAACCAAAGTATTTTGCATATACACATATTAACATTCACAAAATATATTTTTATGCAGTTGTTATGATAAGAACAATGGTACAAGAAAAAATTAATAATCACAACTTACTTTGTATGGCAACGGATGTAAGGTGTAAATCGATCGTTGTATCCGTTCGTATATCTCGGACGACTAGGGGTTAAATATATTGATATATTCGCCAAACACAAGGTTATTATGCACGAATGGCCGTCACCCACAATGCTCCATTCTGTACAGGTACCACCACTGATTGGTTTACAACTGAAACGAAAACCCATGTCTGAGTGTATAAAATTACTGAGGAGTCTGGCGCCAAGATGGCTGATGAAGAGCAGGTGTCAGTGGAGGTGCAAGTAGTACAGAAGAAATTTGTAGAAGTAGTGAAGGGGGATTGAGAAGAAGCATAAATACAATAAACCGGTGTGAAAAGAACAAATGCAATGAGCCTGAGAGAGGTGGAGATGATGGTAAAAGTGCTGCACCAGTAAGATTACGACTACCAAAAGAGAAAAAAAATGAAGAGTTAATACCAAAAGGAAATTAATAATGCAGAAATTGCTAAAACAAATTAAGGAGAAACTTGAAAAGAAAATAAATAAATTTCAAGCACAGAATCGTTGATCAGACCTAAAAAATAAAGAACAATGGAGACTGATGCAAATTTGTAGAAACATTAAAAAAAAAGTGAGTTTGACTGCTTGAAGGACTTGTAAGTGAATTTGTATTAAAAGAAGGTATTTGAAGTCACATGTAGAAACTGTAAAATATTTTTGCCAGAGATGTATACTGTTATAATAACCAAAATAGCACCTGTTTTACAGATCCTATGGAGGTAAAGGGCACCTTTGCAGAGATGCATGAGGGACCACAACATAAAGTTATTTCTAGCAGTGTAGAAGGTGAGCACATGGGGACTTTACTTGATTGGAAAAGAACTAAACTTGTTTACAGATAGAGAAGTTAAATGCTACAAAAATTCCTTTTCTCGTAGATACCATTGTCATATCATACAAAAGTTCATGGAGATGCTTCAGTTTTTTCAGAAGCTTATGCCACAAAGCACTAGCACTTTTAGCATTAAAAAGTTACATTTTAGAGTAATAATAAAATATGTTCATCATCATCATCTATTTATATAGTGCCACTAATTCTGCAGCGCTGTACAGAGAACTCACTCACATCAGTCCCTGCCCCATTGGAGCTTACACTCTAAATTCTCTAACATACACACAGACAGACAGAGACTAGGGTCAATTTGATAGCAGCCAATTAACCTACCAGTATGTTTTTGGAATGTGGGAGGAAACCAGAGCACGCGGAGGAAACCCACACATACACAGGGAGAACATACAAACTCTTCACAGATAAGGCCATGGTCGGGAATCAAACTTATGACCCCAGTGCTGTGAGGCAGAAGTGCTAACCACTTAGCCATTTTTTCATGTTATTTTTTGAAGCATAATTCAACAATAAATCTGTTGGATGTACAATGTGTGGTTTATTCTGTGTATTTTACAAATATATGCATTAACAAGTAAATAAAGGTTTGAATATAAATATCTTAAATGTACATGTAAAGGGGTTTTACAAAACACATGTGCAAGATGCAAAACAATTTACACAGGTGTACTAATATGCAAGCAGACATATATAAAATACACATCTATAGTGGATATTGGATGCAGATCTAATACTAGCATAATCGCCTTTGCGTCCGTGATCCGCTTTGCGACTAGGTGACAGATTTTATACTTGCTTCCTCTTGCAAAGGATTGTTTAACAGTCAATTGTGATAAATTACTAGTTGTCCTCTTCTTGGTCTGCTTCTAGGATGAAAATACACCCCCCGCAGCAGCAGCAGCAGTGGGCCTAACATTCAAGCATTGTTCTGAGGATTCCAGGATAATGGAGGAGTCATCTAGCCTTATCAACTTGGCTGCAGGACTAACTCCGATCACTACTGAGGATATTGATGAGTAAGGTGTTGTGGGTGTAGATTGCAGGTGCCGGGATTTAGCTGAGAGAATTGAACTAGCTGATGCTGGACTGCATGTTGTTATTTTTTTAGCATAAGTTTCAGATTTTCCCAACAGCTTGCCATGAACTCACTTCAAATGGCGTAACATGGATAGAGTTCCTAGATGGTTAAGGTCCCTACCTCTAATGGCTGTTCCTTTACAAGTGCTACATACAAATGGCTAGACAACTGTTGTCAGGATTTGGGTAAAAATAATTCCATACATAAGGTGAATTTTTTGGTCTTATGCCCACTGGTGCAGGACTTATACAAACCACATAATACTCATCAACATCCTCATTAGTGCCACCGTCAGCTATACAAATATCCCCCTCATCCTGTTGCCATTCCAAAGTGGCATACTCAATTTGTGTATCACCGGCTGCTCATCCACACATCTGCAGAAATGCTGAAAGGAGGCTTATTTATGGTTACACTATCAGAAAGGTCAGGATTACACATAGCACTCGTGGATAGACTCTCCTCAGGGATTTGTGTAATTTTGAATCTGAACATACATTTTCTTCTATTGCCTTACTGTTTTCTTCCAGCTCGGCTTTTACACGTAAAAGAATTTGGGCACCACTTATTGAGTCAGAATGACAAGGTCTTGCTTGGTCATGACTACAAGAATATTCCTCATTGACAGTTGCAGAACTAGCACTCAGAGAGAAAGGCGAAGGTCTGATTCTTTCCTTACCATTGTGTCTGTAGAATGGCATGTTGGCAATTTTATTTTTTTCTGCAGCTAACTTTTCCTGGATTACAGGTATTTTTTTCTTTACCAAGGTAAAATATGTTTTTGTACATTTTTGTTTACCTGACTTAAAAACACTATGTATTTTTACATAGGCTTTAGCAGATGACTTAGAGGGATTACTATCATCATGACTGGTGCCAGCAGCCGTTTAATGCTCCTGGTCTTCTGTGTACTGCTGTGAATCCATTATAATAACACAGTACAATGTGACTGCAGATTTTGAAGACCACTGACATCCCTATTATTTCTATTTCAGCATCGACAATTAGCAATGAAGCAATGGACCTCTCCTGTTTCTGTTTTAACTATAACTCAGTAGAATGACACTGGAGACCTTTAAAAAAACTGTCACCCCTCCTCTTTCTGTTTTAGATATGATGCTGCCCAACTCCACTAGAGACTGCCAAGAACCGTGCTACCCCTTCTGTGTCTCTCTCTGTGAAATAGCGCTAGATAGCTGTGGAGGGCGGTACTTATAGAGTATAAAACTCGCGAGATCCGACCATGCAAAGATGACATTTTGTCTAGTTTTCACTTCCGAAGGGCACGCAAAAGTACCGAGCCGAGACGGTATTTGCGAAGTTCAGGTGGGCTCGGTTCTCGGAGAACAGAGCCAGAGCATCTCTAGTTGAAGTGAATTATAGCCTTCATAGATCTTACATATATTGTAATAAAAGGGTAAAAGAATAGTTGTCAAGTTCTTGTGATTATTCAGAACCTTTGTTCTGTGACAGCTTGAGAATCTAACAGGCTGTACCTTAGGAGTACAGTGTACACGCTCCTGCCAGGACATGGAATGGTCACACTCTTATTATTACTCAACATTAAAATCTGACCAGAAAATGGCTAACTTTATGCTATTATGTAATTTGGTGAATACAGAAGCAACTAAACAGCTGTGGCACAAAATAAATGTAACATATGTTTAGTTATATGTAATTTTTTCACAAATCCACCCCTGAAGTGGAGATATGATCACTTACAGGACCTGAAAGTACCAAACACTTTAGTATCTTTTTTTTATTTCTCTTTTATTTAAGAATTACAGATAATATGATGAATACATTACAAAGTTTATACAATACAACTTAGCATGTAAGTTCTGGTATAATCTACAGAATGAAATATAATATTAATTTAATATATGAGGTGAATAAGAAATCAGATAAGTGACTCTTATAATCAGGCAGGGTCAGCATTTTCTATTTGCATCTTTAATAGATCTGTAAATGTGTATCCGAGCTATAGATCAAAAAGTAAGCATGAAAGACTAGTTTTTGCTTTTCCAAACCCTCTGTTTCCTCTATCTAGTTGGGGCCTTCTCTTTATAAGTAATTGGGGGATTGTCAAGAAGAATTCTAGTCTCATACCAGTAGCAGTTTTTAAAATAACTGTAAATTTGTGATTTTAATTTGTATGTCAGAGTATCAATAAAAAGTTCCTGACTTTCAAAAATAATTTGATGCAAGTTTATTTATGTTGGGAAGTTTCTATTCAAACCATTTGAAATCCACTAAATAATTTATTCTTAAACAGGGACATGGTTGAGGGCAGATCCTGAATTCACATTTACAAAATACCTTTTATACCTTTTATAGCTACCACAATGATGCATTTTTTCCCTTTACAATGCAGCGCCGCTTTAAATTTAAGCGCTGAAGAGGCTGAACACGCCGAAGATGAAGAATCCGGAGATTCATATATTTACCCCAAGGTGTTATGTACTTGCCCTTAGATATGCCCTCATTCAATATGGCCGTGATTGCCTCATGAAGTTTCCATCTTGGATCTCTGTTATGAACTTGCCCTTACAATAGCCCTTATCCAAGATGGATGGGACTGTCTCATGAAGATTCCATCTTGGATCACATTTCCTGTTTGGGCCTAGAAAAGGCACTTCCTTTTATGAAGCCTTTGCACAAGTATTGTGTTTGTATCTGACCCAGATGCTTCCACAGAACCTTGCTTCCTTGTGATTTGGATTACAAGTTCTTGATACTTCCACCAGACCTTTATCCTCTTGTGACTTTGGACTTTATTTGTTGGACACAGGAGATTTATTTATACACCAAAAAAAATCCTGTTTATTTCAGAAATACCTGGCTATTGGGTTCCGTTTGTGATACCAGAAGTGTGACAGGATACTCGTGCCCAAAATGACGGACCCCGCCAGTACAGAACCAACTGCTTTACAGGAACTTTCAGATCTCAGTTTCCACATGCATTCTGCCTCAAGACAACTACACAAATTTCATGCAAAATTTGAAGAACTTGAGACCCAGTGTACAAATAAGTTTCAACTGCAACACTAACAGGTAACCGAGTTGCAAATAAATGTTCATGAACTCAAAGATCAAATAACACTACAAAATGGAGTTATTATAGAACTACAGATGCGGCTTCAAGAAGTTAATGCTGTAGCACCTTCAGCTGCAGTACATCAGCCCACACTCCCACTATCTCCGGCTCGATTCTCAGGTGATCGTAAAAAATACAGAGGTTTTATTAATCAATGTAATATGCATTTTGATTTACATCCTACTTATTTTTTGACTGATGTGCAAAACGTACGTTGTATTCTTTTATTAATGAAAGATGATGCCTTGGCATGGGCTTCTCCTTTGATAGAAGCAAAAAGTCAAGTATTACAAGATCTTTCTAATTTTATGGATGCAATGAATCAGATATTGGAATTTGGCAGCTAAGCTGTCTGTTTATCGAAAGGGGTTATCTGAGTTTATTAAAGATGAATTACCTAGAGCTGATGCACCCGCTGAATTTGAAGCCTTTGTTAAACATGGTATTTGTATTGATGCTCGTCAAATGGAGAGGAAACAAGATAGATGGGGCTCTATGTGGACTCGTCCTAATTATCCAGAACCAGCAATATCAAATTACTCTGGTACTCCTGCAACACAACAAATTGAGGAGTCTGAGCCAATGCAAATAGATACCATTCGCAAACAGATTTCTATTGAAAGAAGAGATCAACAATGACAAGAAAATCTCTGTTTATATTGTGGTAAATCTGGACATTATGTATCTAATTGTTCTCAACGACCGTTGCTACATTGATGGAACCTAAAGATTCTGACCAGGAATCTATTATTTCATGCTGTTCACATCAACTGAATGCTATTATTCCTCCAATCTCTTCACTGTCTACCTTTAAAAGAGAGAACAGAAGAATAAAGAATCATTTTTTAATTCCAATACAACTTGAGATAAACTCACAACTTATTTCAAGAAAGAAAGACTCCTGTATTAATGGAGACAGTGATGGATCCTCTCTGAATTCTGGTCCCATCACACATGAGACAGAACTTATGTCCCTGATGATAGAACCCAATCATAAGGAGGAACTCACTTTTTCCCTAATCTCTTCTCCAAATTTCCCCATAATTTTGGGTCTCCCGTGGTTCACTAACAATAACCCAGCCATTAATTGGGAGTCTCAAACCCTAACATTTCAAGATACTATCAGTGTGGTCCCTCTTGTACAAAAAGAGAATCAGATCTCAGTGTCCCCCTCTTCTGTGGAAGAACAATTGCCTGTTCAATATCAGGATTTTGCAGATATCTGTAACAAACAAAATGCTGACAAATTACCACCCCATCGACCATATAATTGTCCCATTGACCTATTTCCTGGGGCTGCTATTCCTTTTGGTCGGATTTATTCATTAGTTGAACCTGAATTAAAGACACTAAAGACTTACCTGGAGGAAAATGAAACTAAAGGTTTTATACGTCCTTCAAAATCTCCAGCAGGGGCGACTATTTTTTTTGTGAAAAATAAAGATGGCTCTTTGCGTCCATGCGTTGATTATAGAGATTTAAATAAAATTACTATAAAGAACAGACATCCACTTCCTCTCATCCCAGAATTATTGGAAAGACTGCAGACAGCAAGTATTTTCACAAAGTTCAATTTAAGAGGAGCATGCAACCTAATATGCATTCGACCAGGTGATGAATGGAAAACGGCTTTTCGAACAAAGTATGGACATTATGAGTACCTCGTGATGCCGTTCGGGTTATGTGATGCCCCTGCTACTTTCCAACATTTTATAAACTATGTCTTTTGAGATTTGCTTGATATGTTCATTATTGTATATCTTGATGATATCCTTATCTTTTCTAATTCTTTACAAGAACATCAAGAACATGTTCGAATTATTTTACAACGGCTGCACACAAACCAATTATACATTAAGTTGGAGAAATGTGAATTCCATCGCACTCAAATAAAATTTTTGGGTTACATTATATCCCCTCAAGGATTATGTATGGATCCCTGTAGAGTGCATGCTGTGGTAGATTGGCCGATACCTAAAAATGTCAAAGACGTACAACGATTTATGGGCTTTGCTCATTTTTATCAACGCTTTATAAAGAACTTTTCTGGAATTGCTGCCCTTATTACTCAGCTCACAAAAAAGGGTTCTTCTTTTCAGTGGACTCCAGCCGCTGATAAAGCTTTTTCCATTTTGAAAACAAAGTTCACATCAGATCCTATATTAATTCATCCAGATCCTACACTACCATTTGTTTTGGAAACTGATGCATCGGATTCAGCTATAGGAGCAGTAATTTCACAAAGAGTAGGAGAAAAGATGCTACTCCACCCCTGTGCTTTTTATTCAAGGCAAATGACTGCTTCTGAAAGGAACTATGATGTAGGAAATAAAGAACTTCTTGCCATTATAGCTGCTTTTTCAGAATGGAGACATCTTTTAGAAGGTGCAAAGCATCAAGTCATAGTCCTCACCGATCATCGGAATTTGGAATTCTTTTTAAGCCGTTTTGGTTTCCTAATTTCCTATAGACCTGGATCGAAGAATGGAAAAGCAGATGCCCTCTCAAGAGCCTATGTGGAGAATCCTCAACAGGTAGAGCCTGTTCAAACAATAATTCCTGATTCAAATTTTTTGAAGGTTATTTGTACAACTGAGTTATTAACAGAGATCAACAATGGATATGATATGGATTCTACCCTCATGAATCCTCCAAAAAATGTTAAATTAACTTATGACAACAGAGTCTGGCATATGGAACATCAACTATACGTTCCAGAAAAAGCACGGTTAAAGGTCATGCAACTATTCCATGACTCTAAATTAGCAGGCCATAAAGGACTACAGAAAACTAAAGAACTGTTAAGCCGTTCATTCTGGTTGCCCATCTATAAGGAAGATGTAGCAAAATATGTATTCTCTTGTACAACGTGTGCCAGATTTAAGACTCCTTGTGCTTCTCCTTTTGGACTATTACAACCTTTGCCAATACCTGCACGTCCATTGGATTCCATTTCCATGGACTTTATTGTAGACCTTCCAAGATCTAAGAATATGGCCACTATCTGTGTGATAATCGACAGACTGACAAAGATGGCTCACATTATACCCTGCCAGGGTATTCCTACAGCAAAAGAAATTTTGGAAACAGTTTTGCAAATCCCTTGGCATTTTGGTGAATTTGTCCATCGGAGCGAACAAACCAAACACTTGAGCAATACCTTAGATGTTATATTTATCATCTACAAGATGATTGGGTTGATATTCTCCCCATGGCTGAGTATGCATACAATAATTCTCAGCATTCATCTACCAGATTTAGCCCTTTCTATGCTAATCTAGGATATCATCCGAATATATGTCCCAATCTACCTTGTGACTCTCCAATTCCTGCTGTGGAAGATAGACTGACTCTTATACAAAGTAATCTTGAATTATTAAAAGAGACATTGAAAGCTGCTCAAGAAAGATATAAAGGTGATGCTGACAGATCACGAAGGGCTGCTCCAACTTTTAAGATTGGTGATGAAGTATGGTTGTCAACTAGACATTTAAGGATGAAGATACCATCTTCTAAGTTGGGAAGCAAGTTTATTGGTCCATATAAGATCATTGCACAGATTAGTTCAGTAGCTTTTCGATTGGATCTTCCTGATTCCATGAAGGTACATCCTGTTTTTCATGTGTCATTACTAAAACCTTCAGTTAAGAATCCATTTCCTGGTCGCACTTTGCCTCCTCCTGAGCCAATTCAAGTTGATGAGCATGAGGAACTTATAGTCGAAAAGATCCTGGACCTCGTATATATCGAAATCAGTTACAGTATCTGCTACGTTGGCAGGGGTATGGGCCAGAAGATGACTCTTGGCAATCTGCTAAGGATGTTCATGCCCCTCTTTTGGTAAAAACATTTCATCAACAGCATCCTGGGAAGCCTGGTCTTAAGACGTCCGTAGGACATCGTTGAGAAGGGGGCATCCTGTTATGTACTTTCCCTTAGATTTGCCCTCATTCAAGATGGCCGCGATTGCCTCATGAAGTTTCCATCTTGGATCTCTGTTATGAACTTGCCCTTACAATAGCCCTTATCCAAGATGGTCGGGACTGTCTCATGAAGATTCCATCTTCGATCAGATTTCCTGTTTGGGCCTAGAAAAGGCACTTCCTGTTATGAAGCCTTTGCACGAGTATTGTGTTTGTATCTGACCCAGATGCTTCCACAGAACCTTGCTTCCTTGTGATTTGGACTACAAGTACTTGATACTTCCACCAGACCTTTATCCTCTTGTGACTTTGGACTTTATTTGTTGGACACAGGAGATTTATTTATATTCCAAAATAAATCCTGTTTATTTCAGAAATACCTGGCTATTGGGTTCCGTTTGTGATACCAGAAGTGTGACACAAGGGGACATAATTTACTAATTGGTAAATGTAAACAGTTAAAATTATTTCCAAACAAACTTAATATGAGGACCTTGCCTCATGCAGTGTAAAACACATCTCTTTCTTGATATTTTAGACATGCATTTGTTTCCGATCAACAAATTAGAGATCTATGGTGGAAGAAAAGATAACCCCTATGGAATATGTTTCAAAATATTTCTCTATATATTCTCTATATCAATGTGGAATATGACAGTGTATTAATAATTTTATCTATTGTTATGTGAGGAAAAACATCCAGCCAAACTGATAATCCTGATCTTGTCTTTGAATGATCTAAAAATGTATGCCATATTCTGCAATGACTGAATTGCTCTTCTACTTGTTAGAGGTTTAATCAACGCTACACCTAAAGTATCAAAGCAGTGTGAGAGTGATAAATATTTAATCACCAAATTTTTATAATGTTGGGTCTGGTGTAGAACAAACGTTTGAGAATTGAGGATTTAAAATGTCTCTATAGCTTGCCCAATCATGATAGGTGTTTTGATAAGATATAAGCAAAGGATCTTATGCTGATATTATCCTTTATTAACCAAGTAGTAAATCAATGTAGGGAGTGTACATTTTGAAACCCAGGCTAATTTATCAGTGGTAAGAAAAGTAAATGGTGCATATTAAGTTTCAATTTATTGTGGATAGTGTATCAAACTTTCCAAGATGACATCTGTAGAGAATTTTCAAGAATTTATCCAGATTTTGTTTGCTTATGGGTATGTAGAAAAGAGATGAGACTTATGTATTGTAAAAGGATATTTCAGCTGAGGTGTTGGCATACATTTCTCTCATATGCAATCAATCTCTAATAAAGCTGAGTATTCCAGTATAATTATAACATTGGGGAAGTTAACTACTCCCTTTGACTTCTCTGTTGCATTTTTATAAATTTTTTGGGGGGACACTTGTTTTGAAAAATACATTTCCTGAATTGATTCATTTGTCATCCTTGTAATTAAATATTATGGGCAACATCCATATTGGATATAATATATTTGAGAAAATGTTCATGTGAATTAAATTGGCTTGGCCCAAATATGTAACAGCAAAAGTTATTTCCAGATAATCTTCTCTTCTATTGCTACTTTAATTATGTTATGAGCATACATTTATGGTTATATTGGTAAATAAGGGCCTGATTCATTAAGGATCTTAAATGAAGAGGTATCTTATTTCAGTCTCCTGGACAAAACCATGTTACAATGCAAGGGGTGCAAACTAGTTTTCTGTTTTGTACATAAGTTAAATACTAACTGTTTTTTCAGTGTACAAATACGCTATCAAGTATTTGTGTGCTACATGAAAAACCAGTCAGTATTTAACTTATGTGCAAAACAGAAAACTAGTTTGCACCCCTTGCATTGTAACATGGTTTTGTCCAGGAGACTGAAATAAGATACCTCTTCATTTAAGATCCTTAATCCTTAATGAATCAGGCCCTTATTTACTAAAATAACCATAAATGTATGCTCATAACATAATTAAATGTCCTTAATGAATCAGGCCCTAAATCCTTAAGTATTTAATATTTATTTTCCCATGATAATTTCAAATGTTAACTCCAGTTCATTTGGGTTGTTGGTCTTATGGATGTAGCTATTCACTTCTCTTGGTTGATTGCAAATGCCTGATATTTCCCCAAAATTGTCCAAATATGTTTTGGTCTTGCTAAAGAATAGACATATACAATAATAGGTCATCCACAAAGCACATAAGTTTACTTTCTTTGTCACCTTAGATTTATCCCACAAATGTAGAATTCTGATAAAGAGATAGAGAGCAAAATTAAGACAAGTGATGAGAGGGGACACCCTCGTCGGGTTATTCTGGACATAACAACTATGAGAGCTACATATACCATTGATAAATAATGGTTTCAGCAGGTGTATATTTTTAAATGTATTCTATAAATCGAGAAAAAGTATGGTTAAATATTTTAATTTTGAAGATCCTCTCCAAATGTATCCAAGATGTATTGTCAAACACTTTTTTCTGCATCAAAGCTCAAAACCATGTCTATTAATCATATTTTTTGTCTGAGGAGCTGCTAATCTGCTAATCTAGCTGTCCTAGCACCCTTTAAGGAGCATCTATTATGTATAAAGCCAAACTGATTGGGTGTAAGCAACTGACGTAAAATTGGAATCAACTAGCTATTATTTTAGATAATATCCTAAAATGGTGGTTTAAAATAGTTATTGGCTTGTAGGGAGAAATGTGTTCCTGAATTTTTTGTGGGGTAGGGGGTGTTTAAATAAAAATATTATGGGCCTCAGGATAAGGGTTTGATTCTTATGCATTTTTTGGCACAATAATGAGAAAAGGTAAAATATCTGGTTTCAGAGTTTTATTAATTATTATTAATTATTTAGTAATATTTGCTGCTTAAACCATCAGGACACAGGTATTAGTTGTTGTGAAGGCTTGGAATTGCTCTAGCTACTTCGATTTACTAGATCTCTGCATTGAGGGTTTCCCTTTGTATAGTTCTAAGCTTGTTTCTTTCTTTGTAATATAACCATGTTCGCCAATATATTACCTGCTTTATTAAGGCATCTATAAAATCTATTTTTATTATAGTCTATAATTGTGAATTTGATAGCAAGATATCTAGAAGTTCTCTTCATTTGTTTAGGTTTCTAGATGTCCATCTGTATTGTATAGATTTCAAAAGCTTTGTTCATAGCATTGTGTAATATATTGTATGCTTTTTGGTATTACCTGTGTCATTTAATTTGGTATGCTATAAAGTGACTTCCTAATACTGCTTTTGAGGTTTCCCCAAAAGGTTCTGAATTATCCCAGTGCTCTAATTTTTTTAAACAGTTTTAGAGGGGCATATATGTTCAATAGTGTTACTTTTTTTTGCCTCATATGGTCATACCTGTTGGATGTAACTGCACTCTGGATATATAAGTGAATCATTCACAGGTTGTTGTATATTCCTACTAAAGAGTATATTATTAAGAATGGTGCTAAAACACTTTCCTGTATCCATGAGTCTCTTATGACCTCTCCTAGAAATTACTCCAATGAGTCTCCTGGAGGCAGGTGATAACATTTTTAGATGAGCTGTAATTTTCCTTCTCTAAACAAAAAACTACCTACGTTTTATGAAACTATTTATGTTTCTGGAAATATTGTCCAGTTTACGATGAGCATCTCGTCCCAGAAAGCAGGATGTTTACCATTTTTTGTTATTTGCCTAAACTGACCACAGCTGGCTACATTCACCTGGATAATAAAGAAAAACAGTGAATCAACAAGACATCCTATAAATGTTAACAGTTATTAGAAAATCAAACTTCTCTACATTTTTCATCTATTTATCTATCTATCTATCTCAACTAGCCTCTATATTTGTTTCCTTCCACTTAGAAAAAACATTTATGTTTGTGATTACGTATGAGACATTTCTGGTATGTTTATATTCTGGATATAATCACTTGCCTTTCCTGGATCATCAAATATAAGGGCTTGTCCATAATTTGTGATCCTAACTTTAGCTATAGGAGGAAAAATCAGATATGATTCTCAAATAGATTATTACATAAAGATGTGAGTTCCTATATAGGGTCTTTTACCATTGCATTTCCCATTCTTCCATACAACATTAAAATACATGATTTGTTTTTGAAAATTACATATTTAGCTATGACATGTCTGGGACTCTTGCTTCTAGTACATTTTGTGCCCACTCTGACTGCTTGTTATCAATTTTATTAATTCCTACTGTGTTAATTAGGTCTCTGCAGATATTCCAAGAGATATAAACCTTTGACATTCGTGGGGATGACGATAAATCTCAGATTGTTAAACCATTGACTATTTTCTAGGTCATCTACCTTGTTAATTAAGGTACAAATCATCTTGCCATGTGCAGTTACGGTATTTTGGAAAGTAGTTAATGAATCATCTACACCATTTCTCTATTCTAGTTTGCTAAGTCTATTTGTATTATCTTCTAATTGTGACTTAATTGATATTACAGAAGCTTAAATATCTGTAATGCATACAATGTTACAGGCATTAGGCCTCGCCCCCTGGTCCCCAGGGGGGATGCCTCAGTGTAATGAGGCTAGTGCCTCATTAAAGCAGGGAGCCGGTGACACAGGCAGTTGCAACACCAGCAATAGGTGGAGATTAACAGAGCTAAAGCATCTGCGTGGACAAAGTGTGACTTATGAAGTGGACCAGAGTCCAGGTTTTTTGCAGCAAATATCAAGGAGAACGGCTATTATTAAGCCAGGTCCCAGGAGGGTAGTGTGTGGTCCCGGGCTCCCAGCAGAGAAGTGTGTGCGGCAGATACCACAGGGACAGGTATTGAAGAATCCAATAGGGAGTCAAAGTACCCCAGACTATAATACTTGTGAGGAAACGGGGTGCTACTGGACTGAGAACTTTGTATTCATCAACCGTTTCTCACAGTTTAATGTACTTTTTAATCCTTGGCCCAGTCTAAGTCTAAGTATATACACCAGAGCAACGGTGTATTATGTGTATTATTATTTCATGTTATTAGGTACATTTTGCTCTTGCTATTACCTGCGACATTGTATGTAGTATAAATATAAAGAATATTGCCATACTGTGTGAAAATAACAGAACAGCAGCAGTCATTTTGCTTGTGGTAGCTAATGTAACAACCATTTGTCTCACATGTCTATTGTATGAGGTGCAGCTGAGATTTGGTTTGCAATCAGAACAATGTCTTTATAAACTAGTTGGCAGCCCATGTTATTTAGCTTGGTCAACAGGTAACCTGAGAGGTAATGAGGTTAGAACTTCTAAATGATATGCAATGTGCCTCCACAGTAATATATTGGTTGAAATAGCATGGGGAAATGTATCAATATGTATCAATATAAATATAATTGTATCAAAAGGTATCACAGACTTATATTGTGTAACCATACTGATATAATATGTCAAAAGTCTTATTGATTTTTGTAAGCGTGCAGTGTCATTCCTTGATGTACTATTGTAACCCCAGGTGTAGTGTATCCAGCCAAAACAGCTAATTGAGTCAAGCCATTCTATTGTATAATCAAGATAACAGGGACAGTATGTCTAGCAGCTAAAGTGTTGACTGGGAGACCCCTTCTGTAAGGGGGAGTTTTGAGACATTTGACCCAACTTCCTGTGTATACATAAAATGATATAGGGAGAGGAGAATGCCAGGGGGGCTATTCTAGTTTGGAGGATCCTGGTGTGCAAGAAATCAGCGAAAAGAACTCTGGGGCAGGCATTGTGGTGCCGCTGGAGGAAACCCTACTAGGACAGGGGCGGTGTGAACCAGGAACCCAGGCTGGGGGTCACCATAACTGCTTTGCTAATCGGTAGTGGTAATATTGCGGGAGGATAAGACCCTGAATGAGACAGAGATTATTACTTTGGAGTGCTGACTGCAAGAGGCTGCTGGAGAATACATGCTACCATTTACCCTCTAACTTGTGAATGTCTTGTGGTGTTGTGCTGTCATATTAAAGTCTTATTTTGGATATATTCTGGTCTACCCGAGTGAGTTGAATCCCACAGAGGGTAACTGCCATCCCAGCTAAGGGTGGTATCCTCACAATACTCTAAAAGGATAAAGGAAGTGCATGGCTTTTTGCACCAGAAGGCATGGTTGTGACCCTATTAAGGGGTGTCTAGCCTCTTCACTACCAGGAGACACCAGAGAGGGTACTCCTCAGAGCTTCAAGAGGACCCTATATATTGAAAGGGGCTGCCATTGGGGAAGCAGCTTTGTTAGAGAGAGTGGAAGAGACCCACCAGCAACTGAAGGGTCACAGCATAAGTGAATAAACAGGGGGATCCCCACCTGAATACCCCAGAAATAACATCGCCACAACAGACACAAGTCTTCCACCAGGCACCCCATGGATTAACCCCTTAACTGTTTGGGTGAGTCGCTGTATGGTAAAGCGCTGCTAATTGGGAGGTGCGGCTGCTATGGAAGTTGGAGACTGCATGGTAGAGGGGTACCTGGAGAGTGGGATGGAGGTCCAGAGGATCTGTAATTGTCAGTCTACATACCTGTGACTGGCTGAGATTAAATATCTTGAGGAACCTGTGTGATGCAGCAGTGGCCTGGGCCTGTGCAACTTCTTCTCCCAGCAGCTGATATGTAATGTGCTGTCAATTTATAAATAATGTGCCAGGGCAGAAGGCATTTAAATGCAAACCACTTACAACCGTATGGTTTTTTTTTTGACTGGAGATGGCCTAGTGGCCAATATTATTGTTATTGCACCACACACACACTAGTGTATTGGGGAGGGGTGTCCTCTGGTATTGGTTGACCATGCCCACCAGCTAACCAGAGCAGAAAGTACAACATGTAATTCCAGCTATGGCCAGCAGGGGCACCCTTAACAATTGGATCTCAATGTGGGGCAATTGGCAAGACATTGTGGATGTGTACCTAGTATGCAGGACTCAGAAACTTTGTGTGGCGCAGTTTATCTGGCCAGTGAGACAGCCCTGGGTGGTACTTGAACTGTCCATTTCTTGATGTTTGAAGAAACCAAGTGTGAGGAAACCACTGTTAGCTGGAATGGTGGTTACCCACAATGGGATTCAACTCACTCGGATAGCCAAGAGAATATCCAAAATAATAATTTATTACAACAGCACAACACTATAACATGTTTAAAAGGTATAGGGTAAATGGTAGCGTGTACTCTACAACAGCCTTTTGCAGTCAGCACTCCAAATTAATAATCTCAGTATCTTTCAGAATCATATCCTGCTACAGTATTACCACTACTGTTTAGCTAGACAGTCCTGTATCTGCCAGCCTGGGCTACTGACTCACACAGACCCTGTACTGGTAGGGTTTCCTCAGGAGGCACTGAATTGCCTGACCCAGAGTCCTTTTTGCTGATGTATTAGACACCAGGATCCTCAAAGCTAGGATAGCCTCTATTGGCATTCTGCTCTCCTTATATTCCCTGCTGTTTCCACAGGGAGTGAGGTCAAATGTCTCAATCCTCCCCCTTTCAGCAGTGGTCTAACAGAGGACACAAATTAGTTAACAGTTAGACATATTGTCTGTTACCTTGATTATACAATGGAATGGCTTGACTGAATTAGCTATTTGGCTGGATACACTAAAGAAAGGGTTACAATAATACATCAGGGAATGACACTTCAAGCTTGTATGAAACATTAATACATTTGATACATTATATCTGCAGCATTACATAATCTGAGTCTGTGATAAATTTTGATACAATAATATTTAGGTTGATACATATTAATACATTTCACAATGCTATTTCAGCCAGTATAGTACTGTGGAGGCATATTGCATATAATCTAGAAGTTCTATTCTAATTACCTCTTATATTACCTGTTGACCTAGCTAATTAACTTGGGCTGCCAGTCACTCAGACATTGTTCTGATTACAAATCAGATCTAAGCCACACTTCATAACAATGGACATTTGATACAAATAGTAATTACCTTAGCTAACACAAGCAAAATTACTTCTGCTGTCCTTTTATTTTCATACAATATGACAATATGCTTTATATTTCTAATACATACAATATTGCAAGTAATAGCAAGGATAAAATATACCTAATAACATAAAATTATTATTATTATTATTATTATCATTTCTTTGTTGGGCGCCACAAGGTATCCGCAGCGCCGCACACAGTACTAACAGTAGACTATACAGGGTGAAACCATACAGAACAATGAACAAAAAGTACCAATACTTCAGAAACTCCGGCCAGTCATATGCAGTAAAGACAGAGCGGAAGAACAGGTATGGAGACAGGAGGGGAGGGGGTCCTGCTCATACGAGCTTACATCCTAAAAGGAAGGGTAAACAGACCAGGCACAAGTGGAGCCAGTTGAGGCAAGAGGAGAGAAGGGAGGACGAGCTAAAGGGAGGAGATGGGGGTTAAGTAGATGGTTGGTAGGCTTTGAGGAAGAGGTGAGTTTTGAGTGCTTGTTCGAAGGAGCACAAAGTAGGAGAGAGACGGATGGAACGAGGGAGGTCGTTCCAGAGAAGGGGGGCTGCACGGGAAAAGTCTTGGATTCTGGAGTGGGAAAAGGTGATAAGAGTGGAGGAGAGGCGGCGGTCGTTGGCCGAGCGCAGGGAGTGGGCAGGAGTGTGAATAACAATAAACATAATACAATAATGCTGTGGTGTATATGCTTAGACTGGGACAAGGTTTAAAAAGTACATTAAACTGTGAGGAATGGTTGATAAATAAAATGTCCGCTATCCAGTGGTACCCCATTTTTTAACACCAAGCATCACAAAGGGAACTGTCCCATTTATTGAAAAGTGTTTGTTTGGGAAAAGTTTTTAGAGAGGGGCCCATGAGAGTCACCTGTCTTTTTTTGATCAGGAGGTAAAGACAAAGGCAGGTTCTTTATGTTTGGCAGGGTTGCCTCACGTTTTTCTGTATCACCACATCTGTGACTCAGGATTGCACTTCAGAAAAATGGGGGTGTTGGGATATATCATGCTATTATTTACTGATAATTTTGAAATATTGCAATTATTTGATATTATGATGTTATATAATGTTATTGATATGTGATTTCACATGTCCTATATGTGTGATTTTCCGTGATTTTCTGTGTTTAATAGATATATTTTGTTTTGGAGTGTCACATGCCTGTTTGAGTTGGGTGTGGATAGATGAATGAAAGTGTTTAGGGAATAGACAAGCATAGTGGAGAAGCAGCGGCTGGTATATAATGTGATATCAGTATAAAAGTAATATGCAGAAGGAGAATGCGTTTAAACTAGAGATGAGCGCACTCAGATTTCGTGCATCCGAGCCCACCCGAACGTTGCTGATCCGAGTCGGATCCGAGACAGATCCGGGTATTGGCGCCAAATGAAAACTTGAAACCGAGGCTCGGAGTCATAATCCCGCTGTCGGATCTCGCGATACTCGGATCCTATAAATTCCCCGCTAGTCGCCGCCATCTTCACTCGGGCATTGATCAGGGTAGAGGGAGGGTGTGTTAGGTGGTCCTCTGTTCTGGTAGATCTCGTGCTGTGCTGTTTAGTTCTGTGCTGTGGTGTGCTGTGCTGTGCTGTGCTGTGCTGTGTTCTGCAGTATCAGTCCAGTGGTGCTGTGTGCTGTGCTCTGTCAATTTTGAGTTCAGTGGTGCTGCTGGGTCCTGTGCTGTGTCCTGTTCAGTCCAGTGGTGCTGTGTCCTGTGCTCTGTCCTTCTAAGTGCATAGTTATTTCCCCATTATTCCCCATTTTCAAAAAAATTTAAAAAAAGTTATAAAAAAAGATACAAAAAAATAATTTTAAAAAAATTTAATTACAACAAAATTTGCAAAACCAATCCAGCAGTATAAGCCCATTGGTACTGCAATATTACCAAGTTCACACTTTCAGCAGTAAAAGTCCAGTGGTACTGCAATATTACAAAGTTCACACATTCTGCAGTATCAGTCCAGTGGTGCTGTGTCCTGTGCTCTGTCTTTCTAAGGGCATAGTTATTTCCCCATTATTCCCCATTTTCAAAAAAATTTAAAAAAAATACAAAAAAATAATTTTAAAAAAAATTAATTACTACAAAATTTGCAAAACCAATACTGCAGTATAAGCCCATTGGTACTGCAATATTACCAAGTTCACACTTTCAGCAGTAAAAGTCCAGTGGTACTGCAATATTACAAAGTTCACACATTCTGCAGTATCAGTCCAGTGTTGTTGTGTCCTTCTGAGTTCAGTGGTGCTGCTGGGTCCTGTGCTGTGTCCTGTTCAGTCCAGTGGTGCTGTGTCCTGTGCTCTGTGCTTCTAAGGGCATAGTTATTTTCCCATTATTCCCAAGTTTTTAAAAAATAAAAAAAAACTTTTAAAAAAAAAATACAAAAAAAAAAAAAAAAGTAATTATAACAAAATTTGCAAAACCAATCCAGCAGTATAAGTCCATTGGTACTGCAATATTACCAAGTTCACACATTCTGCAGTATTTTGTGCTGCATGTAATGGAGACAAAAAATTTGGAGGATAAAGTAGGGAAAGAACAAGACCCACTTCCTCCTAATGCTGAAGCTGCTGACACTGGTCATGACATAGACGATGAAATGCCATCAACGTCGTCTTCCAAGCCCGATGCCCAATCTCCTAGTACAGGGCATGTAAAATCCAAAAAGCCCAAGTTAAGTAAAAGTAGCAAAAAGAGAAACTTAAAATCATCTGCGGAGAAACGTAAAGTTGCCAATATGCCATTTACGACACGTAGTGGCAAGGAACGGCTTAGGCCCTGGCCCGTGTTCATGACTAGTGGTTCAGCTTCACCCAAGGATCTTAGCCCTCCTCCTCCCCCCCCCCTACAAAAAATTGAAGAGAGTTATGCTGTCAGCAACAAAACAGCAAACAACTCTGCCTTCTAAGGAGAAATTATCACAAAACCCCAAGGCGAGTCCAAGGGTGTTGGTGGTTGTCAAGCCTGACCTTCCCATCACTGTATGGGAAGAGGTGGCTCGGGAGGAGGCTATTGATAATGTAGCTGGCGCTGTGGAGGAACTTGATGATGAGGATGGTGATGTGGTTATTGTAAATGATGCACCAGGGGGGGAAACAGCTGATGTCCATAGGATGAAAAAGCCCATCGTCATGCCTGGTCAGAAGACCAAAAAATGCACCTCTTCAGTCTGGAGTTATTTTTATCCAAATCCGGACAACCAATGTATGGCCATATGTAGCTTATGTAAAGCTCAAATAAGCAGGGGTAAGGATCTTGCCCACCTAGAGACATCCTCCCTTATACGTCACCTGAATAATCTTCATAGTTCAGTGGTTAGTTCAGGAACTGGGGCTAGGACCGTCATCGGTACAGGGACACCTAAATCCTGTGGTCCAGTTGGATACACACCAGCAACACCCTCCTCGTCAACTTCCTCCACGATCTCCATCAGATTCAGTCCTGCAGCCCAAGTCAGCAGCCAGACTGAGTCCTCTTCAATACGGGATTCATCCGAGGAATCCTGCAGCAGTACGCCTACTACTGCCACTGCTGCTGTTGCTGCTGTTAGTCGGTCATCTTCCCAGAGGGGAAGTCGTAAGACCGCTAAGTCTTTCACAAAACAATTGACCGTCCAACAGTTGTTTGCCATGACCACAAAATACGATAGTAGTCACCCTATTGCAAAGCGTATAACTGCTGCTGTAACTGCTATGTTGGTGTTAGACGTGCTCCCGGTGTCTGCCATCAGTTGAGTGGGATTTAGAGGGTTGATGGAGGTATTGTGTCCCTGGTACCAAATCCCGTCGAGATTCCACTTCACTAGGCAGGCGATACCAAAAATGTACAGAGAAGTACGATCAAGTGTCCTCAGTGCTCTAAAAAATGCGGTTGTACCCACTGTCCACTTAACCACGGACATGTGGACAAGTGGTTCTGGGCAAACTAAGGATTATATGAATGTGACAGCCCACTGGGTGGATGCATCCCCTTCCGCAGCAACAGCAACAGCTGCATCAACAAAACGGCTGCTCATGCAAAGGCAGGCAACATTGTGTATTACAGGCTTTAATAAGAGGCACAACGCTGACAACATATTAGAGAAACTGAGGGAAATTATCTCCTATTGGCTTACCCCACTTAGACTCTCATGGGGATTTGTGGTGTCAGACAATGCCAGTAACATTGTGCGGGCATTAAATATGGGCAATTTCCAGCACGTCCCATGTTTTGCCCACACCATTAATTTGGTGGTGCAGCATTACCTCAAGAGTGACAGGGGTGTGCAGGAGATGCTTGCGGTGGCGCGCAAAATTGCTGGACACTTTCGGCATTCAGCCAGTGCCTACCGCAGACTAGAGGCACATCAAAAAAGCATGAACCTGCCCTGCCCTGCCATCACCTCAAACAAGAGGTTGTGACGCGCTGGAACTCCACCCTCTATATGCTGCAGAGGATGGAGGAGCAGCAAAAGGCCAATCAGGCCTACACAGCCACCTACGACATAGGCAAAGGAGTGGGGATGCGCCTGAGTCAAGCGCAGTGGAGACTGATTTCCGTGTTGTGCAAGGTTCTCCAGCCGTTTGAACTTGCCACACAAGAAGTCAGTTCCGACACTGCCAGCTTGAGTCAGGTCATTCCCCTGATCAGGCTGTTGCAGAAGCAGCTGGAGAAAGTGAGGGAGGAGCTGGTAAACCATTGCGATTACACCAAGCATGTAGCTCTTGTGGACGTAGCCCTTCGTACGCTTTGCCAGGATCCAAGGGTGGTCACTCTTTTAAAGTCAGAGGAATACATTCTGGCCACCGTGCTCGATCCTCAGTTTAAAGCGTATGTTGTGTCTCTGTTTCCGGCGGACACAAGTCTACAGCGGTGCAAAGACCTGCTGGTCAGGAGATTGTCCTCTGAAGAGGACCGTGACATGCCAACAGCTCCACCCTCATTTTCTTCCACATCTATGGCTGCGAGGAAAAAGCTCAGTTTTCCTAAAAGACCCGGTGGCGGGGATGCTGATAACATCTAATCCGGACTGAAGGACCTGCCAACCATTGCAGACATGTCTACTGTCGCTGCATTGGATGCTGTCACAATTGAAAAAATGGTGGAGGATTATTTTGCTGACACCATCCAAATAGACATGTCAGACAGTCCATATTGTTACTGACAGGAAAAAAAGGCAGTTTGGAAGCCACTGTACAAACTGGCTCTATTTTACCTGAGTTGTCCCCCCTCTAGTGTGTACTCGGAAAGAGTTTTTAGTGCAGCGGGGAACCTGGTCAGTGAGCGGCAAAGGAGGTTGCTTCCTCACAATGTTCAAAAAATGACGTTCATAAAAATGAATTCCTCAATCAAGTACAGCACTGCCCTCCAGATAGTACAGAGGGACCTGTGGTTGTGGAGTCCAGCGGGGACGAATTGATAATGTGTGAGGAGGAGGAAGTACACACTGTAGGGGGAGAGGAATCAGAGGTTGAGGATGAGGACGACATCTTTCCTCAGTAGAGCCTGTTTAGTTTGTACAGGGAGAGATGAATTGTTTTTTTTGGTGTGGGGGCCCAAACAAACCAATCATTTCAGCCACAGTTGTTTGGTAGGCCCTGTCGCTGAAATCATTGGTTTGTTAAAGTGTGCATGTCCTATTTCAACAACATACCCAAGGACAATTCCATCTTGCAACTCTTTTTTTGGCATTATGTGACCATTCAACAGTCGTTTGCCATGTTCAAAAAGTAAAACAAAATGTCAACAAATTCAAAAAATTAAACCAAAAGTAAAATGCCCTGTCATAATTTAAAACAAGAGGTATTGACGTGCTAGAACTACTGTAGTGTTTATATGTTATAAACACTATACTTGGAAGTTGGAGGAGGAATTGTGGCCCCGGTACTAAATTTAGTAACGGGGCCACTCCACTATGCAGTCCAGATAGAGGTGTATCAGATATTAAACAACATTGACTGTTGCTGCAAAATTTTTAAATAATATTGTGGGGAACACTACACTATGCAGTCCATAAACTTATTTGGTAGAATTCAGACCCGTGGAGGGTTTTTTAATTATATTGTGGCTCCGGTAAAAAATTGTGTACTGGGGCCACCCCACTACGCAGTCAAGAAACTTTTCTTTTGGAATTCAGACCCGTGGAGGGTTTTTTAATTATATTGTAGGGACCACTCCTCTACGCAGTCCACATACAATTTTTGGTGTAATTAAGACCAGTTGATGGTTTTCTTATTATATTGTGGTGACCACTCCTCTACGCAGTCCAGATACAATTTTTGGTGTAATTAAGACCAGTTGATGGTTTTCTTATTATATTGTGGTGACCACTCCTCTACGCAGTCCAGGTACATTTTTTGGTGGCATTCAGACCATTTGAGGGTTTTTAAATTATATTGTGGTGACCACTTCTCTACGCAGTCCAGATACAATTTTTGGTGTAATTAAGACCAGTTGATGGTTTTCTTATTATATTGTGGGGACCACTCCACTACGCAGTCCAGAAAGATACCTCGTTGCAACGTTTTGGACTAATAACAATATTGTGAGGTGTTCAGAATACACTGTAAATTAGTGGAAATGATTGTTATTGAATGTTATTGAGGTTAATAATAGCGTAGGAGTGAAAATAAGCCCAAAAACTTGATTTTTGAACTTTTTATGCTTTTTTCAAAAAAAATCTGAATCCAAAACCTTAAATCCGAACCAAAACCTTTCGGCAGGTGTTTTGCAAAACAAATCCGAACCCAAAACCTCAAGAAAATCTGAATCCAAAACACAAAACACGAGACACCAAAAGTCGCCGGTGCACATCCCTAGTTTAAACGTGTACCATTTGCAACCATATGCTTTGCTGTGCTTGAGGAGGAGGAGTTAAACAAAGATTATGTTTCTGGTTTGAATGGAGATGTCTTGGCTCCCAATATTATTGTTATTGCACCATGCACACACTACAGTCCATTTCACATCATGACTGTGCTACACACCCATGTTTGGGAACAAGGGGTCCTCTGGTAAAAGATGCCTGTACCCCCCAGCTAACTGGGGAAGAAAATACTGCATGTACTTGCAGCTATGGCCACCAGGGGCACCCTTCACATATAGTCATTCCACAGGTAGGGCATTTGCCTAAATATTGCCTAAATATTTGGGTAGGGTACTAATTAATGGTGCTGATAACACCAACTACGAGTTCATAGACAAAATATGCCCAAACTTGACTTCAGCAACATTTAAAAAAAATCCAAACTTACATCTTTAATGACAAGAGAACTATCTGACTGTCTTCTTAAAGATCTTAATCAGAAGTAATAACGGCACTGTGTTTTTACGTCATTGAAAATGGCGACCCCCATATGAGATGTTTTTAAAGTCGCAATGTCGGGTTAAGTGTTTAAACACTAAACCTTAGAGGTCCCTACATTGCTGCTTTAAATTTCTATTGACAGACATTGTGATGACATCATCCTGCAGTGCCGAACACTTCTCAAATCGGAATCACTTGCTGTCAGCTTGGTGCTTCCATTGAGTTGAAGGTAAGTCTGTTTATTTTTCAATCGCTTTTTCCTAATTTCGAATTTTCTTTGTAGGGCTGTTCTCCCCGTGTTTGCGTGGGTTTCCTCCGGGTGCTCCGGTTTCCTCCCACACTCCAAAAACATACTGGTAGGTTAATTGGCTGCTATCAAAAATTGACCCTAGTCTCTCTCTCTGTCTGTGTGTGTGTTTGTGTGTTAGAGAATTTAGACTATAAGCTTCAATGGGGCAGGGACTGATGTGAATGAGTTCTCTGTACAGCGCTGCAGAATCAGTGGCGCTATATAAATAAATGGTGATGATGATGATGAAGGGCTTCTCCATATCTGATTAGTAGTAATCGCAAAAACGATTACCACCGATTTTGTCTCTGTTACTCTTCCACACTTACAAAAAGTAAAGTATAACTTTCCCACTCAATTACATACAACTTTCACTTATCCCACAGGTTTATGCAGGGCCGGATTAACCCTAGGGCTAACTGGGCTACAGCCCAGGGGCCTCAGGCATCCAGGGGGCCCTTGAAAGTGCTTAACAGCAGTATTGATCGGTCGGGGATGGGGAGCCCCCGGCGCGATCAATGCTGCTGAGCACTTTCACTGCGGTCCTTTCCCGGCACGCTGTAGTCTCCTTACTGAGGAGATCTCGTGAATCTCACTCTCATGAGATCTCCTGAGTAAAGAGCGTACAGCGCACCGGGGAAGGACTGTAATGCCAGGAGAAGGAGGTAAGTGCCTTGGGGGTGGCTCGGCTCACCGGGGGGGGGCGGCTCGGATCACGGGGTGGCCCTCACGGGAGAATGGAGGCCCCCTTAGCCCAGGAGCCTCCATTCCCTTAATCCGGCCCTGGGTTTATGACAGTGTCCTAATAAAATCTGAGAATGCATTTATCAGTGTAACTGCAGCATCACTGACCCTGTGTGTGAAACAAAAATCCAAACAGTGCATTTCTGAAAAGCATCTGGAATTAGGAGTAAAGCTTGCTTGAAGGTCCAGTTTTGCACATTGGCAATACAGTGTTGGGGGTGGGGGGATGGTAACAAATTTAAAATGTGCTGACAGATTCAGAGTTGGGAGAGCATTGCATCCTAGCTCAACTTCAATATTTTCTTGCTACATGGAAAAGCAGGCAGTGTTTTCCCTTACAACCCTTGCAACACAGTTTGCCCAGACACAAATTTGCAACCTTTGGGCCTTATTTAGAGCTGGACGTATATTTATTTTTCTGGCAGAAATATGCGCAGTGACTCACTTCCAAGTTTTCTATGGAAAATACACCCTTTACATGTATTATTAACATTTTAGTGCTAGATTATCCTCTTTTTATGGACTATATATACACTGAAGACTGTATTGGCCATATACCTCACCGAAGAAAGGTATTCTCCTGGACAGTAGTATGCATTGCTGTGGTACCTGGTAGCTGGCCCCTTTCCCAGGGACAGACACCATATTGTATGTGACCACCAGCCTGATCTGCTCTCCTCTTCCCCATCCCTTGTGTACTCAGCCTCCCTGTTCTCTCCCCTTCTCTCTAACATAATTTAAAATATATAAACACATATTACCACTTGTTCAAAGAAGCCATTGAATAAAATATGTGAGTATATACAGTATATTTATTGCACAGCATTGACTACAAGATGAAAAAAGCGTACAGGTATTTATTTATAATAATTTAGTAAGAAATACAGTGTTTTATTTTACAAATGAAAAGACATGCACTGCACTAGTGAAATAAATTAAAATAATTGTTTTAACAGTTCACTGGCTTTTTGAATAGTACTGTAGCATGGTAGAATGCATTTCTGACTATCAAGAATAAAAATCATCAAAATGGAAAAAAATGGTAATTGCCGGACACTGGCTTGTATCACCTCACTTCTGCTTTGTGGCATCAGAAGATAGTCTTAAGCATGAAATGTAATGGCGACATTTACAAAAAGTAGCTGAAGATTCTAAGGCTCTTGATCTCCTTATGGTCCTGTGTCTTTGGATATATGGATTATAAAGTTGAATGATACATATTTCTATCAAAGCTGACAGAGGCATTCACATGCATCATTTAATACTGAATGCAGCTTCTTGTTGAGCAATAAATGTCTGGTTTGTGCTTTTGTTCACAAGGTCTTACTGGCTATTATGTAGTTTATGCATTTGAAATAGTCAGAATTTCAATCAAATATATTCAGAAGAAAACCATTCCATTAAATACTATATACCATTAGAAAAAAATGTTTCTGAACAAAACTATAGGAAATGGAACCATAAGCTAATAATATAATAAATTTAGATCAAAGTTCTCTATGGGCTCCCTATCCCCAAGCTAAACAAATCTGCTAAAGCCATATTGAATTAAATTAACTGACTTTCAGTTTGCATTTCCCCACTATCAAATCAACAAAGCACTTTTCCAATTTGCTGTAATTAGACCTTAAATGTACCCAATTTCGACAATCCATACTTTAAATTTCACAAAACAAACATAGCTACAATATTTAATTATTGTTAATAATAATAAAAATAATAATAATAATATAGATTTGTAAGGCCGTACAGTACTCTGCAGCACCATACAGTAGGAAAAACAGGACATACATAAAACAGGGACATACAAGGTAGATTGGAACTACCTCCCTAGCTCCATCCGTCTGTCCCCTAATCTGAGCACCTTAAAATGGGCGCTCAAAAACCATCTGTTCCTCAAACAAAGCCTACCAGCCATCCACCTAACCTTCTCCATCCTTTGTCTCCTCCTCCTCCTCCCTCTTTCCTATTTGCACTCCTCTTGCGCTTGATCCCCTCCACTGACTTCTCTTGTGTCTGCTGTTTCCCCTCCCTTTAGTCTATAAGCTCTTATGAGCAAGGACCACTTCCCTTCTGTCTCGATTTTTTCTTCTCCTACATCACTGTACTTTCTATGCTTGGAGCTATTGGAGTCCTGGTTTTACTAGTCTTGTTCTGTACTGTTGTATCCTGTATGGTCCAATGTTCGTATAGTACTTTGCATTTTGTATTTTTTACGGCATTGCCAAAACCTTATGGTGCCATATAAATAAATAATAATATTAATAATAATAATAGACAAAATAAATTCAGACATGAAAAAAAGGGTAAGTAGGGCCCTGTTCATGAGAGAGCTTAACTTCTAAGTGGAAACTGAAAAAAGAGGAGCAATGAATTAAACATGCACCTATACACTACTATAATCCATTATACTATAAAACGCCCAGGCCAAATGTATTATAAAAAATCCCCTTTGCACAAACTCACTAAATTACATATATATATTTACCTATTGCAAGTCCACACAATGCATTCTAATTTGAAACCTTGTATGTCTGTATGACTATTGTTGAGTAGGTAAGTAATATTTTACTTATAGGAATATAAAATAAACAAATCAAGAGGCTGGTTAAGAATAATTTTAGCATTGGTGAAAACCTCATTTTGATCAATTGGGTTAAATAGTGAATGTCAGATTGTGGAGTATTGAGTTTCAGTAGAAACTAAAAAGGTCTATGTTTGTGTTGAGACCATTAATTGTAAGAGTTTTACATTTGTAGACTCATCAGGATTCTAAAATTGAAACTTCTTTCTGTATACCGCCTTTACATTGTGGGGTTACAGCAGTGTCTATTTTTATGACATTTTTGAAATGTTAATATTGGTTTTAATGTTGTGCATTGTTTAAAGTGTACTGCTATTTTTTTTTACTTTTTTGTGTATTATGCATGTGGTCCAGCTTCATAATGTTTAGGAATCTTTCTGTGAAGCCCACATATTGTGAGTCACAGGTGCATGTTATTGTGTAGATTACATGGATTTACATGTGATGTTTTGTTAACTTTTTGCTTGTTTTGATTAATGCTGGAGTCACATTTCCTAACAATGATTTACAGTTTGTGCAGCTCTTGTAAATTGAAGGTTTGAAGGTTTTCTATTTTGTTTTGGTTGGTGGCAGTTTTAAGGAAGATGAGTATCATTTGACCTCTAAGATTTCCTGATTTGCTGTGAGATATTTATTTTAAGAAATTACAGTGTTTTTAAAGACTTGTTTTGTTTTGTAGTTGTCCTCATTATGTTGTGTTATGAATCTAATATATTCAGTTTTAGGTTGTGTAGTAGTGGTAGTAGTTTTTTGTACTACATCAATTTTTTTCCATCTTTAAGCTAGAGATGCTTAGGCTCGGTTCCCCGAGAAACGAACATACCCGAACTTAGCATATCCGAGTACTGAGCCGAGCTGGCTCGATACTTTCACGCTTTTTCACAATTGAAAACGAGGCAAAACGTCATCACTACATCGTTGAATCTCGGGAGTTTTGGATTCTATAAGTACCGACCTCCACGGCGATCCAGTGCCATTTCACAGAGGGACACACAAGGGGCAGCACAGTCCGTAGAGCAGTTAGGCAGCAACATAGGTAGAATAGAAAGAGGAGGGGGTAGCAGTGTTTTTCAAAGTTTACAGCTCCATTGCTAATTGTCAATGCTGAAATATAATTAATAGGGCAGGCTTGGTCTTCTAAATCTGCAGTCCCATAATGTACAGTGTTATATAGGTAACACACAAAGAGGAGAGCTCCATTGCTCCATTGCTAATTGTCATTGCTGAAAAAGAATCAATAGGGCAGACTTGGTCTTCTAAATCTGCTGTCCCTTAATGTACAGTGTTATATAGGTAACACAAAAAGAGGAGAGCTCCATTGCTCCATTGTTAATTGTCATTGCTGAAATACAAATACTAGGGCTGGCAGGTTTTCTTCTGAATTTGCAGTCAAATTGTACAGTTTTATACAGGTTACACACAAAGAGAAGAGCTCCATTGCTCCATTGCTAGTAGTCATTGCTGAAATTCAAATACTAGGCCTGCCAGGCTTTTCTTCTGAATTTGCAATCAAAGTGTACGGTATTATCAAAATGGATTCACAGCAGTACACAGAAGACCAGGAGCACCAAGCAGCTCCTGGCACCAGTCATAATGATAGTAATCCCTCTATGTCGTCTGGTAAAGCCTATATAAAAGTGCATAGTGTTTTTAAGTCAGGAAAACAAAAATGTACAAAAACACCTTTTACTTGGTGAAGAAAAAAGACCTGTAATGCAGGCAAAGTTATCTGCAGAAAAAAATAATATTGCCAACATGCCATTCTACACACGCAGTGGCAAAGTAAGAATAAGGCCTTCACCTTTCTCTATGAGTTCTAGCTCTACAACTGTCACTGAGGCATCTTCTTGTAAGGTCAGTCATGACTAAGCATGATCTTGTCATTTGGACACCAAAAGTGGTGTTCAAATACTTTTACGTGTAAAAGCCGAGCTGGAAGAAAACAGTAAGACATTAGAAGAAAATGTATGTTCAGACTCAGAAATTACACAAATCCCTGAGGAGAATCTATCCATGAGTGCTATGTGTAATCGTGACCATTCTGATAGTGTACCCATAAAGAAGGCCCCTTTCAGCATTTCTGCAGATGTGTGCCTGAACAGCCCGAGTGTAGCTGGTGATACAACAATTGAGGATGCTCCTTTGGAATTGCAACAGGATGAGGGGGATATTTGCGTAGCCGACGAGAGTGCTAATGAGGATGTTGATGAGGATGATGTTGTTTGTGCAAGTCCTGGACCGGTGAAAGCAGTTCTGGCACATGATAAGAAGAAGGTCATTGTCATACCTGGACATAAGACCAAAAAATCCACTTATTATGTGTGGAATTATTTTTACCCAAATCCTAATAACAGTTGTCTAGCCATTTGTAGCATATGTAAAGTCACAGTCAGTCGAGGTAGGGACCTTAACCATCTAGGAACGTCATCCATGTTACGCCATTTGAAGAAAGTTCATAGCAAGCTGTTGGGTAAATCAGAAACTTATGCTAAAAAAATAACAACAAGCAGCCCATCATCAGCTAGTACCTTTTTCTCACCTACATCCCAATGCCTGCAATCTACACCCACAACACTGTCCTTATCAATATCTTCAGTAGTGATCGGAGTTAGTTCTGCATCCAAGTTTCTAAGGCTAGATGACTCCTCCACTATCCTGGATTCCTCTGAAGAATTTCTTTTGACCGGTAGTCCCACTGCTGCTGCTACTGGGGGTGAATCTTCATCCCAAAAGCAGACCAAGAAGAAGACTACGAGTAGTTTACAACAATTGACTGTTAAACAATCCTTTGCAAGAGGGAGAAAGTATGAAAACTTTCACCCAGTCACAAAGCGGATCACAGACGCTATGGCGACTAAGCTAGTATTAGATCTGCATCTAACATCCATTATTAATGCAGATGGTTTTAGGCAGTTACTTGAGGTCTTGTGTCCCCATTACCAAACTCCATCCCAACCTCATTTCAGTAAAAAAGCTATTCTTCATCTCTACCAGAAGGTTCGTAAAAATGTAGTTATTGGGCTACAAAATGCTATTCTACCCACTGTACACCTAACCATAGATATGTGGACAAGTGGAACTGGGCAAACTAAAGATTATATGACTGTGACAGCACACTGTGTTGGTGATTCGCCTTCACCAGCAGGAACAGCAGCAGCATGTACCCAAGTACATCACATTTGTCAGAGGCACATTACTCTGTGTAATACCAGCTTCACTAAGAGGCATACAGCTGACAATCTGTTACAAAAACTAAGGGATGTCATTGCATCATGGCTTATCCCGCTTGGACTCTCCTCAGGATATGTCATTTCTGATAACGCCACCAATATTATGAGAGCATTACAGGTGGGTGAATTCCATCACATTCCCTGTTTTGCTCACACAATAAACTTGATGGTGCAGAGCTTTTTAAAAAATGACAGGGACTTGCAGGAGATGCTGTCTGTGGCCCGTAAAATATCTGGACATTTCCAGAATCGACAACAGCGTGTAGGAGATTGCAGCAGCTGCAACAGCAATTTTGTTTGCCCTTCCACCAACTGAAGCAAGAGGTGGTGACAAGGTGGAATTCCACCCTGTATATGCTTCTGCAGATGGAGGAACAGCGAAAAGCCATCCACGCTTACTCCACAAGCCATGACATTGGGAAAGGAGGGGGATGTATTTTAGTCAAGTGCAGTAGAGAATACTTTTCGTGTTGTGCAAGGTGCTGCAACTATTCAAAGTAGTCACATGTGAAGTGAGTTCAGACACTGCTAGCTTGAGTCAAGTGATTCCCTTAATTAGACTTTTGGAAAAGCAGCTTGAGAAACTGAAGGAGGAAATGATCAAAGCAATTACGCTAAGACTGTCGGATTTGTAGATCAAGTAATTAATTCATTTTGCCAGGATCCAAGAGTTATCAAAATCCTGAAATCGGATCACTACATTTTGTGCTTGATCCTTGTTTTAAGAGCTATGTCTTCTCTTAGTTTCCAACTGATCCAGATCTGAAGAGATGTAAGGAGCTCCTGGCGAGCGAGTTGACAGCTCAAGTGTTACATGACAGGACGGCATCTCCTCCTTCAGTTTCTCACTCAACTGCTGGTAGGAATAACTTAGCTTTCCCAAGAGACCCAGGGATGATGCAGATGACTCAGCACCAAATTTTGACATCTGGTCGGGTCTAAAAGAATTGACCAAGAAAAATGACACCTCTGCCGGAACTCCACCTGATCCTACTATCAGCATCCGAAGGATGGTGGAGGATTATTTTCATGCTAGCATAGAAATAGACACATCAGACAGTCCCTTTACATACTGGGAGGAAAAAAAAGAGAATTTGGAGACCCATGTACACACTCGCTTTGCACTGCCTAAGCTGCCCACCCTCCAGTGTGTACTCGGAAAGAGTTTTCAGCACAGCTTGTCAGTGATCGGCGTAGGAGGCTGCTTCCTCAAAATGTGGAAAAGATGATGTTCATAAAAATGAACTTCAAGTTCCACAAAGAAGGCCTTTCCCGTCAATTACATCAAAATACTGAGACTTCTGTAATGGTGGATTCAAGGGGTGATGAATTAATAATGTGTGAGTGTGATGTACACAGTGATGAGGGTGAGGATGGGGTTGAGGATGATGACAACAACATTTTGCCACAGTATAACAGCACTGTTACCTTATGTGCCTTAAGTCCATTGTTAGCTTGTTTTGTGGAGGCCCAAACAAACCAAGCACTTCAGCCACAAGAAGTGGCACTTTTGTGGCTGAAGTGTTTGGCTTGTTAAAGTGTGCATATCCTTTTTAGGAACCAACATAAGGGTGGCTGGGAGGACCCAAGGACAATTCCATCTTGCACCACTTTTCTTTTCTGCCACTGTGTCCTAGATGTTCTCGGAACTGCTGTGTGTTTGAGTCATTGCTCTGTCGCTTAGCATCAAGCCAGGTCGCTGTAGTATTTGCCGAAAGTTTTTGAAAATAATATTGTGACCTGTGAGGTGGTGAAAATTGACTGCAAATGACTTGCAATTAGTGTTTTTGAGGTTAATAATAATGTAGTTTGTGGTTTTAGCATATTTTAGGAATTTTTCTAAAAAATAAAGATCCAAAACCAAAACACACAAGGGTGGTTTTGCCAAAACCAAAACACAAAGCTAATCCAGATCCAAAACCAAAACCAGAACCAGTTCACGGGGGTCAGTGAGCATTTCCACTTCAAGCATGGGAAGGGTGTAATCCCTATCTAGTGCAAGGTATAGGAAGTTGATGCGTGTGGGGTCATGTTCTTCAATTTAATTTCGATTGAGTCTGTTGTCATTCATGTATGTGATGAATTAAATGAGTTTGTGTTCAGTACCATATCTTATTAGGTGTATGTACCATTTCCAAAGAGCTATGTTTTGTGTGTATGGGTTGTCCTCTCATGTTTCCTTGTAGGGGGTGTACAGATGCGCAAATTTAGTTTAGTTGCCCCTTCGTGTATATAGGTATGTGACCTGGAATATGAGCTAGCTATTTATGAGAATGTATTTTATGCAATTCATTAAGAAAGCTGTTTATTCTCTGTCCATATCAACATCCACTTCTAGCATCTTCCTGATTGCTAATGTTACACTATGATGTAGCACACTAGTGTATAATGAACTGACATTGTACAACAGATGAATTTTCCTTCCATGTTTGGTCTTGGAAGATGTTTATAACGTGTGCTTTATCTTTGTGGAATGATGCTGTTTTGCTAACATGTGCTTTTAGGAAGGTATCTAGGTTTTTTGTTAAAGAGTCAATACCTCTCCCAGTTTGGGAGAGGGGGTATCCTGTACTGAGTCAGTCAATCAGAACTAGATGTGCAGCTCATTTTACCCCTCATCAGTCATGAGGACCGGTCTCCCAATTGCAACCAGGATATCTCTAAATATAATGATTATTACATAAAATTCTTGAGCATCAAGGCATAGTTCTGGAGCAGGACACAAGCAGGACACAAGAAGAAATCTAAAATTAGGATTTTAACACTATGGGCCTGATTCATTAAGGAAAGTAAGGCAAAAAATAAGTACGTTTTCTCCTGGACAAACCATGTTACAATGCAAGGGGTGCATATTAGGTTATATTTTGCACATAAGTTAAATACTGGCTGATTTTTCATGCAGCATACAAATATTTGATAGCTTTGTTTTTATAGTGAAATTTAAAGTTGATCTAGGGCATGCCCTACCCCAACTATACTTTCCTTTATGAATCAGGCCCTATGTGTTTGTGTGTGTATATCTATCTATCTATCTATCTATCTATCTATCTATCTATATATATCTCAAGAAGCATGGAGGATGTGTTCCAAATACAACTCAAGTTTGCACTACCTATTCCCGTGGAGTCTAATGTGATCCCACTCTTTACCAGAGCCCGCCACAATGCAGGGTGGAATTGGCTTTCTGTTTTTCCATTGGATTGTGGATGGTATGCTGAAGAAAGACTGATGTTAGTTCCGAAGAGTGCACAAAAAACTTCCGGAATTGGGCAACAAACTGAGAGCCGCGATCAGAGACAATGTCTAAAGAAAGGCCATGGAGCCGGAAAATGTGTTGGTCAAAAAGTAACGCTAGAGTCTGTGCACTAGGAAGTCTGGTTAAAGGGATGAAATGAGACATTTTACTAATGCGATCAACCACTACCCAAATAGTATTATGCCCTGTTGAACATAGGAGATCCACAATGAAATCCATAGACAAGTGTTTCCAAGGTCTTCTAATGGCATAAGCTGACCCAAAGGTCGGTTCCTAGAGGTTTTGTTTTTAGCACAAATTTCACAGAACAAATTCACGAACATCTGAAGACATGGTGGGCCACCAAACAGAACGTGAGAGATTTTCCGTGGTTTTAAAGATACCGGGATGTCTGGCTATCTTATTTTCGTGGGCTTCAGTGAGGACAGCCTCTCAAAGGTGAACTGGTACAAGTAAGCGGTTTACAGGTGTCTCAGATGGAGCCAACTTTTGAAATCTGCGATGGGCTACACCCAAGTCCTGGGCTAAACCCATGTGAATAACTGAAGGCGGTATTTTAGGCAGCAGTTTCAGAACTGGTGCATGATGAGAGACAAAGCTTCTGGATAAAGCATCTGCCTTGATATTCTTGGATCCTGGTCTATAAGTGAAACGGAAGCGGGTGAAGAACAATGACCAGCGGGCTTGCCTAGGATTCAACCGTTTTGCAGATTCGATGTACTGGAGGTTGTTATGGTCAGTGATGACTGAGATGACATGGAAGGCTCCTTCCAGCCAGTGACGCCATTTTCAAAAGCCCATTTGATGGCTAAGAGCTCCCGATTACCAACACCATAATTGGCCTCTGCAGCGGAGATCTTGCGAGAGAAAAAGGCGCACGAAAGCAGTCGGTGATTACCAGAATCTTTCTGAGATCAACCTCCAAAATTAAGGGTAACTCAGGGTTGGGAGATCTCAAGACAGGGGCAGAGATAAATGCTTTTTTTTAGAGCTTTAAAGGACTTAATAGCCTCTGAGGACCAATTATCAGGATGCCCCTTTCCGAGTAAGGTCAACAATGGGAGCCACCAAATCAAAATAGCCTTGGATAAATCTTCAGTAGTAATTGGCGAAACCCAGAAACTTTTGGACAGCTTTCAGATTAATGGGCCGCACACAATCCACAAAAGACTGAACTTTACTTGGGTCCATAGAGAATCCAGTAGAGGATATTATATATCTTAGGAATGATACACTCCGAACTTCAAACTCGCATTTTTCAAGTTTAGCAAAAAGATGATGGTCGAACCTGCTGAACATGGAGCCGGTCCTGAGACAAAGAGTGGGAGTGAATTAATATGTCATCCAAGTATACGACCATGAACTGTTCGAGGAACTCCCAAATAACTTCATTAATAAGGTCTTGGAAGATGGCTGGTGCATTACAAAGACTGAACGGCATAACCAAATACTGGTAGTGGCCGGAATGGGTATTGTAGGCAGTCTTCCACTCATCTCCTTCTCTGATGCGGATGATACTGTATGCCCCGCGGAGATAAATTTGGTGAAAATTATATCACCTTTGAGTTGATCAAACAGGTCCGAGATTAGAGGAAGTGGATAGGTGTTTTTTATAGTAATTTTGGTAAGGCTTCTGAAATCAATACAAGGACGTAGTCCACCATCCTTCTTGGAGACAAAGAAACAACCAGCACCCAGCACCCAGCAGAGATTTTGAAGGCCTAATAAAACATTTTTGTAAATTTTCCTCTTCATATTCTTACATTGCCTTAGTTTCAGGACCAGAGAGTGAATACAGCCTTCCTTTTGGTAATTTAACACCCGGAATTAATTCAATGGCACAATAGAAATCCCGATGTGGAGGCAGAGTGTCAGCCGCTTTTTTAGAGAATACTTCCCAGATTTCACAGTACTGAGGAGGAAGTAATTCGGAAGCAGGTTGCAGATTCCGAAGAGGTAAGCTCAAACAAGTCTTAGAACACGAGGAACTCTATTGGGTAATTTCCCCTTGAGCCCATTCTATTTCAGGGTTATGAAGGTGAAGCCAGGGATGACCCAGTATTAATGGTACAGCCGGGCAATTGATGAGGTAGAAGTACAACGTTTCCAAGTAAAGGTTCCCCACTGTCAACTGTAGTGAGGGTGTTTCACACAAGACTTTGCCACCTGGGAGTGGCCCCCCATCTAAGTCACACACAGTAATAGCAGTACTGATACTTTTGACAGGAATACCAGAAGACTTGGCAAATCCAATGTCCAGAAAGTTACCAGCGGCACCACTATCTATAAAGGAGATATCAATGTAATGAGCGCCATAAGTGATATGTGCGGGAACCAAAACTGCATTTTTGGAGGAGTTGATCTGATGATCTAGGTGAACCTCCTCCTTAGCCCCTAGGCCAACTCTTTTCCCGACTTATTAGAGCAGGAATGGGAAAAATGACCATTGATGCCACAGTAGAGACACAGTCCTTGGGTCCGTATTCTGGATTTCTCCTCTGCAGAAAGACGGTAGGCTCCTATTTGCATAGGCTCTTCACTGTCCATTGAAGCAGGGACAAACACAGATGATGAACAGGAAGGTACCTCCTTTTCCGCCTTTCTCTACTTGATCCATCTGTCAATTTTGATAGCGAGCTGCATAAGACTCTCCAGCGATGTTGGAGACTGTACCAAAGTGTCTTTGATCTGCTCCGACAAACAGGAATACAACAGCAGGTCAGCAACAGCACAAGATTGGAAACGCTATAACCGGCAGGAAGGCTAAGCCCTCCCTGCCTTAAATATAGAAAATAACCAATAAGGGCCCTGCCCTACAAGTGTCCCCAGAGGCTGCTTAATAAATTAATTGCGAGATTAATTAGCCCGCAGGCTGTTTGCTAATATGCGCATGTATCTGCCTGCCCAGCTTTGCCAGGATGCAGCGCTGCTCAGAAGGTGTTCCAAATGTTGCCATGGAAACGGTCGGGATGACGGGAACCAGAAGTGATGTCCCAGCTATTGCCATGAAAGCCGGGAAGCCGATGGAGGAAGCGAGCCGCGGATCACTGCTGACAATACTCGATTGTCAACAATTAAAGTCCTCTTCTCTAAAACAGATTAATTTGTGCTGTACAGCAGTTCTCATTGGGTGACATGTCTGCCTTGGCTGTGATATTACTTTACTCCTTGTCCTGAAAATCCCACATAACATGAATACAAAATTGTTCAGCCAACATGGCAGGTATCATAATTATTATAAAAGCTTGCTTGATGACTCAAGGGAAAGGGGGGGGCTTGTTTTGAGTATAGCAGACAGACAGCTTCCTGCTTTGCTTGATTTGATGGGCCCCATAGCAGCTGTTCAGGTTGAGAATATACAGTTTTTCATGTAAATATTTCAAGTGATATGGACAACCCCATAGTTAGTATGTTGTCTGAAAACATCTTGTTGATATTTTGTTAGTGTACACATTATGCTGGACTTTGTTTGTATTTAGAACAAAGAACCATTGTTTCCTTAGAAAGAGCCAAATAAATTCCATTTGCTTGCACCATTTCCATTTGCCCAAGAGTTTCAAGGTACCCACCCACTAAAGGGTACCATTATGGTGTTGTCACATTTTTCAGTCTACTGTTGACTTACTACTGAAAATTGCTGTCAATAATATTCTGCTAGCATATTACTGGTGTAACACCACTTTACCACGCTCCTATTGGAAATGGTGTTTGCAAATAATCTGAAGTATGATATATTTCACCTCTTTATATCAAACAGTGCCTCCATCCAAATCTTGTCATATGGTTGCTCTTCTGGGAAGGTCCAGGACCATGAACACCAGGGGAAGACTTGCTGGACCCCCTAGCCCACCACTTACTGTGACCACAACTTAGAGACAGATTTGCCACACAGTTTTGGTGCAGAAACTGTAATAATGGAACTATTATTGCTACATGATAGGAATATTACTGTATGCATTGTAAACTAGAACTAGAAACCAAAATGTAATCTGTACTGTATACTAGTAACCAAAATAGGCTTTGATTTTGTATACTACTCACCGGAATGGGCTCTGTATTGTGAATGCTTCACAAGAGTAGTCTCTGCACTGTGCTTGTGAAAACAGATATACATGAAGGTGGATATGGACAGGGCAGGGCTGGCAAATTTTTAGCCCAGGGGCAAAACTCGACTCTGCAGCATATTAGGAGCTTTTTAAAGGAAAAAAAATGTTGGTGGCCCAATGACCCAGCCTAAGGTACTCCAATATGGGACCAGCCTGTTGGGGCTGATGCCCCCTTGACCCCTAGCCCAGCCAAGCCCTGGATATGGAGAAATTTAGCACTTTGCATGTCTTTCTGAAACTGATCCATTATGCTATTCAGACTCTTACTTGTCTTTTCTACTTGTCTTTGATTCAGTGGCAATAGCAGTAGTTATGGGAGGAATTTGGACCAATCACTCCATCAATGTCATCAAATAATTATAGATAAACATACAAATTTTTGTAAGAAATCTAACTAATCTATTTAAATGCAGTCAATTAATTAGTCATCACCATAGTCTGAGTGAATAAAGCATTTCATGCTAATATAGAGGTATATCCACTAGTTATTATCTGTGCTTATCCTTTACACTGCATATCTGTGTTATCTAGCAAAATGAAAACATGAGGTATTAGTTCATATTTCGTTCAAAACATTTAAGCCCGCATCCCAGTGTCAAGGGCACCTCATTTTATGCAGGTTCTACACTGACCTTAATGCTTCAAAAACAATTACAATGCAGTTAAAATCAGATGCACTCACCTCCCAGGTATAGGGGCTTACATCTAGCAAGAGCTGGCTTGCAAGCCACACCCAAATGAACCGAAGGCCACCGCTACTCTTTTGTTTTCCTTGGGCATTAAGCTCAACATGGTTTTAGGGATTTGTCAGCTGCCTGGTGATAAAGTCGGTGTACTGCACTCAATGTTCACTGGTGTCAGGAAGTTCCTGAAGGTGGTGTGTAAACAGGCAGTCTATTTTGGGCCTGTTCAATTTTGCCGTTAAGGTGATTCCCTATGGGTAGAATTGTTTGCAGTAAGTTATCGTGGGCGGCTAAGGGTTTAACCTGACCTCCCTGCCATATCACACTTTCGGAGTGTTGAGGGTGGATTTAGGGACATATTGCTCTTTAACTTCAATGTGGGACACTTAAAGTAATCTGGGCATTGGTGCGAGCCATTGCTATGTAGAGTGCGTCTTCTTCCCCCCAGTGATTAGCTTGCTGCGTAGGCTGGCTTTGCATTGCCTATGTTTTGAAATTTCCTTCTGGGCCAGTTTATGGACTGCCTGACGCCTTGTCGTGAGGGTCCGGGAATTAGTTTAGGACTTTGCTGGCCTCATTGGTTGACCTTGCCCCGCTTCTGTCTGGCAGATTGTTAAGCCAGCATGGTAGGTTTCACGGAGTTGTTGCTTGTCCCTACCACCCTGCGGAAGCATTGAATGACCTGGGGACTGTCAGGTCAATATTTGGGATGTTGTACAGGTAGAGGTTTGCACGAGTGCAAGCATCTTTCTTTGGGCTACTTTCCTGAGTGGGGAGTCTACGACAGTGTAGTCCGCCACTGCAGGTGGGTATCTCTTTCTTTACTAAGCTCCACTGGCAAATTGATGTGGCTCTGATGTGGCTCTGTGTTTTCTCATTAGCACAGCTGGGCTGGGCACACGGACACTCTCCCTGACCAGAGGAGGCCATTTAATCCGCTATGTTGAGGGACCCGCTGGGGACACCTGCAGTGGTGGTACAGGCTGCATTTGAATGTACATCTTTTAGCACTGCTTTTGTAAAGTTGTTTTAGTGCCTTCTAGGCGAGTGAATTGATAGTTTTTTCTTGGATGCCTCTATTCTCAGATCGCTGAACATGTGGTTATTGCAGCTTCCTAAGTGGCCTGCCAACTACATTAGAACTCTACTTATCCGCTAGGCCATGGGCGTTGTGTCACTTTCTTCCTTAGTGAAATTTGCATTGATTTTCCAGTTGAAGTTGTCACTGTATTTGCCCATATGTGTCACCATATGATGGAACTTGGAATTGTGCATTGTGTCCTGGAATTCCAGTTTGCGGTTGTCTTAAAGTGCATGTTGGGCTAAATGGGTTTTGCTGCCACACTGTTTTGGCATGCATTTCCTTCAGATGGGGGCCATGTCTGCATTTGTAGATGATGTGTCAAGTCATTGCATCCAGCAGTTGGGCAGGTGGAAGTCAGGGGCGCATGCAGGGGGGGTTTCTGGGTCTCCAGAAACCCGTCCCCTCCGCTAAAGAAGTGCCCCTACATAGTGGGACTGTACTATATAGCAGCCGTGGCACTGTCGCTTCTTTGACAGCGCCGCAGCTGCTGTATAGTACAGTCTCTGAAACTGAGCTTTTGCGCATGCGCGCAGCTCTCTTGCTTTTTTTTTTGGTGGGGGTGGGGGAAACCCCGCTGTAAAAATCCTGCGTGCGCCCCTGGAAGTCATATGCTTTTAAGAGGTATGTGCGCCCTTCTCTGCTATCTTAAATTTTTGTTCTACTTTTCTGCTTTTTCTGCCTATGGTTTACACAGGGCTTTGGTCGCTTGTTGCTTTTGACAGCAAGGGCACAAAGGGATTTTGCCTGATTTTTTCTCTACAAGCGGGCTTGATTGTTGGTGCCACAAGGTTTTTTTTAGGGTTTTATCATTGCTTGTGTCTTCTGTTCATCGCCTCTTGTTTCTTCTCCCCTTTTTTCCTTTTCCCTGCCTGTTTCTTCCTTGTTGTTCCCTTCGGGCCATGTCTCCTGACGCTCTCTACTCTGTAATGCTATGGTTTTGTATTGAGTTGGGATCCCCCATTATGACATGCCTTAATGCCTCCCTGTTTGGATCCATCCTGGAGTGGATACATTCCTTAAGGCCTGACTTGGTCCTCTACTGGTCCAATATAGTTTCCCGGGGATGTGGAGGACTTTTCCAGGTGGGTGGGCTAAAAAGGCGGATTGGATAGTTAATTTTGGTAGTGGAAAGGTTTGTGAGCTCTTTTCAAAGGTTTGCAGCTTGAGCATTCTTTAATTTAATCCTAAGGTGCTCGCCATTATTGATCAAATGGAGTTCAATTTACGTATGATGGAAGGGGTTTGTTCATTGGGAAGATTTATAGGAGTTTAGTGAATGTAGCTTTATGTATTGTGGCAGGCATTGGTTCTTGAGTGAACCAAGAATGGGCAGAAAACATTGAACAGTCCGTGTCACGGACTGTTCAATGCGGGCGCACATTAGCTTTATTTATGTAATAAATAAAACTACCTTCCTTCGAATTGTAGGCTTTAGTTTTCCTACAAGCACTGCCCTATGGAGGAGGTTGCGTTCTCTCAGCCCAGAAGGGAAGCGGGTTCACGGATGCTTGGGTTAATTGAGCCCAATTTTAAGGATAAGGGTTCACCCGGTGAACTTGTTACCCATTTAATAAATATGGAGAGAGTAAGTGACCCTTAATGTGATATTAAGGCATTTGTACTCCTTTTATTTCCCAATGTAATGTGTAGCATCATTTATTACAAAAGAGTGGTAAGAAGGGAGGTAAAGTAGGGAACTGAATATTATGCAAGAACATCAACTGTTATGCATTTTATTATACCTGAGGGATGAATTAATATTGAGCGAAATTTACTTGTGTTCGAGACTTTATTTATCCATCTCTAAAGGGTTAAAATGAACAAGCGAAGTGAGGCTTAGGTAAGCCCATTGATGTGTCATGGTCGGACCAGTAAAACAAACAACTCAAGATTGGTCATTAGCATTGGTCATTAGTGGTCATTATTACACCTGAGGCAAGTAACCACAGGCCAATATGAACAGCTTCTTGGAAACAGCAAACTGCAAGTTTTGTGGATCTTTTAACCAGAGCTCCTGTAAACTTCTCGTCTGGACTGCTGTTTCTGTATATGAACTCGATTTGCATGACAAAACTCCTGGCACTTTGCCCCATGGCATTGGACAATGACTCTGCTAAACTCAACTGAACCCCAGCTTTCCTGCAGACCTGTTATCCTGCCCTCACCTCTGTGGACTCTACTAGTATTTAAGGTTCTGTGCACAAAGAAAGAATTGGCAAAAGGACATCAGGGGGAAATAGAAGACTGTCACACCCAATAATGATATATATTTATGTGAAACTCCTACTTGCAAAATTCATCTTTCAGATATATATGTGTGGTGCATCCTAGGAAGAAAAGCTATCAGACTATCAACAGAAAAAGAAGATGAAAGTACTTCCCACTCTTGTACTAAATCCTATAAAAAATTTATTTTATTTATATAAATTAAAATAATTCCACTCATTTGAATTATGCAAAATATAAAAACAATAATTTATAAGTGAAAATATGCAATGTGCAAAACTAAAATAAATTAACATTGTGAGCTATAGACCATTTCACAAGTTTTTCTAATTGACTTATTGTAAAAATAATTTACAATTCATGGGCTATACAATCCAATGCTGCCCCTGGTTTATCCAATACAATATGTATTCAATAAACCATGGGCAGTATGGTGGCTTAGTGGTTACCACTTCTGCCTCACAGCACTGGGATCATGAGTTTGATTCCCAATCATGACTTTATCTATGTGAAGTTTGTATGTTCTCCCTGTGTTTGTGTGGGTTTCCTCCTATACTGCAAAAACATACTAGTAGGTAAATTGGCTGCTATCAAAATTGACCCTAGTCTATGTATTTATATTAGGGAATTTAGAATTTAAGCTCCAATGTAGCAGGGACTGATGTGAATGAGTTTCTAGTACAGCACTGCAAATTTAGAGGTGCTATATAAATAACTGGTGATGATGATGATTCAATAAACCATTTGTGATCTCTTGTGTGAATTAATTTGCATATCTGTTATCATTTCATAATGGTATCTATGTTATCAAATATAATTAGAATAGGTTGAAATGTTAAACATGTATTGCATTTTCACACACCAGAACAATTCAATCATGTGGTTGAAATGTAATCACGCATGTGGTTGAAATGTATTCAGCAACACAGATGAGATGCTGTAACAGATATTTTTTAAACTGAGCAAAAGGTCTAATGATTATATTGAGGAGCCAGAAGCATGGACTATCAGGTACATCACTGTCCAAAGTTTCTTTCGAAGTGGTAATCATCCCTTCCCAAAAAGGACATATCTTAGAGCAGTCCTACCAGATATGAAGGAGTGTCCCCACTACGTTGTTACACCTCCAACATATGTTAGGTACTGCTTGATACATTTTAGAAAGAAGATTAGGGCACCAATAGCATTTGGTGAGGACTTTCTATTGGGTCTCCGTTATTGCTGTGCTGATGGAACAGACATGTGTCAACCAGAGAATGGTGGGTCAATCATGTTCTCTAAGTCCCATTCCCCATTCCTTGTAAGTTTTAGTAGTGAGCAGAAGTGATTTTCTATGAGCAATTTGTATATGCTGAAAAGCAAATGAGTTGGAGATGCAGGTGCCACAAACAACTATTCAAAAAGTGTTAGCTCTCTACCTGTCTCCCTGTGAGTTTCTGGCAAGTTAAAGAACTGTGTTATCAGTAGAAAACTCCAAATTTTGGAATTAGGTCATTTCCATTTGGCTTGAATGTCTCCAAAGGAGGACAAACCGGAAAGGACTCACAAGCTTGCCGGCATGTGTGATCCATACTTGAGCTAAAGTTTAAAGGCTCCTTCTGAGATTTCCAGAAGAAAGGTAGGGTTGGTAAAAAACAGCATCAGGGGAGCAATTAGATAGGAAATATGCCTTTGTGTCGATAATTTATTCCACCAAGCTGATAATGGAGTAATGGTTGAATAAAGAATATGAGCTCATTAGGGCAACCAAGGCATTAGGGCTCTGGGAGTGGGAAGAGATCATTCCTCTATTGCCAACAACTGATTGTCCAACCCAACATCGTCCTCTCTAGGATGCTACAAATTATGATGGTGTCATAATAAGTGGAGAAATGAGGAAGTTGGAAACCTCCCAAATGTCTACACATGTGCAATAAATCATATTTAAAGCTTGGTTTTCTCCCACAGCACACAAAGTCTCTCATCAGGTGGTTATCTGTAAGATATTCATTTTGACAATATTTATCCTCCCTAACCAAGAGAAACTTCTATTCTGCCACTCTCTCAGATCAGTGTGGATTAAATTTACAATAGGGTAAAAGTTATCTCTATAGAGCTTTGAAATATCGTTATTAATAATAACCCTTAGGTATTTAAGATGAGTGGGGTGCCATTTGGAATCAAAAGCATTTTGCAGGCCAGACACAGTTTTAGAGGGAGTGGTGATGTTTAGTGAGACCACTGGGTTGCTAACCACAGCTAATAGGTCACCTGCGGAAAGTTCCAGGTTGTAACCAACACCACCTGTATAAACGCCTGTTATGTTGGGGTTTACACTAGACCTAGCCAGAGCTTTCATACATGTAACAAAGATAAGTGGTGACAGTGCACACTACTATTTAGTGCCGTTGGTAATTTTCACAGAATCCGGGAAAACATCATTCATTTTAATTCTGCCATGTTTGTATAATGCAGAGATGGGAATGGAGTTTGGGATGCTAGGTGAATCAGATCAATAACGTTTGTTGTATTGTGCCTGGCCTCTAGACCAGGGACAAAGCCAACCTGATTGAAATTAATGATTTTTGGTAAAATAAGTTTTAGTCTATATGCAATAAGTTTTGAAAAGAGCTTCCTGTCCACATTAAGCACTGACATGGGTCTGTAATTGGGGCATTGGGATGGGTCTATCCCCTCTTTGTGTATAATGGTGATGTGTGCTTCCAACACGTGTCTCAAAAACAGTGTGTCATCCAAGATGGTGTTGAATGCCTGAACCATTAGAAAGACAAACTATTCTTTGAATGCTTTATAGCATGAGACTGTGAACTCATCTGGGCTCGGGTTCTTCTCAGCTGGGGTATAACTACTAGGTTCCTCTAAGTCTATGGGTGTGAAGGGTTGTTTTCTTAAATCTTTGTCCCCATCTGAGAGAGTGGGGAAGTTAACCTCCTCTAAATAGTAAAATGTTCCTCTGAGAGAGGTTATAGAGTTTCAAATAATATGAGTGAAAAGTAGCAGCTATACCTGTAGTGGTCCTACAATCCTATCCTTTATCATATTTGATAGCGTCAATATAGGCAGCTGCTCTTTGAGCCCCTAGAGCCTTCACTAACAATTTACCAGGCTTTTTGAAACACTGGAAAAACGATTGCTGATCATTCTGGGCTTCACTCTGCTGTTTTTATAAAGGAGCCTAACTGTATAGGCTTGCTGCGGATGACACATTTATGAGCTTCCCAAACCTATGAGACAATGAATAAGTAGTCAATCCTAGAGTAGACTGTTTGTGGGTGGAAGAAAAAATTGTAATCTTGGTCATTAGGGTGTTGGCAAATCCATGTGTCGACCAGCTGGCGTTCGTGAAGGGTGCGCCGTACCTTATGATAAAATTTCTTCAGGTGTCTGGCTGTTGTGCTGGAAATATCCAGTTCAAGGTGTAGTGTCCTATTCAGATTGCCTCCTACAATAATAAGATTGTTTTTCAATGTGTCAACTTGATCCATATTTTTTTCTAGAATTGCTGGTTGGCCCTGATTTGGAGCATAAAAACTGACAAGTGTGTAAGATTGATTATAAAATGTAAATGATATCAGGAGTGCACTCCCCTCCTCCAAACTAAATCTCTGTTTCTATTGGAAAGTTAATGGTTTGGAGAAGAGTATAGCAACCCTCAGAGATTTTTCTTTACTATTGTTGCTAACATAAGAGTGAGGGAAATAATGGTTGCAGAGATTAGGGACCGCTCCCTGTTTAAAGTGTGTTTCCTGCACAATGTCAGCTCTATCTATATGTAGTAAAGCTCTAGACCTTTTTTCCGGAATATTTAAGAGGCTGTCATGAGGAGAGTTCTTGATCTCTCTGGTGTCAGGACCTATGAGAGAAAAAGCAGGAAACCATTGCAGGGGTTATAAAAGCACGGAAGGATCTTAAGAGGCACTATGCGTAGTAGTCCGCAGAAATGGAGTCTTCAGGTGTCCTCAGTATTAGAGGGACCCGGTCGTCTCTTCACATTTTTCCTAGAGTTTCCTACAAATTGCCACCACTCCTCCTTCTGTGTTTGTAGATGCAGATGATAACCCCATTATTCTGGGAGATAGCGCAAGAGCTGAGCAGAATAATACCAGGGCAAAAGATTCATGAAGAACCAGTGTTTCACCATTGTGCGTGACTTGAAGGTGGAATGGAAAGCCGAAACAGTACTTAATATTATTTTTAAGAAGATCTTCTATAAGTGGCCATTGCATTCTGCACAGCTTAAGAGTACATCATGAAAGATCCTGGAACATTTGGAACTTCTGGCATTCATAATCGATTATATCCTGTCGCCGCATTTGTTTAAGCATCTCCTCTTTCTGTGCAGCAATAGTGTAGTCTGCAGATTACTTCTCTTGGTCTCTCTGTTGGAGAACCACTTGGATGCAGGGCTCTCTATGTTATTCAAATGTTATGAGCTCATTGGGGTCTTTATTGAGAATCTTGTTAAAACATTTTGTGAGAATGTGTATCAGCCGCTGAGTCGGAAAAATACTCTGCACATGCAAGTTGTTTCGATGGCATCTGTTATGTAGATTATTAACTCTAGTTTGTAAGGTTTGTAGTTTTTTTGCCTGTTGCACCAGGGAGCCTTGGAATCTTCTGTGAAACTCCTCTGAAGCTGCCTTGCTTTCCTCCAGTGCAGACAACCTGGTGACAAGATGAGCAAAGTCTGCTTGAAGGATAGCATCTTCTTTGCGGACAGTCACCATCAATTTGACTTATAAACTTTCAAATTCTTGTTTAGTGTGCAGATCCTTTTCCGTTGGTAAAAATTTGAGAAGCCGCAAGACTGCGTTAATGTCATGATTCTTCTGGGGAAGAGAACTATCTGTAGGCACTTCATGTGAATGTAGAGTATCAGAGGTGGATGAATGGCTGGGTGAGTTGGAAGAAATGTCACCACTCATAGTAGAGGTACTTGAGATCTTGTCGTATTTTATGATGCTGAGGCATTTACCCTAGCTTCACTGGGTCCATCCTAAAAGAGTTTTTATTGTCTTTGCCCATTTACCCAATTTACTGAATTTACACATAAAATTATTGCTGCAAAATTGTAGCCTCATGTGGGAAACTCAAAATATTTTGCAATGTTACTGGTATTATAGTAATGATTATCTATCTTTTACTCATTACCCTAACCCCCCAAATACTTTTTTTAACAGTAGAGATACTTGCTGATAATGGTTATCAGTAACATTGATCTGGAGATGCAGTCTACTCTAAATCTGCAAGGTATAGCATGCCTTTACTGGCCTTGCATGTCCTATATCTATTCCTTTATGCGTAGTTGGTCACTTGCAATGCCCTCAAATTTCCACATTGTGTTACTGCACAAATGCAGTAAAATAAACCAATTTTGTGTTTTCACGAGTTGGACTTACTTTCATTTTTAAATAAGGCTTATGGTGAGTATGTCTGTGTGTATGAAAAAATACTGAGCAACAACAATAATTCACTATATGCTTGCAATATTGTATTTATCAGAAATATTGTATATAGTGAAAATTAAGCTACAGCATTATTATTGTATTTTTATTTTTTTACATATTTGAATTCAGATTATTAAAAACATGTATATTTCATCATGTATATATGATCATATTTTTAAATGACATACTCTCTTGTTTTCTTAGGGATCTGTGTGTTGAAAAGTAAACATACAGAAAAAACTGCAGTGCCAATTGGTTTACTTTGTAATTTATACTTTGAGAGACACCTACATTCACATAACATGGTGTATCAAAGCTAGAAATGATATGAAATATGTACTTTTGTTCTATAAGAAATGTAAGGAAGAGACAATCCTTTGTAGTTTTTTGTAACTGTAAAATTGACTTTCAAATTATGTTTGTTTTTCCTTCACATAAATATACATAATAACTACAAAATCAATCATGCTCATTCGTAGTTCAAAAAATTCACCAATTGGTTGATAATTAGTTTAAAAGCTATCTGAAAGCTGCTTATAAAAATAAAATTCATATTGCCACTATTATTTGCAAAGTGCAATATCTTGGAATAAATGGAAGATATTATAATACTATAAAGTTTAGTATATAAACTGCATATTTGACACATACTGTATATTTTTTTTATTTTTTATTTTCCTATAATTATCAAAAATATGCATATAAACATTTAGTTATATTGTAAACATGGATCAGAGCTTGAAGAATTAATAATAGTATATTTTACAGAGCTAATCAACACTCCAGCCAATACATTGTCCATACCTCAGCCAATACATTACATCATGTATTATATAGAGTGCCTAGGTCAAAGGCAGGGGACTCCAACAGATTAAATGCAAGGGTTAATCATAAAATGAAAATCATTATGCACTTATAATTTTGAAGTAGAAAAATTAATTGGCAAACTTTCTTGTCTGGCAGTGAGGAGGTATATGCAGAGCACTGTAATAAAGTAGGAAGCCTCCAATAGTTCATTGCTAAAAAATCATCATCATCATCATTTATTTATATAGCGCCACTGATTCCGCAGCGCTGTACAGAGAGCTCATTCACATCAGTCCCTGCCCCATTGGAGCTTACAGTCTAAATTGCGTAAAATACACACACACACACACACACACACACACACACAGACAGACAGAGAGAGAGACTAGGGTCAATTTTGATAGCAGCTTACTAGTATGTTTTTGGAGTGTGGGAGGAAACCGGAGCACCTGGAGGAAACCCACGCAAACACAGGGAAAACATACAAACTCCACACAGATAAGGCCATGGCCGGGATTTGAACTCATGACCCCAGCGCTGTGAGGCAGAAGTGCTCTCAGCCACCGTGCTGAGATAATATCTAAAATAGATAATGCATGTACAATTTGGTAGTATAATAAGACATTGAATGATTTGTGAAGAACATATAATATAATACATGTAATGTATTTTTAGTATAATATCAAATTATCCCACCAAGTTATACCCCATTACTTACTTGTGGATTTATTTATAGATTTACTCCTTGCCTTTTATATTGGTTCTTTCTACAATACGAATTAGAATAAAGTAATACAATTCTAACCATTGGGGGACCTATAACCATTATTCCCCTAATCCTGCTCTGTAAATAACACTAATTTGCCTCATGTTACTCGTATTATTGGAATTAGAACCCTTACTGTTAATATTAATGGAAATTATAAATCCTTAATTAAAGTTAATCTTTTTTCTAAAAACTCTGACATTGGTTTCCTCACTGTATCCACTTGGCATTTATACATGAATTTTCTTCAATCTGGCCTATTACAATATGGCACCTGCGCTTTGAATTATTGCTGTCTATCTGTCTTATATTTGATGCTGCTCTTAATGATTCTTTAATCAATGGTTCAAAGCTTAGGATATAAAGTCTGGTTTGAATTACTACACTGTAATGGTTTCTATATTTAACCGTATTATGTTATGTTACTATTGTGCAACAAATAAAATATAATAGTCTTCAGTTTGATCCAATGGGGAAAAAATAGTGTCTTACTGTATTAAATTCTGCTTTAATCATATTAAAGAAACAGATGAATTTGCCACTTGGTGTATAAGAAAAATTGTGTCCAGTAGAAGCATTTAGTTTACAAAACTGAATGTTTAGTGCTATAACTAATAATACAAATATCTTAGACATTGTTTTACTGTTAAACACACAAATCCCTCTGTTTTAATTTATTGAATATAGACAGGTCATGGTGCAATTGAGTCAATCACTAATTATACTAATTAGGACAATAGCACCCTTTGAAACAGTATACTTGATAGGCTGCCATTTAAATTACATGAGCACTCACTGGTTGAATTACATAAGGGTGGTTACAGCATACTATTAGTATTATTATTATCTTGTATTTATAGAGTACTGACATGTTACACAGCACTGCACATTAAACAAATCATGCCTGAAGCAATTGGCATACAAGAAATGCAATAAGAAGGTCATAATAAACATGTTTAAATGAGCTTACAATCTAGGAAGTGTGGGAACACAATTGTAGTTGTTGGTGAGGAAAATGTGAGTGCATATGGTAAGGCAGCAGTATTACCATAGGCCAATAATAAAGCAGCCATTGGCAACTTGAATTTCTGTGCAGCCACTAGTGGTGTGTTATGGTTAGAAAGGAGCGGCATTGCATTTTGGAGACATAAAACATTAATTAGTCATTCTATAAATCTTAAGACATTCAGTTGCTCACATTCATAACTGTTCTTCACCATTTATCTCAAGTAAACCTCCTTCCTCTCCTGGTTCTAGGGAAGGCTAGCACTTTTGTTGTTATTCACTTGCTTGGAGTAGCTGTGTGTAGTTTTACATTAGGAAACAGTCAGAACACTTGTTTCCCATGTTCGGCGGCAGCTGTTGCCAACACAAAGACAGTGGAGATCACAATAGAAGGAACAGAGATGGCAAGAGCTGGATAGCAAATAATTAATTTAATATATGTGACAGATTTATTTTTCTAAAACACATTAGTAGTTCAATTGGTAATCAAATGTGATCAATGTTTCTTTTGAAAGAACATTAGCACTTACTTTTTGTTTGAAGTCTCTACAATGAATGATCACAGTTAAAATAACTCCCTGGCAGCAATCTAAATTTGATTGCACAGTACCTAACAGTCATAGGAACATGTGTTTTCATTAACACACAATTGCTTATTTTTATATGATAATAATCTAATGAAAGCTTTCTTGATAACCATTCCAATTAAGTCCGCTTTTGTTTGAAATACCAAAGCACCACTTTAAATTGCTTGATAACAATAATATGTTTCACTTTTAATTTTGCAAGGATACTGTGACAGAAGCGCTGGGAAAGATGTGGATGGCAGGTACATAAGTCTTAGGTTCCTGTCATTTGTATTTTAGAACACCGGGGATATTTTTTGTGTCTGAGGAAAAGCTTCTCAAAGTGTTTTCTCAGTTGTAGGAAAATATGGTATGAGTCTCTGGTGTTATGTATGGAGAGAGAAGGGTGGGCTCCATACATATGGTCCAGTCCAGGTCTTCTGGTCTTCCAGTATCTCAGCAGACTGATCAGGAGTTGCACCTGAGTGGTGCCTGTAAAAAACTGTAAGGCAGTTCACTTATTCTCTAATTGCCTGTGGCTCCTGAGAGAAACTGCAACTTTGATCTGTGAGTTCCATTGTTTGCTTTAAGTGAGGGACACTAGGCCCCTTACTCTAGAGATGCAATATCTCTATATTAGTTAGTATACAGACAGCTATTATTATGTTTATATTTTGTTCTGTCTGCAAGCTGGTGAATAAAATTAGCTGAGGCTATTGAATCTGAAACACTGGATTCGTGTGATTTATCTGGCTGAAGTGCAACCGTCCACCCCAGAGGACTGCATTCCCAATACGATCTTGTCACAATACTTTTAACCTGTATTTTGATTATTATTTATTAAATTGGTGTTATAATTAATATATATATTAGATAGCTAGGCACTTTAGACTTCCCTCAGCAGGCTTCTATCAAAATGTTTCGTGTGCATATATGTATTGTTTAGGTTTTTTTCATTTACAAGATGATTTGAATCCAAGCTGGTTCTGGAAGAGAGCCAACGCTTTTATTGCTAGTTATATAAAGTAGTCAGCCCTATGATGGCCAACTAAATGTATATGCCTAAAATAAAAAGGTAGTTATTAGTGTGTTCATTAACACACTGTGGTTGTGAATGATTAAGAGGATTATGTTTTATTTTCACAGAAGGCATTGCTAATTATATCATAGACCAAGAATTACACGACATCTGTAAAAATGAACTCCAAAGACCAGTCTTTGCTTACTGCTATATGTAAACAAATAGTCTGTTTGCAACAGCTATGTTTTGAGCCAAAGAAAAAACAGAAACACAGAAATATTTTCATAGATTTTTCCCTGCACACAACATAAACAAAAAAGGAAAGAAAAATTAGGTTACTGTTGGCCATAATATTTTTAGTTATAGTTATACCCAAATATCTAAATCTGGATAATCACTGCAAGGATATTAGCTTGTATTGCCTATAAGCATAATAATAGAATTTTCCTAGTTGATGGACAACCTGAATTATATACAAAATTGTTCTAGAAGGACCATCATGGCATATCTTAGACTTTCTTCTCCATATCAATCCAGAAAAGAAGCAAGTTGTCTGAATAAATTTAAAGTTTCTCATTTACTTATCCCAATATCAGTGCTTTACCTTGCCATCAATTCTAATTTTCCAAGCATTCCAAGTATTTCATTAAAAAAGGATTAAATATTCTATTGTAACTCTTCAAATTATGTTATTCATATATTCTGCCTCATTTAGACAATCTGGGGAAAGAAACCCCAGGATGAATCTCCAATAGACTTCCTGTCTGCATACATTTCTAAATCTAAGTCAGTGGGATCATTCTTGTGGTGTAGTTCAAAATGTTTTGACACACTGTAAGTCTTTATAGTTTATTATATTGAATTGATGTTTTGCAAAACAATATTTTAAAGTTCTGTTAGATTTGTCAACACATTTTAATCCACATCTTCATCACAAAGTCATTGTTGCAGTTAATAAGGCTGTTAAATTTAAATTCAGAATTATTTGCATCTGCAGTAAGTTTTACGGCCTTGTTCCACGGATGCTTACATGTTAAACAGGAGGCTCTCCCACATTTAAAGAATCCATGTGGCTTAAATGGGAGCCAACTTCATTATTAACATGACTTAGCTCATTGTTACAAGTTTCTTCAGGGTTCAAACAAGCAAGAGGTAGTATTTTAAAACTTTAATATTTTTAAATTGAAACTTTTTCCTTTCATAAAGATTACTCCCGGATTTATTTAAAGTCCATTTCTGATGATGAACAGAGCTATTTCATGCCAGATATGTTACGCAAATGGCCATACATCCAACGTGAATCAGGCCCTTTACATTTTGATTTAAATTACTCCAATTTTCTGATGTCCTTTTTAAATTAACCATACACCTTGAGTTTTCTAATGCAGAGTGTATGATGCACATTTAAACATGAACATTAATAATTACTTAAAAATGAAAAAATGTTAGGTTGCAGTGGTAAAACTTTGTGATTAAGCCAATCTCATTTGTGAGACCGGCTTTGGAAAAATACATTACAATCTTATTTTCCAAAAATGCTGAGCATAATTTTAATGCAGCATGCATTATATGTCCATGTGTACAAAAGTTAGCCAATGAGATATCCTTTGCATTTAAACATTGACTTATATGGTTTGGAGAAGCAGCTAATATATGTTTTTGTCACAAATAGCAGAAAAATAGTTATCAAGTTATTGCTTTTCCACATATGTATTTGTAAGTAATGCTTACAATGGAAATATTGTCAGATAACATCAGCTCAAAACTTTTGACTTTAATCTATGGATGAAGACATAAGATAAGTATCTTCTGATGGATTCAACACAATATCCACCTCCTCCTCAATATGCACCCCATTCATGATTGCAACATTATGAAAAATGACATAGAGCAATAACTTCGCACAAAATTATTGGCACGTACGTAAGGACTCCTCTAGAATGATCAGTATAATGAAAATGGACTTTAAGCAGCCCAAATAAAGACTGATCTGGTAGATGCATGTGATAAATAGTATGTGAGGTGTTGTTCTTAGGTTTGATGTAAAAGCAGAGTGATAAGTCATGAATGGAAATGTTAGGCGCTGTCTCCTGAAAATAGAGAAAATGTTTTAGACAAAAAACAAATTTGTGGTTCAGGGCTATCTAAATAAATACTCTTTACAGTATCTGTAATGTGCTAATTTCTAAAAAGCACACAATAAGTAAGTTATTTTTATTACAAGTAAGCATTATATGAAAAATGTTACCAGCATTGTCAAAAAACATACATGGAGCACTGCGGCAACGGGTGTAGTACGCTTTAACGACACTGACTAACCTGACAGTTAGTAGAACGACATGGGAAATCCGAACACTCATACCCCAACATGGAATAAACATTTCACAGATGCATTGATTTCATGACCGGATATGTTCCCGACTGTTGTAAATAACGTCAATTAAAAAGTCGATTGATATTAAAGTGGCAATACACGTACTCGGCTTGTAACGGTAAGGTTAACCGTATACCCTAACTCCTAATCCTAACCCTAACCCTACCCTAACGCTAATCCCTACAAAATATTACTTACATTAGTGAATGACAGCCAGGTCCATTCATCGTCGCTTTATGAGGAGTCACGTTTTCAATTGACATCATTTACAACAGTCGGCAACAGATCCGGTTGTGAAATGAGTGCATTTGTGTAATGGTAAGTCGATTTTGGTTTAACGTCGGGGTATGAGTGTTTCGAATTTCCCACGCCATTGCAGTTACTGTCAGGGTGGTTAGTATCATGAAACTGACTACCAACTATGGCAACTAGTGTTTTCTATATACATTAATACTTGCAGGACATAAGTCTATCACAAAAAACTAAAATAAATATTGGCATGCAATTCATATTTATGTTGTGATACACTTACTTAACAGCAACTCCTGTTCACCTTGTCACTTTAATAATCTTCATATTACCAATGGCCTCATAACAAATTCATGGCTATTCTCTGCAAATTTGGCAACCAGACTATGGACAAGAAGAGACATATTACATTTACCCTGTATATTGATGTAATAGAAATGTTTTCAGTTTCAATGGACTGGTTCATTTTGTGTTGGTGGTACCAGGGCTACATGTGTAGTATCCACTGACCCTATGACATGTGAAAATTGAGCAATGATATAAAATAGCTGCTTTATTGTAAAAAGATTTTCATTTGCCAATAATTGGAAAATTAATAAAATGATGAAAACAGGACTGCCCCTAGGACCAGCTATAACGCACAAATAAGCTACTGTGGTCTGGAATAACCCAGATGCACTTAAATGTATTAGAGACAACAATTTAGACAGCAGTGATATTGCTGTGGACATGCTTGTTATAGGCTCAGGAGCATTTTGTACAATCTTCAGAGTTTCCAGGATGATATGTAGTGGGTACCTGAATTGGCTTCTCACCTCTGTGTCAGGCATCCCAAAGAGGCTTAAATATGAATTGTAGACATGCTCCCTGCGCTCTCATTGCTGCTGATGCATTCACTATTAGGTGAAAGTAAATTTCATTACCTCATTAAAAAAGCAATGGTAATCTTCTTTCTTATATTAGTAGAAAATAAACTTGAAAATAAGTATTCCAAATAAACACCCATGAATACATGTAATATTGAATTGACAAATGAAGGAACTAATATCAGCTAAAGAGGTCGTCATCACTAGTAATCAACAGTTAGTCTAGACCTGTAGCTAGAGCAAGAGATACGTCTGAGAAACAAGTACTTTTGAGATTCCCAGAGCTTCAATCAGATGCTGCTGCATACATACGAGATTGGCACACTCTTACCCTACATTGACTACAGGCAAACGCTCCTTTCCCGCTCTGTTTCTTTCCTGAAATCGTAGGCTGTACTAAGTGCCCGTTACGCTCCAAGATGAGTTGAACGTTGCTGTGTTCTGTGGCATATGGTGCAGTTTTGGACATGCACAGTGTGATTTTGTGGATTGCATGTTCAAATTCACCATTTATGTCCCTTAATAAATCAGGCCCTCAGTTTTTTCATATTGGAAAAAGGGAATGAAAGGTTAACAAATCCATCCTCTTATAATAGAAATATATATATAATGCTAAAATGACTTTCAGAATGAAATCTTGGCTTGCAACACACCGACAATGAGTAGCACAAAATGCATTTTAGTCCCCAATAAGGCTGAATGAGACTGAAGAATCATCTGATGTTATCTATTGTATTCCTGTATTGCCTGCCTCCCACCCAATCTCAAAAACCACATCTTTGACTAATTATTTCAGATTTGCACTCAATGTCAAATGGTCTTATGGTTGGTGCAGACAGAAAAAAACTATTATACCAAGGTTTGGTAAATTGGAAAAAATGTAACATTTCTGTGAGGAAATTGGCTGTAGAGGCTAGTCCATCTTGACATGGGACTTTTTATCTTGGGAGTGATATTAATAACTTCAAACACTTAAAAAAGTAGTGACTGAGTACTAAGGGATTTATATTCTGAAGTGAAGGCATACATGCAGATTTATTTTCAAGTAACTATAAAATTATTGAGAATAATTGAATTACAGAATTACTAGAATGCAATTCAGTTTTAAATTTCAAAGTGCATACTCCATTTTATGGAATGCAGTTAATTACAACGTGTCTTTGTATAGCCTTAGTTAAAGATTTACTGTATATAAAAATTGTTTTATTGAGCATTTCAAGACCATTCCAGTATGTTGTCAGCTATCTGATTTTCTTGTTCTTGAGTTTCCTTCATTCTCACGACTGCCATTCTCAGGTTTTCTTTTCTTTTCTTTAATGTGTGCAAATATACTAATGCATTGTTCTCACTATACAACCATGTGGACACATGCAATTCTTTCAGTATAAATGTCAATACTGTACTGTAATATTGCAAGTGGTGTTAGTCTATTAGTATTGTATAAATGTCAATGTACTTTTTGTACTAATTGTTATAAAATAAGCATTATCTATCACCATCATGTTGTATCTGCCATTTCAAAAGTCAGGCTTTGAGGCTTTCTTAACCTGTTAAACAAGACAAGTCCAAATAGTTGCTTAAGAAGCTTCAACTGGTGAATACAGTAACAAGCCCTCAAATCCTTTCATGAAAACCAGCAAATCGCTTTTTGTGCTTTCACCTTTAGCAGCACTGGCTATCTGAGGCTGCCCAGGCATTCTGCACATAGGAAAAGGCAAAGTTAAACAAACTGATCTCAGGAAGTAAATCAGAAATATTCATATAAAATTAACAGGCAAGGTCAGACATTCAGCAACGGTCAGGACTGGTAGAGTACAATCAAAGTCAAATTAAAGAGCAGAATAGGAACCATCCAGGTAAGATCATCTTAACCTATAACGGAAAATATGTATATATGAGAGCAACCAGTTTGAATCCATCAGAATGCCCATATGGATCATGTTACTGAGGGTCCTGATGAAAGAAAACACCTAGCAATTTGTTTACATTCATACAGACATAGAACCCCACAAGGTGCATAAATAACAGCATAACTGGCACATGCTATCAAAAAGGTAAATCCCTCACAGTATACAACCCCACTAATGATGACCTAGGACCCGTTAAATGAGGGCTTCCAGAGTACTGATTATGGAATCATTTTTTCATATATGTTTTTTGGCTGGAACTGAAGCCCCAAGACCTTCCTTTAGGACCATACCCTTTTCCAATGTACTAAATATTGAAAACGTTCATGAAACTGTTAGAAACAGATCACTATTTTAAGGTTACCTTCAATTATGAGATAGAATAGAAATAAAAAGTTGATAATTGCGCTGGTATTAAAAAAAAGTAATGGCAAACATCTGGAATTCTGAGTGATGATGAGTCGAAATGATAGTGAAGAGGGTCAAATTGCATAGTTGAATTTTGGCTTTTTCATATAGGACATGATTTACCCAAAGTTTGCTGAATAAATAACCCTGTAGAATTAGACCGATCACAGTGCATAACACTTCAAGAAGCCAAAAAGTGTAAGGATCAGCAGGGGATTGCCAGCCAAAAACACAAGGGAAGCAGAATTAAACAGTATGGTTTGGAGTATATCCAGGGAAATCTTACCAATACCATTATTCATAAAACTAATGGAAACGTATGAAAGGAGTAAACAAATCAAACAAGCCAGGTTGTGGGTGCGAAATAAACAGGTAATCAAACAGACCATTGTCAATACCAAATGTTGAATTGGACATCTAAAAAAACACAGACATAACAGACATGGCAGTGTCACGATAGACACAAGGTGGTGGTGGGGGGGCATAGAGAGTACCAATCAAAAGTTTGGACACACGTGAAAAAATGTGTGTTTCTCGTGATCTTAAAGACATTGGAGTAAATTTATCAAGCTGCGAGCTTCTGGCGGGTTTGAAAAGTAGAGATATTGCATATAGCAACCAATCAGATTCTAGCTGTCATTTTGTGAAAGGTACTAAATAAATGATAGCTAGAATTTGATTGGTTGTTATGGGCAACATCTCAGCTTTTCAACTCCCCGCAGAAACTTGATAAATTTTCCCCATTGTGATCTAACGGCTTATGATTAAATGCTTGAAATAAGTTTCATAAACAAATATAAATGGTGAAGTTGATGACTATGTATGAATTTATTTTGAAAACAAGGATTTTAGTAGAAAAAAATAAGGATTTTGCCCCTCTAAGGCGTATTTTTCAATTAGGACTTCAGTGAAATTTAGAGGCAGAGCATGTTGAATTATAATGATTAAACCATCATTTTAAAGGCAATAATAGTAAATGTGCACCTTAGAAAGTTAATTTGTGAAATTATTTTTCTTGTTAATGCCTAATGCCAATCAGTTGTGTTATGACAAGGCAGGGTGTGTCGCAAATATGACAGTCCATCATTAAATTAAAATTGAAGGTCAGTACATCTGCAAATTTAGAAATATAAGCAATAGTGTGTACCTTGACCGCGCACTCTCCCAAATGATATTTCGACAGAGGAAATTTCCTCTTTACATATCGATATGAATCTTCCTCGTCATATGGCACTAGGAAATGAACTCCAAACATACACAAACATAGGGTAATATTGTCTGAGCATACCAACACAAAATCACAATTGAAATAAAGAAGTTCTAAGTGGAAATCACAAAGGAATATAGACCATCCTTCCAAATGTGTACAAAATTGTTAATGCCCTCTTCGTTAGTGAATTCCTCAAACAGAATCACTTGAGAAATCTATAATATCATATCAATATCAATGATGGGGCAGCACAGTGGCCTAGTGGTTAGAACTTCTGCCTCACAGCACTGGGGTCATGAGTTCGATTCCCGACCATGGCCTTATCTGTGTGGAGTTTGTATGTTCTCCCTGTGTTTTCGTGGGTTTCTTCCGGGTGCTCCGGTGTCCTCCCACACTCAAAAAACATACTGGTAGGTTAATTGGCTGCTATAAAAAAAAAACCCCTAGTGTCTGTCTGTGACTGTGTGTGTGTGTCTATATTAGGGAATTTAGACGGTAAGCTCCAAAGGGGCAGGGACTGATGTGAATGAGTTCTCTGTACAGCACTGCAGAATTAGTGGCGCTATATAAATAAATGGTGATGATGATGATGGTGTCTTGATTTCAATATCTTCCAACACTTGTGGCATGTAAACAGGACACCAGAGCACATCTAGTGTAATACCATTTCATTTATAAGATAAAATATAACTGGTAAAATAGGCACTGGTACACATAGCATAAAACAGGTGTCTCAAGGAAGAATGTCCTAAACACACATATCGGATAGTCTCTATTTTATCACATATCATGAAGGATCATAAGATGGTATCCCCGGATAAGTCCTCCTTCTGCCGAAATAAGAGATTCTGTATGTGAGCAGCAAGAAGCACCCTGCTCCACCAACACATTTCAACGGAGCTGGAGTCTTTGTCAAGGTATGGGGGTGTAACATTCACAAAGTGGTTTTTAACCCTTTAGAGTGTTCCTAGCTGTGTGATCAGCGCCTCAATTGAAAATGAGGCTTGGCAGTCACTCCAATGCGCATGTGTAATGAGTCCAAAAGGTGACTTGGTTGTAATCATGGAAGAGAGCTGTGTAACGTTCTTTACAATCACAAATTGATGTATACATTCAACGGATGATGGTGAATAGGGCATCCACATCCACCGATGTACAGAAAACCAAACGAAAATGTTACATGCAAATGATATAAAGTAAAATAAAAGGTGAAAACATATTACAATTAACACTGAGAAATTACAAAATGCATAAAATGTCTGGAGTCATAGAAACCACTTTAATTCAAATTCATTGTTAATGCCAGTTGGAACCAAAGTTTTAAGTTGATGGATCCATCTCCATAAAACTTTGGTTCCAACTGGTGTAATGATGTGTTTTGGTGGTGACACTGTTGGTGATTTATTTAGTATTGTAGATATACACAGAAGCAGGGAAACCAGGATAACTAAAATCTGTAATCTATCTCTTTCTACTGGTATTTTTCCATCACTATTCAAGCATGCAGTGATTACTCCCATTTTAAAAAAACAGAATTCTGACCCTAACTCTCTCATAAATTACCGCCCCATCTTCCAGCTCCCATGCCCCTCCAAGCTTCTTGAGAGAATTGCCTACATCTGAGTCACACACTTTCTTACAGCAAACAACCTATTGGATCCTCTTCAATCAGGCTTTCGCTCTCAACACTCCACAGAGACTGCGCTGACCAAAGTTGTCAATGATTTGATCACAGCAAAAAATAATAACCAATACTCTCTTCTAATTCTCCTGGATCTCTCTGCTGCATTTGACACTGTTGACCACTCTCTCCTCATACAAATGCTACAATCCCTAGGTCTTGAAGGCACTGTCCTATCCTGGTTTTCATCCTACCTATCTAATCGCTCTTTCAGTGTTAATTTCTCTGGATCCACCTCTGCTCCGCTTCCTTTATCAGTTGGAGTTCGACAAGGCTCAGTCCTAGGTCCTCTGCTATTCTCTATCTACACCACTTCTCTTGGAAAACTAATAAGCTCCTTTGGATTTCAGTATCATCTCTATGCGGATGATACACAAATTTATCTATCCTCTCCTGATCGTTCACTATCTGTGTTGTCTCGCGTTACTGACTGTCTTTCTGCCATTTCATCTTGGATGTCTTCTCGCCAACTCAAACTCAATCTTTCAAAAACTGAATTAATAATATTCCCACCCAAAAACAGAAGCTTCCTGCCTGACATTTCTATTTCTGTCGATAACATGACCATAAATCCCACCCCGCAAGCTTGTTGCCTAGGTGTAATCCTTGATTCACAACTGTCGTTTATTCCCCACATCAACTCTATATCTAAATCATGTTACATAGACCTAAAGAACATTTCCAGAATACGCACATATCTGACACAAGACACCGCAAAAACATTAAATCATGCACTCATCATCTCCCGCATCGACTATTACAATTCCCTCCTTACTGGTCTTCCCAAAGGCAGACTTGAACCCCTACAATCTATTTTGCACGCAGCGGCTAGACTGATTTTCCTTACAAACCGTTATTCCTCTGCTGAGCCACTCTGTCAGTCTCTACATTGGCTGCCTGTATTTCAACGAATCCAATATAAAATTCTTCTACTAACATACAAGGCCATCAACAAAATTGCACCGACATACATTTCCTCACTTGTCTCGAAATATCTCCCTACTCGACACCTCCGTTCTGCACAAGATCTACGTCTCTCCTCCACTCTCATCACATCCTCCCATTCTCGGTTACAGGATTTTTTCCGGGCTGCACCTACTTTGTGGAATTCCCTCCCTCGCACAGTAAGACTTTCCTCTAGTCTTCAAACCTTCAAGCGTTCACTGAAAACCCACCTCTTCAGACAAGGTTATGATATTCCTCAACCATCATCTTAATTTCCCTAGATTACCCTATTGCCATCCTCTACACTGCTAACGCAAGACAACAACCTTCTGACCAACATTGCAACACACACAGCCCACTCAGTACTTTTACCTTTGCAGTCTGGCTGGTCCATTGTGCAATATGATGTAGCACATGCCCTTGTGTTTCTAACTCCCATTGTCCTATAGATTGTAAGCTTTCGAGCAGGGTTCTCTTACCTCTCTGTCTGTATGTATTACCCAGTATTGTCTTATTAATGTTTGTTCCCAATTGTAAAGCGCTACGGAATTTGCTGGCGCTATATAAATAAATGATGATGATGAATGATGATGATGATAAATATGGCTAAGGTCATGAACTGAACAGGACAATTTTGTGTTTAAGAAGGCCTTTAATAGGCCTGGTGACTGATTGGACTTCAATGCTAGGAAGAAGAAAGAAAAGAAAGAAGAGAAAGTAACAAATTCAGAACGTAGGGAGAGACCACAACATCTGCAACAAGATCCCAAAGCTACATCTTTTGCACTTAAAGGTCCTTTGTTCAAAACCGCAGCAGAACTTTATGATAAGCATATAATGATCAAATTCCACATAGCTTTAGCCTAATAAAAAGAGATTACATTCCCTGTAGCACTCATCCCTTTTTGATTATTCATGGGGAAAACAACTGTGAATGCTACTAACTGTAACTGTTATTTGTGAAGTGAGATCTATCTAGTGGAACAACTATCAGTGTAGTATGTGTAGCAGTTGCCGGGCTCTAGGAAATTGCCACACATGCTGACTCTATGGTATTACTTCCCTCTGCAGTGATCACAAATATAATATTGATTTTGAATCCCTGAAAAGCAATACACACAAGTATACAGTTCTGAGCAGTAAGTGCAGAGGAGCACATAGAAGAAGATGTTAAGGAAAGTGGTGGGAGGGTAGAACAAAGGTTTTACTCCATAAAATTCTTGAGGGCCCCATTAAAATTTTTAATATGGATCATCCCCCCAAATTTCTAGTTACACCACTGGCTGTACAACTTGTTATACAGTAGCATTGCCTGGTTTGCATATTTTTATCTTACATCCTTCTTAGTTAGCCCTATGATGACTCACAACCAATACATTTGTGTAAAAAATGATTTTGTAATAATTGCTAATTACTTTAACCCCTCCATTTTAATTGAAAACATTTCTGTAATAAATATAAACCCATTGTTCTTGCACTTGTCTTTACCCATATAATTTTTCAAATACCCTGTCAATTTATTGCTTTATATTATTATTAGCTATAGATAATGATGAATTGTGTGGAGAAAATGACCCCAAAGGAACAATGGCCATACCTACAGCTGAAACACTTCCTCTAGCATCTGGGCAAAGAGCATGACTCATCTAGGAGTTGTTTACAATTTGAAGAGCCCAAACTGACAATTGTGTTTCAACTATTTACCAGATGATACTTGAGGGCACCTATAATCAGCTCACTAAATTAATATGCGCTTGGAGCAGAGATCTCCACACTGCCATAACAGAGACGCAATATGGCTAAAGGTATTTGCAGAGATGCAATTTAAGATTTTATCTCGATGATACAGATGCCTTAGTGTACTTAACAAGGTTTCACTGAGTGTCCCAAGTACTTTCTGAACATGTCATTCAGCCCTGGGAACACTGCTCCATATTTGGTGGGAATGCCCTAGGATCATCCTGTTCTGGTCAAAGTTTTTCCAGATTTCAGCTATGACTATAGGGGGAGAGGTTCTTAGAGACCCTAGATTCTGGCTTCTGGTCCACACTACAATTCCCCTTTCGCTTTGCAAGATGTCTTTATTGAAACACCTAAACAATGCTATAAAAGTGGACATCCCAATTCATTAGAAGTTGGAAACACAGTTGTACAGAATAGATGTCTACATGATCGTGGAGGATATCACTTTATCAGCCTATGACAGAGATATTGGGTTTACAGCAGAATGGTTAGACTGGTTGGAATTTAAAGAGGAAGCATTGTAGAAATAATTTTTTGATAGACCCTTGGTGTCACCTTCAACTGTTCTCATGCGATAAGTAATGACTAATGAATAGATAATATCTTCTGTGACTACTTGCCTTTACATTTAGGTTCAGAGTTATTTTATGTGCATGTAGTTATCTTGACATATATTATCGTATAGTGCAGAACATATTTCCTTCCCTTCTCTCCCTCCCGTGCCCTCTTATCTTTTTCACTTTACTTGTTATGTTGTACATTTTAAAAAAATGCAAACGTACATTGGATACAAGTTGTATTTGGAAAATAACTGTTAAATGGGGCAGGGACTGATGTGAGTGAGTTTTCTGTACAGCGCTGTGGAATTAGTGGCGCTATATAAATAACTGCTGCTTCTGCTGATGATGTTTATTCGTATTCTTGTACTAACATTTATCCAGGTTTATAAATAAAGACTATATAAAAAAAATCATAAAAAGTTTATAGGTTAATAATGTTAGATTCCAGTACAGTGATACTTCCAGGCAGGCCTAGGTAATAAGAAAAACTACCATCACTATTTTACACAACCAGGCAACTTCTATGCCGACTGTAAAGACTCCCTTCTAGATTAAACTAATATTTCTCATAGAAATCTACACTAATTAAATGGTTTCAAATACAGGAACATAGCACCTCCTATTTTCAACACCTGTAACAATGTCCTGCACAATGGGCAATGATAGTGAGTGTGCCTGGTGCCCTTAGCTTGTACAGATAAAATAAATTTCTTTTAGGAAAGCAGTGAATTGGAGCTCATGCCAAGAGACCAATGTGTGTGCAAGCTGGTACTGTCCCATTGTCCAACACGTTTAAGTTAGTTTTACAGGCACTTGATTATGATGCTTGTTTAAAAAAAGGCACATTATCAGTTATTAGCCTGGTATGCTGGTAAAAAATTTGCATACTTTCCTGATAAATATGAACAATTTTAGGTCTATTTTCCCAATGTTGCATTAGGCACTGGTCTTCAATTCATGTCTTTTATTGCCAAATAGACTTATTTATAATGTTGTGTGAGCTATAATGGTCTTTTATATAGCTTTAATAATTTTCTTTTAAGCTGTTCAATGATAATCTCAAAATTACTTGCTTACCTCTAAGACCTTACTGCTTCAGCAAGTGGTGGAAATCTATGAGATTTTTATTAGCAATAGATTCCCCACAGTTTTGAAATACAAAATATAAAAGCATGATTATACATAATTAGAATGATTTATGTTGCTTTGTTATTTTACATTTGAACTTATTTACACAGCCTATAATCCTACATAGTTAATAACACTTATTTTGGTAGCAGGTTATATTTACACATTGTCATATTATATGGTGTTTTATTCTGTTTGAAGGCTGGCTTTTAAACTGACTTCTAAAGATTTGTGCCTGTCAATTTTTGTTGATAGATCTTTCTTTTTCTTACGCATCCATTTCTAAGTAGAAAACCAACAATGAACTGTCTTATCTGCTATCAATTATTACATATCTGTTGCTGTTCAGTGGTTCAAGAAAATGACAAACTGAAAAAAACAGTAACTTCAAATTTTGCTAGCCAGGTGATGCTACCATTTTGAATGGATTATCTTTCTGAACTGTACTTACTATATGCAAGTAATAGACCAGCTCTCATAAGGTAAAATAATAGGATTTTTTTAAATCTGCTATAAATAAGTACATGTTAATATTTAGATGAGCTGGACATTTTAATATGAAACACTAAGCTGTAATGAATACATTTTCTTAGTTTTATTTATTTTTTAAAATTTTGGTGAGATTTAGGGGTAACATTACTTAGGGGCGATTTTGTTGCCGCATTGAAAATCGCCATGCAGCCTATGGTTTTCAGACCCAAACTACAAGTGAAGGGCTGGCAAATTTTAGCCCAGCGGGCAAGACTCAACTCAGCAGTCTATTAGGAACATTTTGAAGGAAAAAAATGCAGGTGGCCCAGTGACCCAGCCTAAGGTAGCCCACTATGGGATCGGCCTGGAGGCAGATGCCCCCCAGTCCAGCCAGCCCCTGCAAACCACAGCATTTACTATCTTGTAGCATGGTGGGTGAAACCTCAAACTGCTGGAAATGTCTGCTGGTTTGAAAATACCTTAATCACCTGCAGTTTAGACCATAGACCAGCAGTTCCGAAAGTGTGCACTGCAGCTCCCAGGGGTACTGCGGTGCTGTCACTGGGGTGCCGTGGCCAGGTGACAAAAAAACCCAAAAAAAAACCTTACCAATCTGGTGGCGCCTGGGACCCAGCATCCTCTTTCTTCCTTGCTTCTCACGTCCGACATATTCAGTGAGAAGCGGCAGGAGAGAGGAGGTTGCTGGGTCTCGGGTGCCGCCGCATTGGTAAGAAGATAGAAGAGAAGACAGAAGAAATAGAAGTAAGAAGGCCAAGTATTGTAAGTAAAGAAATGGAGGAGAAGGTATAAGGAAACATCAATGGAGGGGCGAAAGAATGAAAGTCGGGGCAGAGTGAGGATGAAGAGGAGCAGACAATGAGGATGAGGAAGGGCAGACATTGTGTGGACGAAGAGGGGTAGACAGTGTGAGGATGAAGAGTGGCAGATAGTGTGTGTGGATGAAGACAGGCAGACAGTGTGTGGATGAAGAGGGGCAGACAGTGTGTGGATGAAGAGGGGCAGACAGTGTGTGGATGAAGAGGGGCAGACAGTGAGGATGAAGAGGGGCAGACAGTGAGAATGAAGAGGGGCAGACAGTGAGGATGAAGAGGGGCAGACAGTAAGTGGATGAAGAGGGGCAGACAGTGAGGATGAAGAGGGGCAGACAGTGAGTGGATGAAGAGGGGCAGACAGTGAGGATAAAGAGAGGCTAGACCAGCGGTTCCCAAACTTTTGCAGTTCGCGGCACCCTTAGAGTCTCCAAATTTTTTCAAGGCACCCCTCCAAAATAATTACTGAGCAGTCCTGTTTTAGAAGTAGTTGGGTCAAAAAATTGTAATAAGTATTTAGGTCACGACAGAAATACTTATTTAGTTGTATGCAAAAATGCCCCTCTGCATCCAGGCACACTGCCCCCTCTGCATCCAGGCACACTGCC